>NW_006798629.1:4097218-4131450 GCF_000442215.2 Lipotes vexillifer | reverse complement strand
ATATATATATATATATATATATATATATATATATATATCCTTAAGACAAGGCTGTGTGTTTCCGACAGTGAAGGTGTGCATGAAAATCAGTCTCCTGACTTTCTAACACCTTCCAAAAAAGGCTCTGCTCTGTAGTGAATGCTGTGAGGCACAGCCTAGGTAGAACTTTAGTCCTACAGGATTACCACCCAGTGTCTGGGCTCAACTCACAATCCACTCTGGGTGTCACTGTTAAAGTGAAGAGAATTACCTTGACTGAGATACATTCCCAGGTGCAGCCTCACCCCAATGACTGGTCAAAGTGGGGGTGTAAAACTTGGGCCACTTCATAGCAATTCAGGACACTTTGGAAGGTCCAACCCAGCTCCAGAGCTCCCAGTGGAGTTGGCTGAAGAACTTGCTGGATCACTCTGCCAATCTTACTTTCTTTCCTTCCCTTCCACAGTGTATTGATCCTTGGATCTCTCCTTAAAATTTTGTCATACTAACCTCTGTTTCAGAATCTCCTTCCCTGGAAAGACTCTACCTGCAGCACTGTTTCATCTTTTTTCCAGCCACCACCAATAATCATCACCTTTGATGAGTACAATATACTTTCATTATCTTACATGTTGTGACAAGCTATACTTATTATCTCCTTTATTACTTATATAAACTTGTTTTTATTGTTCTATTAATAGATTTTTTTTCAATCTGGGATATGACTCAGATACCTTGAGTTGTGATGGAGTGCATTAGAATTTTTCTCATTAAAGTTAACAAAACATTGTTTTCTTTAAATGCCTTCACTTGGCAGTGAGGCTTTGGGAGAAGCTGAAATTGCTGAGTGACGGAGGGTGTTGATAGAGGTTGTATCAGTCAGAGTGCTCTCAGATGCATGGGACTGAAGATCCAGCCCAAAATGACCTGAACAACAAGGATAACATATTCTCTCAATTAGTAAGAAATTGAGAGTCAGGAAAGTTCCAGGCTGGATAATTCAATGGCTCAATCATGTCATCAAGGACCTACCTCCCCTCCCTCTTTTCAGACCTTCATCCTCAGCATATCAGCTACACTTCATGTGGCACAAGATGGTTACTTCCATGATAGGCAACAATGTCAAAGGCTAGAAGAAGGGAAGAGAGCTTGGCCCCTCCCTGAGTCCATCTTTAAGAACAATAAAACCTTTCTCAGAAGTCCCCTTAGTAGACTTCACTCATGTGGACAATTCTGCAGCACCTTCTACCACGGGAGGTTGTGGTGGGCTTGAGTTGCTCACAGTCCAGCTCAGTGACACACACCTGTCCAGGCTTTTCTCCCTCCTTGTTCTTTCTTGCCCGTTCCTCACTCTTCTTTTCATCCACTTTCCAAACTTGTCTCAGGCTCTGTTTCTTGGGGTAACTTGTACCATACAAAGACACCTCTTCCATCATTAGGGAGCTCCCACTTCCAGCTCCCTTGACATGAGTAAATGCATCCCTAACTGCCTCTGGGCCTTCGTGGCATCCCAGGTATATTTTCGGCTTCTTTCTGCTAACATATTTTTGCAACTTTGGCAGAATCTTCCTGACCAGTATCTAAGAGGACCCCTATCTCAGCTCTCTGTCTTTGCAAAGGAGCCTGTTTCTGGTTCATAGAAAACTCACAAATCATAAGGACAAACAAACAAAAAACACAACAAAAAACTGGCCATGCAGGCTGATCCCAACATACTCATCTTTCTTTCTTCTACCACCAGCCAGCCTTTTATATATTAGATTTCTCAGGAGTGAGGGAAACATGAAGCCATGATGGCACCCAGGCTCAAAGGATACACAATGAACTCTCCAAAGGGTTTCCCTAAAACCTGTCCCCCTCCCCTCATAGCTTCGACTTTGAGGGCATGCTGGGATTCATAGCATACTCACTGCTCTCTCCAAAATACTATTTTTTCATCTGATCATTTTTTCCCCTTATCTTCTTCAATCTTTTCATGGGATAAAAGTGGATGATCAACTAAGAATTACAAATTTGGTTATCAAACACTTCTTTTCCACATCCTATATGGATGTCTCATGCTTTGATTTGGAAGGTGATCTCTATTGTTTTGGAACCTTATTAAAAGTAGTTACAACTTAATATTATTGGTATACGTATACAAAGGACAGCAGCGTATGAGTGCTCTGAGCCTCTAAGATCTGATCATTGGTATAGAATTGTTTGATTGTAGTTGACTTTGTGGTTTATTTGGAATAAGTATAAAGATGGAGAGTTCCTGGTGTTAAAAGTGTCAAAAAGATGGCAAAACTTAAACTAAAGATCACCCTCTTTTAGGAAATAATTGATGGGCAAAGGAATGCTGAATTAAGGATGTGTAAGTGGCTCTTCTAGTCTCAAGTCTGTTTAGTTCTTTGCTGGTGATTAAAAATATAATCATTCCCTCATGTAAAGTTGTTTTCACACACTCGCTATAACTCTTTTTGTATTTGGGGGCCTCAAAAGAGGAAAAAAATGATCCAACTGATGAAGAGAGAATGGGGAAATAAATGGAGTAATTATGAGCTAGAGTGACAAATAGTACTTAGGCAAATACCAATTATTTCTGCAAAATCCTCAATTTATGGCAAGAAATCTCAATGTTTATATATTGATCAACTTTTATTCATACCAGAGGAGAATACTTTGTAATAAAGATTTCTCACTGATTTGGAGGAAAGTGTATTCCACTAAAGTGTTAGATTACTGTCTCATCTCATCATCTCTTATTTTTACCACCACAACAAAATCTGCTTTATGGGAAGAAAAATATTGTACTGTATAAATCTCTTCATGAATGAAGGAGCCTAAAAAGGAGAGAATTGTCCAGGTTCTGTTTACTATCTGGCTATTCATGTTAACGTATTTTCTGAAATGAAAGTTGATTTGGGTAACTCTTGCACCAAAACTGCTGACAAAGATTTATATGGTTTCACCACAATTAGTCTACCTCACTTTGAATGACAACAGTGACGAACGCTATCCCTGCATTAGAGGAAGCGTTTTTTAAATCTTATACATGTTTTACGGAAGGCAACTTTTGGTTCCCAGAATTATGGAAGTGGAAAGTAAACTTAGAGATCATCTCATCCATCCCCTTCTTATCATGAGAAGGTGGAAGCCAGAGAGATTAAAGAGATGCACGGGGCTAATGGCAAAGGACTGTCTAGAACTCAAGTCTTCTAATTCCAAATCTAACATCCTTCCCACAGCACCATGCAGGGAAGAATAATACCAGTTAGTTCTATCAGCCTAAAGAAGCATTACAACATTGCTCTCTGAAATAGACCTGAGCTGGTTAAAGTATGGGGGAGTGTTCAAGTTATAAGTGAGACATGGGACTTTTTTCACTTACAAAATGGAAAAGGAGATCAGCTTTCAGTTTTCACTTGATATTTGACCAAGAATTCTTTCTATTATATTGATAATCTCACCCACACTGTGATGATGGTGAACCAAACCAATGATGCTTGTAAATGAGCCTTTGCTCTTTGTAGTTATCCACGAGTATCACCGTGATCTGGTGCCCTAGAATGTCTGTATAGACATCTGGAAGCCTAACCTACAAGAGAAATCATTAATCTAATGGACATTGTAACTAAAAGAACAATCTTCCATCCTCCCACTCTTATTTCCAACTCTGGATAAAATTAAAACATACTTTATCCTTATTGCTTTCCATTTAAGGTTGTAGTGGCTATAGTAGCTAAAAATATAATTTTTTACCTTGTAAAGAAAAGGTTTCATCTTAAGTGTTTGTATGTGACTACAAAGGGCTAAGTAGCTTTGCTGCTTGAAGAGACCCTTGTACACCAGCAAGCCTGTAGCTATGACCAGGAAGGCTGAGAATGAATAAAGAAAACTTGATGCTGCCTCACACCACAAAGTGAAACATCATTTCTGCTGGGGCAAGAGGAAGATCACATGGCATATATGGGGTTTCTCCTTCTTTTGTAATATCGGTGTGAAATGCACTGTTTCTGAGAATTATAGTTTTATCTTGGGTGGTATCTGTGTTAGGTGAGAGAGATTATCCTCCTGAATATTACAGAAGATGAAGAGAAATTGCCACCACACATGGCTGAAGAGACCTTGAGAGGGGTAGGTGCAGATACCATAGTGCACACTGGGATGGCCTGATGAATAATCTTGGGGTTATTTTAGACCAAATAATTATGACTCTGGGAAATACAATTTGTAGATTATAATATCTGCCCCTCTTTCTTATGAGGAGAAGGGTGCACATCACCTACCCATGATAGAAGCAGGCCCTGTGGAAAAGATAGGAAGTGTTCCAGAAAGGGGTTAAAGACTTGTAATGGGAAGGCATTAGAGGGCATTCTCTCTCTTTTTGAGGAAAAGCAAATCTAGAAATTTGGGACTACCCTCAGGGAACCCCCATGAAGGGTTTAATTAAGCTTCTGTTCTTCACCCTTATACCAGTGGTTCTCAACCAGAGATAATTTTGCCCCTTAGGGACCATTTGACAATGTGTGGGTACCTTTTTATTGTTACAACTTGGGGCCAGGTGCTGCTGGTGTCTAGTGATCCAAGGCCAGGGATGCAGCTCAGCACATCATGGTGCTCAGGACCAACTCTTAAAGCAAAGGATTATACAGCCCACAATGCCCATAGCACTGAGGATGAGAAACCTTACCTTACATTCAGAATAACCACCGTATGCATCCTAATTTAAGTATTTTTCCTTATGGTTTCATTCTCAACCTGTCTGTAAAGTGTGTTCTGCATATATTGTCTTGTACTTATAGTGCTATGGGAGGAGATCAGGGGAGGGCAGCATGGGTACACGTGGTCTTCCTCACATGGCCCCTCCTTGAGGTCTACGAACTGGTAGAAACATCACATCTGGAAGGGGAAACGTCCATGGTTCCAAAAATTAACCAGCTGCAGAGAGCTAGGTAACCCACTGTGCCATTGGTCTCCTTACTGTCTCTGAGACCCAAATCCGCCTTTTCTCTATATTCCACTAAGAGTCTGACAACTATTTTTCCCAGATTCCCTTGCTGGATAGATTTCCGTTAGCTTCCTCTTGTCAGTGGGAGGCCCTGACAAGAGACTGGGAGCTGAGGAGGTGGAAGGAAAATCTTCCCTCTGGTCTTCAGTCCTGGCTTATCTCTCTAGCAGGAGAGGGCAGCTACTGCTCCAACCTCCAAGTTTTTAAAACACTTCTAGACCCAGCCTTGTGGCACCCCTTTATAAAGGGGTTACATCATCAGCCCACTACTGTACCTCTTTTTGATGAGAGCACCAGCTGTGCCTCACCCACTTCAGAGACCTGACTACCACCCATGGGACACCAACCCATCCCTAAACACTAGTAACATGGGGACCTTCCTCTCGACTCCTGGGTCCTGCGAGCACAAATTTCTCCTTTGGTTTCCTCAACCCTAAGAGCTGTAGCTGCTTCCTATAGTTGTGATGATTTTCAGGCCTTCTTTTTGCTCTTTTGAGTCTTCAGCACCTGTGTAACCAATTGCTTGTATTAAATACCCTCCATTTGAATATCCTGCATGGCATCTATTTTCTTGAACGAACTCTGACAGTTATACCTATGGGTTTGCTGAGAGGAATGGACAGAAGTTGCCAGAGGAGAACAGAAGCCACCAAGTGGTTTGTTTGCGAGGCCACCATGAGATAACATTCTTTTCCTCCTAACACACCTGGTACTGCTCAAATGTGGGGAGGCTAACACTTACATAGCATTGATGAAACAAAGGTGTTGGCTCCTCATCTCTGTGGTACAGAGGATGAACTCCTAGGTGAGCTGTCCTTCCTCTCACATGGAAAGACATCTATCTTTACACTGAGATAATGGTGAGCAAGACATTATAGTCCCTGGTAAAGAAGCTTCCTGAGAACCAGTGAAAGAAATAGAGAATTCAGATTACTGTGGGAAGGTACAGGGTGGAGAAAGCCCTGTCCTGCAATCAATCTAGTGGGAGCTGTCACAAATACTCCCCTCTGGGCTGAGGGCTTGCTGTTGTTCAGTCAGGCTCCCAGGAATAACAAGCAAATTTGCACAGACAAGAGCAGTGTTGTCATGAATGGTCCTAGACAAGCAAGGACCATCAGATGTTAGTAATTGTATGACACATTCCCATTTCAGAGATGTTAAAATGTGAGCAAATGCTTGTCATAGAAATGATTAAATATTGAAATCCAGAACCCAGAGAGATAAATGGTAACCAAGGAGGCTAATACAAACAGAGTGTATATAGACAGGAAGGAAAATACATAACGACAAGGACAAATACCTTGAAAATGGAAACGGCTCTCCACTGCAGAATTAGAATGTGGAGAAAACTCAGTCCCACAGCAAGGTCCTCATGGAAGCCTCCAGATTCAGTCAAATGTAAATACTTCATTGGCATGAGATAAACTTATTTGTTAACATCTTCTGACAGCACTCTTATGGGTTGTGTTTGGCCCATATTTGTACTTATGGATAGAAACAAATTGGAAAATCAAATTTTTATGCCCTGAAAAGTGCCACTATTACAGTACTCTGGTTTCCAATGATGCTATATATTCTTATGTCCTGTCTTATGTGTAATATGAGGGTCTATAATTTTGAGAAAGAAGAAGTCATCCCTTTTATGAGTTAGTGGTTGAGTCCTACATGATAGCAGGGTTTCTCTTCTCTACCTGCAATAGTTACCTGTGACATCACTTGGACACAGTTATAGCTCATCATGGGTTATTCACAGCAGTGCTGGGCAGGGGAAGAAGGTAGGACATGGCCCCAGATCTGCACAACCAGGCAGGATATCTGGGATACCTGGCCCAGCAGTAATGATGAAACCTGGAGAGTCAGATGGGTCATTAAAAACTAGTATCCCTGTCTTCAAAGAGCTTATAACCTCTGATGGAAGACCAAGAAGTGAACAAACCCAAGATAAAGCCACATGCTGAAAGCCAACATAGGATGTGTGCATCAGGTTCTGTGGGAGCATGAAGAAGTGATATAGTAAATGTTTCTGTGAAGCAAGGTTAAAATTCAAAATGGATGTAATATTTGGGTTGCATTTTAATGAATGACTGAGAATTTCCCAAAAAGACAAGGTTGCAAGGGAAGGCGGACAAATTCCAGGAATAAAGAATAGCATGGTGAAATCCCACTCCTGGGCATATATCTAGAGAAAACTCTAATTTGAAAAGATATATACACCGCAAGAAAACCATAATTCAAAAAGAGTCATGTACCACAATGTTCATTGCAGCTCTATTTACAATAGCCAGGACATGGAAGAAACCTAAGTGTTCATTGACAGATGAATGGATAAAGAAGATGTGGCACATATATACAGTGGAATATTACTCAACCATAGAAAGAAATGGAACTGAGTTATTTGTAGTGAGGTGGATGGACCTAGAGTCTCTCATACAGAGTGAAGTAAGTCAAAGAAAGAGAAAATCAAATACCATATGCTAACACATATATATGGAATCCAAAAAAAACCAAAAAAGATTCTGAAGAACCTAGGGGAAGGGCAGGAATAAAGACACAGACCTAGAGAATGGACTTGACACAGGAAGGGGGAAGGGTAAGATGGGACGAAGTGAGAGAGTGGCATGGACATATATACACTACCAAATGTAAAATAGATAGCTAGTGGGAAGGAGCCACATAGCACAGGGAGATCAGCTCGGTGCTTTGTGACCACCTAAAGGGGTGGGATAGGGAGGGTGGGAGGGAGACACAAGAGGGAGGGGATATGGGGATATATGTATACATATAGCAAATTCACTTTGTTATACAGCAGAAACTAACACAACATTGTAAAGCAATTATACTCCAATAAAGATGTTAAAAACAAAAGAATGAAGAACGATCATGTCAATGGCCATGGCCATTAAAAATATATGTAGTAATACATATAAACTATAACATACATATGGGAGATGGGTAATTGGAGTTAAGATGTTCTAAATTCCTGATCCATATCTATTCAACAAAGCACATCCACTGAGTGTGCACTTGGCAGTCGTGGCAAAGTCCAACTGCCATAAAAGTTTCTAAATGTTTGTCTTCAAAAAAAAGAAAAAAGATGTTCTAAGTTCCTTCCATTGTTTGGGAAGTTGTAAGGTATATTAGACTTTAGTAAGTCAACGATGCATATGGAAAAAAATAGTAAATATAATAATAAAACTTATATAGAAGGAAATAATCACAACAATAATAAATTATTCTAACAAAGGCAAGAAGAAAAGAAAATATGGGACATAGCACAAGTGGAACAAACAGAAAATAAGTAACAAGATGGTAGATTTAATGCCACATATGTCAGTAAATATATTTAAATTAATAGGACTAAATATTTCTATTAAAAATCAAAGATAATATTGGATATAATAGTCTGGATAAAACAACAAAGCTTAGCTATAGGCTGTTTGGTGTAGATTATGTAAAGATTAACGTAAATGAATGGAAAAAGATAGCTTTACATACACTAATCAAAGCAGGCTAGTATCATTTTAATAATATAAAACAAAGTAAATGTTAAGGTAGGAAGAAATACTAATGATAAGGAGAGACAAAAAGTGCCATTCCACCCAAAAGTATAACAATTCTAAATTTGTATGGATCTAATAATATAGCCTCAAGATATGTAAAACAAAAATTGAAAGAACTAAAAGCAGAAAACGTTGTAAACACAATCATGGAGAGAAATTTAACATACTTCTCTTTCTCTTAGTAATTGATAGAACAAGCAGCAAAATGATGAATAAAAACAAGAGATAGCAAGAATGTAGTGAAATTGTAACCTTTATACACAGCTAATAGGAAAGTAAATTGTGAAAACACTTTAAAAAACAGTCCAAAGTTCGTCAAAAGTTTACACATAGAATACCATATGTCCCAGAAATTTTATTCCTAGGTATATAATCAAGAGAAATAAAATTATAACCCACAGAAAAACTTGCATATGATTGTTCATAGCAGCATTATTCATAATGGCCTCAAATTGGAAACAACTCAAATGTCCATCAAAAGATGAATTGGGGGTTTCCCTGGTGGCGCAGTGGTTGAGAGTCCGCCTCCCGATGCAGGGGACACTGGTTTGTGCCCCGGTCCGGGAAGATCCCACATGCTATGGAGCAGCTGGTCCCGTGAGCCATGGCCGCTGAGCCTGAGCGTCCAGAGCCTGTGCTCCGCAACGGGAGAGGCCACAACAGTGAGAAGCCCACGTAAACAAACAACAAAAAAAGATGAATTGGTACATAAAATGTAGTACATCACACAATGAGGTGTTAGTTGGTCATAAAAAAGGAATCGAGTTGTTGAGTTCTAGTATACACTACAGCATGGATGAATCAAAGAAAATTTTGATAAGTGAAGGAGGCCAGACCCAAAAGATTGCATATTGTATGATTCAATTTATATGAAACGTCTGGAATAGGCAAATCTATAGAGACAAAAAATAAATTAGTTGTTGCCTATGGATGGGCGGATTGGGGAAAAATAAACTTTATTTTTTTCTGCAGAGATAAAAATGTTCTAAAATTAATTATGGTAATGGTTGCACAACCGTAAATATATTAAAAATCATTGAATTTCACCTTTAAGGGGCTCCATTGTATATTATGTGAATTTTATCTCAATAAAGCTCTTCTTTTTGTAAAAAAAAAAAGAGAGAGAGAAAGAAAAAACAAATACTGTGTGCTAACACATATATATGGAATCTAAAAAAAAAAAGTTCTGAAGAACCTAGGGGCAGGAGAGGAATAAAGATGCAGACATAGAGAATGGACTTGAGGACATGGGGAGGGGGATGGGTAAGATGGGATGAAGTGAGAGAGTGGCATGGACATATATACACTACCAAATGTAAAATAGATGGCTAGTGGGAAGAAGCCGCATAGCACAGGGAGATCACCTAGGTGCTTTGTGTCCACCTAGAGGGGTAGGATAGGGAGGGTAGGAGAGAGACGCAAGAGGGAGGAGATATGGGGATACATGTACACATATAGCTGACTCACTTTGTTATACAGCAGAAACTAACTCACCATTGTAAAGCAATTTTACTCCAATAAAGATGTTAAAAAAAAAAGCTAAAAAAAAAAAATGATATATGCACCCCAGTGTTCATAGCAGCATATAGCAGCATAGCCAAGACATGGAACTGTCCATTGACAGATGAATGGATAAAGAAGATGTTATACACACACACACACACACACACACACACACTCACAATGAAATATTACTCAGCCATGAAAAGAATGAAATAATGTCATTTGCAGCAACATGCATGGACTTAGAGATGATCATACTAAGTTAAGTAAGTCAGAGAAAGACAAATATCATATGATGTCACTTATGTGTGGAATCTAAAATACAACACAAATAAACTTATTTACAAAACAGAAACAGACTCACAGACATAGAAAACAAACTTATGATTACCAAAGGGGAAAGAGGATGGGGGAGGGATAAATTAGGAGTTTGGGATTAACAGATACACACTACTATATATAAAATAGATAAATAACAAGGACCTACTGTATAGCATAGGGAACTATACTCAAAAAAGAGAGATCCAAGTATGGAATGCTGGGTCATTTTGCCCAACCATTTGGGTAGAAGGAAAAAGAGAAAAATAGAAGGTAGTTGGAAAAATAAAGGCCAAGGAGACAGGAGAAGGACAGAAGAGAGTGGAATCATGGAAAGAAGGTGGAAATAAATTTATGAAGGAAGGCTTCAATGTTTCCATGTGTAGTGGAAACTGGAAGTGCAAGACCAAAGTGTGTTCTCACAATTGGGAGGCCACAGTCATCTTGGGTGGGGTGTTTGAGTGGGATCGCTAGGGGTGAAAATTGGGGAGATTAAGGAACAAAAAGGAAATGGAAAAAGCTACTGCAAACTAGTTTCCCATGACAATGGAAGGAGAAGTTTGGCAGTAAAGGAAAGAAAAACAAAGAGTAGTGGTTGGAGGTCAATGCGATGTTGAGAAGAGATGGGAGAGACGTGACTGTGTTTTTATGGTGAGATGACAGAACAAGTAGGGACAGAGATTCATGGAAGGAGAAGAAAGGGAAGGGAATCTTGGGCACACAGGGAGGGAGCTGCTCTGGAGGAAAGATGTCTTTTATTCTAAGATGGGAGGGAAGAGTAAGTTTGATATAAACATGGGTTCATCTAGTAGACTGTTGGTCCATGGTGAAAAGGTTTGACATGACAGCAGGGAATCCAAATCCCACATAACACTCATGGTTAATGTGGGAAATCTGTCTAATTTTGGGGGGAAAATCTCTAGCTTAGAGGCTTTTTAAATACTGGTTAAAAACATGGGTTTTAGAGGATGACAGGCCAGTAAGTAGTGATTCTGACACTCACTATCTGAGTGACCTTAAGTTGTTTAAATCCTTTTCTAGGCTTCAAATCCTCCATTTTTAAATCGGGGACTATAATAATATCTATGTTGAACCATACTGTGAAGATTAAACGAAACCATACAGGTGAAGTTTCTGGCACCTCATAGGTATTCATATATAATTGGGCTTTTAAAAAAGTGAGAACCAAGGTAGACATTCAGATATATGTATGCACCAGGCCAACTTGGAAACAGCAAAAAGAATCATTGGAACTTAGCTGTAATCCAGGAAACTGGCTGGGATTGGCAGAAAAACACTTCTGAGAGCCACTTGGAAGCCCATCTGTATGGCTGGCCCTGTGGTAAATAAATCTGCATTGGCACCCAAATCTAAGCCCAATTGAGAGGTCGCCACAGCCTCTGAGACATGTCCTGCTTGTTTAGATATTCCTAACTTACTTCCAGGTAAAGATGGCAATGTAAGCACAGGAAACTTCCAAATTCCTATTAAAGCATCAAAGGGAACACAAGAATTGGAAACTCCTGCATCACTGCCGGGAGCTAGAGAAGAACACTTTTCACATGTAGAGATGTCAAGTACGTTTTTGCCAATGGAACCTTATCTATGAAAGACACTAGGACTCACTCATTGAGAAAGTGGTACAGGCTTGAGAGGAAAAAAGTGAAGGAGATCTTGAAGGCATTTTAATAATACCCTGAAATATAGGGTCCATGGTGGGAGGGCATGACAGGCTTGGGACTAGCAGGGAACTTCTCCCTTACAGGTCCTAAGAACCTGAGGGCAGCCACTGCTTGGGGCCAGGCCCTTGTGGTTGCACCTTATGGCCAGTAGTTGGGCTATGCCATGGAGGATCCTCCACAAAGTCAAAAGTTTCTTTTTCAGCCTACTTTGTGGTAGCAAAAAGAACTAGGTCAGGTCATTCCCGATCTGGCTTCTAGCATAATGGCTTAGCCATACACAGAGGAAGTTTGACCTCGGCTCACATAATGTTAGAATAAATCTCCCATCAGGATGTTTAATCACTGAATGGGTAAAATGTCATATAACATAAGATCTAAAAGAGGATTACAAAAACCAAGTAAACTTTGATGGGATCTAAGAAAAATCTATTCAGTGTTTTGCAGAGAAATAAAAGGCCAGATAAAATAGTCATCATTCAAGGATGAATAAACAGGTAAAATAGAATCTCATTATGAGGCATATGAAAAATTTTGTAACTTTAAGAAATGAAAAATAGGACTCAGGAGGCAGAGGAAGAGTGTACTTTTGAAAAAGATTTACTACAGGAAATGGGAATAAATTTTAAACAGCATATGCTTTGTAATCTAAATAATATCCAAGGACCCCAAGAAACAGGAGATGAAAAATCAGAGAAGAAAATATATTGAGGTGAGAAGGAAGCTGGTTAAGAAACTAGAATACAGAGTAAGATGAAAGAAGGAAAAATGTTATAAAACTGAATATGAAATATCGAAGTGGAAAATGCATTAGAAGCAATAAAGTACTTAATGGGCAATGTTTATAGTGAAATCAGTAATATAGAGGACAGATCTGAAGCACTCTTCCAGAATTAGAAGAAAATGAAATTGAGATAAAAAAAATATTATGAAAAGAGGTGATAGAGTCAGAGGGCAGAGAGTGGAAATCCAACATGAAGAAAACTAGTGCTGCCAAAGGAGACACCTGAACAAATAGAAAATTAACAATGTTTTATATATATATATATATATATATATATATATATATATTTAAAGTTAAAGAAAATAACTTCCTGAACTTAAGTAAGTAAATATTCAGATCAAGTGAGCTTGATGAATACTAGACAAAATTAATATAAAGAGACCAGTTTCTATGGAAGTTTGAAATTTTAATTTTTCATAAAAAGAATTCTGGAAGGCAGGAAAAAACAAAAGAAAATAATCAGGGCCAGAAGTTAATAAAGCAACATCTTCAGAGGCCCAATTTATTAAGATCTAAGAATGCTAAATCTGGACACATTATTATTCACATTTGAAGTCAATAAAAAAGCATTCTCTGATACCAAGTGTCAAAAACTAAATTAATGAAGTTGCCTTGATGAAAGAAAAATCAAAGTTTGCCCTACAATTTTCATTAAATGAATCCAGTTTTAAAAACATACTGTACAAGGAAGATGTACAGGACTTAAAAGGACTGGCAGTAAGTACTGAAATATTTTAATGTGGGATCAAGTCTAAACTGTTGCAAATACACTGTAGCTACAACAGAGATTGGACACTTCACCTTTAATCCTTGAAAGAGAAAATATAACATGTAAATCATAATACTTAGCAAATAAGAAGTTGGGTCTAAATCCCTAGGTATTGGAGGAGACCTCTAGGAAAGAATGGCAGGCTATTGTCTTTATTGTGCAAAGGAGGGAAAGTGGTAGACACTGATTCTTTCACCTTGATGTGGACAGAGAAATACAGTTGCTTATTTTTTAGAGGTAAACTTGAGCAAAAGTAAAAGTAGGATGTATACTTGTACATCAGAAAAGAGAAAAGAGAAAAGAAAACTTGTATGATAGAGTCAAAGATCAAAAGAAAGAGCAAAGAAACTGAAAAAAATGTAAATCAATTTGAGTAAGCACAAACATATAATTTATGACAAATACGATAACTTTATCGTATTAAATGCAAAAATCAGGTCATAATCTGCAACAGTTGTCTATCAAAGATACCTACGAAAGATAAACACAAGAAAATTGAAAGTATAAGATTGTATTAAGATATAAAAGAACTACTCTCCCCAACTAACAGTTGGAATTACAATCATATAAGATGAAGTAGATTTTCAAGGAAAAAAATTTAAATGTCTCGTAGATAATCTTTTTTTTTCAGTGTTGATAGGAAGACCCCAAATTAAAATGTATCAGGATTCAACTTCCATGTGCCAAATAACAGTATATAATAAGCGTAAAGCAAAAACGGTTAGAATTTGAAAGAGGAATTGACTGCAATGGATGCATAGTAAGAAAAGGAAGCGCTTTTCTGTTCTTAAGAGTTAAAATAGGCAATAGACAAAGAAATGGAGTATCTGATAATATCATTGAGTCAATTTGAAAATACACATGGAAATGTAATAACCTCAAATATGAGATATATTCCCTTTTTAAATATTTGGAAACACTTAAAATTTTATATATATTTGATCACAAAGAAAACCTCAGGATTTTCTAAAAGGCAGATCTACACAGACCATATTCTTTGATCAAAATGCAACAAAATTAATAGTTGAACAAGAATAATTAAAAAAAAAATTTCCCCAGTTTTTGATGTAAAGAAACAAAACAATATTCTTCTGGGTCAAATAGGAGATTCAAAGCATAATTACAAAATACTTAGAAAATTATAATTATAAGCACACTACATATTCAAACCTGTGGTATTTAGCCAAAGCTATAATCAGGCAAAAAACATACTTTTACTATTTTTAAATAATAAAAGAAACAAATGAATTAAGCCATTAACTTGAGAAGCTAAGAGCAAAACAAAGCATGACTAAGCGGAAAAAAAGAAAAAATGATTACAGATGAAAGCAGAAATTAAAATTTGTAAACAAAAAGGAATAGAATAGAGAAATAAATCTGAGTGGTTCTTTAGAAAAAAGCAGACAATAAATAGAACAAAAAGAATAAAATATACAAACCTCTATTCTAATCAAAGAAAAATAAGATGAGGAAAAAATTAGGGATAAGAAAAGAAGTGTCATCTTAGACATGAAAACATCTGAAAATCTTGATATAAAGAATTATTCTCATGCTTATCAAACATGAATATTAACTGCTGAAGAAGCAGGAAACATTCTTAAGAAGAAACTGAAAAACAAAAGTAAATATTTACCTATTCAGAGGATTTAAAGCAAAATTATTTCAAAATTTAAAGAACAAATAATTTTCTGACTTATTAACTCTTTTTAATGTCTAAGGACATTAAAATATGTGGGAAAAAATCCCAGTTCAAAACTCTAACACCGAAAATTTATAAAACTAACACAAAAGAGAAAATGACAAAGTAACCCCACAAATATTGAGATTTAGGTGCCAAAATCTAAAATGCAATACTACATTTACCCAGCTGTTTGTGAAATAATGAAACAAACCCTAGCAGGTTTTCTTTCAAGAATGCAAAGATAATTCAATATTATGAATGAATTAATATAATTTTCAAATCTATATGTCAAGGAAGAAAAATAAAGTGATTATTCCAAAATATATCAAAAAGTATTTTGCAAAAAATGCAACATCCATTTTTAGTAAAAGCACCTGATAACTAGGACCAGAATAGGAATGAAATCTTCTTTCTCAAGTTGGTGCAGATTATTTATCTCAATATGTGATTATCTAACCATAAAACTCTAGGAACATCGACTTTAAAAGAAGAAAAAAAATACAAGGATGTTCTTTATTATAAATACTACTCGAGATTGTGCTGCAATTTCTAACCCATGAAATCAGATCAGGCACAGAGGGTAAAGGATTAGTGATTGACAAGGAAGAGGAAAATATTACTATTTATTCATATTATGATGGTCTATCCTGAAGTCTCAAAACCAGGAAAAACATCAGTTAAAAATGAAAAGCCTGGTAGTCTGGGATCCTGCTCTGCCCAACCGACGGGTGATGGGGTCTCTGGGCGCCCGGCATGGCCTGGAGTGGCTGCTGGATCTCTACTTCCTCTCCCACATCCCCATCACCCTGCTCGTGGACCTGCAGGCGGTGCTGCCTCGTGATCTCTACCGGGTGGAGCTGAGAAACCTGCGGCAGTGGTATACTGAGGAGTTCAAAGATCCTCTGCTACACAACCCCCCAGTGTGGTTTAAGTCCTTCCTGTTTTGCGAGCTTGTGTTTCAGTTGCCTTTCTTTCTCATTCCAACATAAGTCTTCTTCAAAGTGTCCCCATGACGGATGCTTTTAAAAAGAAGGTGGCCATACCAGTGTTCATGGAGGCTGCAGGTGGATCCACACCCCTGTAATCATCTACTCGATTGACACCATGACAACTCTGATTCCAATCCTCTCCACGTTTCTACTCCAGGATTTCTCCAAAACCAGTTGTTTCAGAGGACAAGGACCTAAGACTTTCCACCAACGACTATTCCATATATCTGTCTACATCACCTACTTTCTCATCCCTATTATACTTCTGCTTTTCATGTTGTGGAGCCCCTACTACAAGTCTGAGGAGAAAGGAAAGAAAAAATAACCCCGGGTCCAGGGGAGAGGTGACCATGGGGGGATTTTCCTGTTGGACCCAGTACCAGGAAAATGCTCAGAAAAAAAAAATACCATGTTTTCAGTAGTATTTGAAACACACCAGCAGCAACACGCACGACCAAGACACTGGCAGGAGGCACATCAAGCCCTCACTTTCCAAGGGCGCTGGCGCAAACAGGTCGTCCCAGGAAAAGAGATTCTTTAAAGTCTCCTTGTTTATCCTCTTTCCAAACCTTAGTCTTCTATTACTTTTTACACACCACTTAACGTAAGTTCCCTTACTCTGAGGTCTGGTGTCTCAAACCTGAGCTGGAGGTGTGCCTCTTACTGGATAACTTCATGCTACCTAATAGTTTAATAATTCCTTCCTGTCTTGTTGCCAGTCAAAGGTAGCAGATGTGGGGAGATGGACATGACAGGTCCAATGTGTGCATATAGGGTCTCTTCATGTTAGTACTTGGTATTCTGCTAGCTTTCTCTAAATTCATTCTCAAGGCCAACTCAAAAAAAAAAAAAGGCTTGTGAATACACATGGAAAACGGTAGATGCTGGTCCTGGTTAGTTCCCCCTTTTTGCCTGTTTTGCTTACAAGACCTAATGGTCTGATTGTTGGGAGTATCGTCTGACTCCTGTGTCTGGTCAAAATAAATGTAGCTGCTGACCAAAAAAAAAAAAATGAAAAGGCTTATTGAACAATTTCTGTCTAAGCAACCAATCATAAACCAAATATATAAAAATCAATTGGTTTTATATACCCAAGCAATAAATAATTAGAAGAGTTGATTTAAACATCTCACTCATAATGAAATGAATACATTATGTAGGAATATATTTAATAAGGAATGTTTAAGACCCACAGGAAGAAAACTGCAAAATTTATTACAGATTTAAAAGAAGACTTAAATAAATGGAGAGAAGCACTATACTTTGCTCCAGTTTGTTTACTGAGAACTTGTAAAACTGTCAGTTTTGAATGGGGCCCAGGGCAACATAATCTGGTTCCACTCAGGAATGTAAATGCAAAAATACTAAGCAAAGCAATATCAAATCAAGTCCTGCAGCATATTGAAAGAGTAACACACCTAGAGTAAATAGGGTTTATCCTAAGAATGCAAAGATTGCTCAACTTCAGGGCAGAAAACTTTCCGGTCTTGTTCTTGTTTATATTCCTGGCATTTATCATAGTTCTTGGCACATAAATAATAGGTGCTCAATAAATATGTGTTGGCTGAATGAACCTTATGTCATCTTTTGTTTTGCTACATTAACAGGTTAAAGGAGAAAATCTACATAATGTCTTAACATATGTCTGAAAAAAGCATTTGATAAAATTCAAGATCCACTTTTCATCAAATGCTGAGTTAGCAACAGAGTGAGCTTTTTTGTCTTGCTAAAGTTTTCTACTAGAAACATACAACAAGTGTCATACTTGATAATAAAACATTTAGGAGCAAGGAAAGTGTGCTTACTATCACCTCGACTTGTCGAAACTTTATTGGAAGTCTTAGTTAATGAATTAATCAGAAAAATAAGAATGATGAATCAAGGTGGGGGGACAAAGAGACAAAATATTTATTATTTGTAGATGATATAATTTTTTGCTCAGACACCCAGAGGATCAAGTGACAACTGGTAAGTAAAGAGATTGTCTCCAAGGTCAACACACAGAAATCTGTGGCTTTTCCACATTCTAGCAATAACTGAATAAAAATTTGATAATCGTCCCATTCACAATTGTAACAAAATAATTAGGTTTTTAGAAATGAAACAGAGAGAAATATGCCAGGACCTAGATGAAAAAATATTATAAAACTTAATGGAAAACTTGAGTAAATGAAGAAGAGACCACGTTTCTGGGTTGTAAAGATATCACTTCTCTATAAATTCAATTAAATCTTAATAAAAAAAAACCACATAGGAATTGTTTTTTGAAAGGAACTCAATAAGCCACACTTCCAAACTTTGGAAGAGAAAATAAAAGGAAAGCCAAGATGTTTTTGAGAAAAAGGAACCAAGAGGGGCAATTTGCCCTGCCAATCATGAAAATAAGCTATAATCGATAGTAACTAAATACATATTAGTTGGGGACTGAGAATCAATCAATAGACCAAAAAGAAAATGAAATCTAGACGCCTACCACACCAAGTCACTAGGAGAAAAGTCCATATACATTTAAAAAAATAACTAATGTTTAAAGAAACATTTTTAAATATAGAGGCCAAAGATAATGTTTATATAATTTTGGCATGGGGACCTTCATAAGCAAGATATAAAATCCAAAAGGCATGAAGTAACAGATGGACAGAATTGCCCACATAAAAATCAAAATCTTCTGTATAATAAAAAGCAATATGAAGCTTAAGAGCAGGTTTAGTGTAAAATAGATAGCTAGTGGGAAACAGCCGCATAGCACAGGGAGATCAGCTCGGTGCTCTGTGACCACCTAGAGGGGTGGGATTATAGGGGGGGTGGGAGGGAGACGCAAGAGGGAGGGGATATGGGGATAGATGTATACGTATAGCTGATTCACTTTGTTATACAGCAGAAACTAACACACCACTGTAAAGCAATTATACTCCAATAAAGATGTTAAAAATAAAAGTAGGTTTAGACTCAAGCTGTTTTTGCTCCATATTTAAGAGATAAAGGATTCATAATTAGATTAAAGTAGTCACACCTTTAGTTAAGGAAGACAACCAATTTTTAAATGTGCAAAGAATAACAATAAACAATTCACTGAAAAGGAGTTATAATTGGTTCCTGAAGATGTTTAACTTCATTAATAATTGGGGGAAATGTGAATTAAAATAAGAGAGTTTTGCTTCCAGAACATCGACTCAAGTGTCAGTGAGGGTCAGGGGACAGGCATTTTCCTACGCTACTGATGGGAGTGTCAGTTGTTGAAGATAACGTGGCAGTATTAGAATTAAAAATACAGTTCTCCCTAATTATACTTCTTGCGCTTTCTATTAAGAGAAAGTATACATATGCACTTATACGTTGTTGGAAATAGCAAAATATTGGAAACATTGTATGTATCCAACAATATGAATTACTTCGAGTACTAGATAATCTATATGTGAAGATAAAAAGGAATACAATGTGGGCAGAGAAAAGGAATTATATAGACCTGTATATATGGACATATAAAGCAAGACATTGTTACATAAACATAACCTCCATCTGCTTTAGGACTTTGTTCATCCTGAATCCTCAATATCTTAAACAATGCTTAGCATAAGTTCTCAGTTAAAAATCTCTTGAATAAATGAGTGAAAAAAAGCAAGTGTATGAACAATTTAAATATAATGGTCCTATTAATATTTAAAGCAGAGTATGAACAATGTTTAAAAGTATAGAAAAGCGGGCTTCCCCCGTGGCACAGTGGTTGAGAGTCCGCCTGCCAATGCAGGGGACACGGGTTCATGCCCCGGTTCGGGAAGATCCCACATGCCACGGAGCGGCTGGGTCCGTGAGCCATGGTCGCTGAGCCTGCGCATCTGAAGCCTGTGCTCCACAACAGGAGAGGCCACAACAGTGAGAGGCCCGCATACAGCAAAAATAAAATAAAATAAAATAAAATAAAAAGTATAGAAAAGGGACTGAAACTGTAACAGCAAACATTTTTAGTACTTACTTCTAGGAGTCAAGTTTAGAAGTTGTCGGTGAAGGAGAACATCTCAATTGTCCTTTTCTGTGTAACAAACCCCTCAAAATCAGGGACCTAAAACAACAACCATTTTATCATTCTCTCTGGTTCTGTGGGTCACAAATTTAGAACACAACAGAGATAGCTTGTGTCTGAGCTACAATATCTGAAGCCTCAGCTGGGCAGACTCAAAGGGCAGAGGGCATTTCAAAAGACAGAGGCTGGATGTCTGGAGACTTCTCACTCACATGTCAGTGCTCAGGTTAGGATGTGGCTCAAAGGCTGCTCATCTGGGACTGTCAACTGCAGTGACTTCTGCCTGGGCTGGGGCTTCTGCACAGCATGGTGGCTTCAGACTTTTGGACTTTGGACTTTTTATGTAATGACTTAGGGCTCCAAGAGCAAATATTCCCGTGAACAAAGTAGAAGGTGTAAGACCTTTTATGACCTAGCCTTCGCAGGCACCCAGTCTCACTTCTGCTGTATTCTATTGGTTGAAGGATTCACGAGCCTGCCCAAATTCAAGGGGAGGAGATACAAGCTCTACCTTTCAGTGGGAAGAGTGGTCAAGAATCACCAGAGAGGGAAAATGCTTATTTTTTATTAATCTTTTTTTTAAAAATAGTCATCTCTTTAATTTGAGAATTTGTTCATGGCAGTAAAAGAGGTAAAAACACAGAATCTGGAACCAGAAGACCCTAGTTCAAATCCTGGCTCTTCCATTTAATAGCTGACTGACCTTGGGCAAACACTTAGCCTCTCTGTTTCTTTCTATGTAAAATTAGAGATGATTACAACATCTGCTTCATGACTATTGTGAAGATTTTGTGCATCAATACACATAAAAGTCTTTAGAACAAAGTCAGACATATTGTATTAGGCATAACTATTACTTGTGTATAACAGTTTTTAAATGGAACCTGCATAAGAATTGGTCTTCTTAAAATTTATCAGTAATAAGAAATAAGGCTTCATATTAATTGGATCCCTAACCCTCAGCTAAACTTAAAATCTTCTGTTCTAGCTGTGTAAGAAATCACGGCAAAAACTGTAGTCTGAGCTTCCTCACAACATGGCAGGCTTGTGCTTCTTACATAACGGTTCAGGACCCCAGAGATGAGTGTCTCAAATTAAACTGGTGGGCAATGAATGGCCTTCTACCTTGACCTAACCTCTGAAGACAGCTATCTCTTCTGCCATCCTCTATTGGTCAACCAATCTCTAAGGTTGGTCAGATTTTAGGGGAATACCCTCTTTAGGAGGAATGTCAAAAAATTTGAAGATATGATTTTTTTTGTTTTTTTTTTTTAAATTGTGAAAGAACTCCCTGAATTTAAGAAGATGTTGGACGTAGGAGTTTATTAATTAATTAATTAATTTTGGCTGTGTTGGGTCTTCGTTTCTGTGTGAGGGCCTTCTCTAGTTGCGGCAAGTGGGGGCCACTCTTCATGGCCATGTGCCGGCCTCTCACTATCGCGGCCTCCCCTGTTGCAGAGCACAGGATCCAGACGCGCAGGCTCAGCAGTTGTGGCTCACGGGTCCAGTTGCTCCACAGCATGTGGGATCCTCCCACACCAGGGCTCGAACCCATGTCCCCTGCATTAGCAGGCAGATTCTCAACCACTGCGCCACCAGGGAAGCCCTGAAGATATGTTTTAAAATTTCTGTGTCCTCTCCCTCCAGGATAGCATATTTGTATAGGAACAGTTTCAGGTATGAGACATCCCCTGGGTTTGAATACCATCTTTGTCACTTGCTAGTTAGACTTGCTATGGCTGTTTAATAAATTAACACGTGTAAGATACTTGGTATATACCAAATTAAGTGTTTAGTAAAACTTAGCTGCATTGCTTTGGCTAAAAATAAAGGGTTTGTTTCTATGGCCAGATGGATATATCTTGGGCTGTTTTGCTATAGACCAGGACATTTCAAAAAATAAACAGTAGGTAAATTCATATTATATATGAGTATAGAGTGGGAAAAAAATTCCTGGGTCTTCTTCAGTTTCTTTGAAAGCACAAAAAGTGCATTTATCTGCCCAAAGAAGTCTCCACAATGCATATTGCAAACAGGGTGAATATCTAGTTTCCAACTTTTAGGGTAGTCTAGTTTCAAGCAAAAAAAAGTCTCTGTCAGAGTTGAATATACACCTCCTCTTTCTCTTTCTAATCACCTTAGCTTTGTGGCACAGATCTAGAAAATTCGATATTTATAGAAACCCTTCTCAGGATTCACCATACAATTCTCTTTTCTCATGCCTAGATGGTGAGCAAGGGCTCATAAAATGCATATCACATCGTTATATTATGTTTAAACATTTTTATTTCTCCAGAGAATTTAAAATATACGAACATGTGACTCTGTGAAGAAATGATACAAGAAAGATTATAAATACAGCCATAAATGTCAAAGTTCCTAAAACATTCCACTGACTCTATCTTCAGAAGGAAGTGTTTACACAGAGAGCACACGCCAGCACGTTTTATTTTTGTTATTGTGGGCATTAAATGTTACAAATGCAATCTGTTTGACATACACATAAACGATGGTCTCCACACACCTTTTAAGAATCACCTCTAACTGTGGAGCTGATCGGCAGGAACAGTTAGATAAGTCATGGGCAGCAGTCGCTGCAGAGCAAACAAGGTATTGCCATCACTAGGAGACAACTAGGAACTCCTGTTCAGGTTTTATCTTAATCAATGTTCAGTTTCGAAATTGTGTTTGTTTCACCTGTAGATTTTTTCTGGAAAGTATGATACGGTAAGTGGTTAATCATCACTTGCTTTCCTGTTTGACCCTATTCAGGATAATCAAGATACGTTTTCTTAAAAAAAAAAAAAAAGGATAGGAAAGGAAGAAGGAAGGAAGGGGGAGAAAGGGGAAGGAAAGGAAGAGTACAAAAGGAGGTAGGAAGGGAGATGGAGGGAGGAAGGGAGATGGAGATGGAAATGGTGATGGAGATGGAGGAAGATGGAGATGGAGGTGGAGGGAGGAAAAAGAAGGAGGTGCCTTCCAGTCTAGACTTGCCATATATGTAGAGGATCTCTTTCCTTTCTGGTTTCTCTTACTCTTCAGTGAGTCAGCAGTAAATTTTATCTTGTCAGGCCCCTCCTCCTTTGAAAGGAAACTACTCCACTCTCACTCCTGCTGCCTTCCTGTTTTGTACCATCCCCTTCCCTAACTACATCTCAACACCAGTGTCTCTAGAGCTGCGCTCTCCAGTAGAAATATAACATGAGTCACAAATGGGAGCCCCATGTGTAATTTTACGTTTTCAAGTAGTCACATTAAGAAAAGTTAGAAGAAATAGGTGAAATTCATTTGAATAATATATTTTATTTAAGCCAATATATCTAAAATATTTTCATACCAACATGTCATCAATATGAAAATGAGATACTTTACATTCTTTTTTTTATACTGACTTTCTGAAATCCAATGTGTATTTCACACATATAGTTCATCTCAATGAGAACAAGTCACATTTCTCTTGCATCCTAGCCTTCTTATTGCTTCCTATTCATCCATAAAATAATCCTCCCTTAACTTGAACCAGCTTGAGTTGGACTCTGCTTCTTCAAACGAAGCCGAATACAACAGCCAGTAGCGTGTTTGGTCACAGTGTTTATTTGCTTATTTCGTGTCTTAAGGAATTATTTGGTATGGCACCAGACCATTTTTCTTCAGTCATGTGCCATTGGAGATGTTTGGGATTATTTGTGCTTTATGGGATGATAGGGTTTACCTTTATCTTCCTATCATGTACCCTTTTCTATTTGATGTTACAGTATGTTTGCAAAAATACTGGTACATGCTTCCATATGGCAATTGAGAGAGTTCCTCTTAACAATACCCTTTGAGACTATTATTAACATTGTTACCATTAAATGTCCTAGCGAGGGGCTATCTCTGATACTGTATAATTTCATTAATTTAAATCCAAGTAAAGATCTAATCTTCCAATGCATCTCAGCCATTTATTAGCCCTAGCTTTCTTGGTGATTAACTTTGATGACAATAGCATTTCACACGATGTTCAAACATAATGTTCTGCTTCTTATACTAGAGCGGGGTTATCTTTTGGTAAGCATTTTACTCTGGAGCAGTTTAGAGAAACCACAAATCTACGAGTTAAAGATCCAAAGCTCAGTTTACCTATTAATTAAAGGAAGAGTTTCTTGACTGTAACGTGTTGAAAACAATAGATCTTAATTATACTTATGAGTGGTGTATGAATGCAACATGACACAAGTATCATGATTACTTTAAAAATTATTCTAATATGCTTGATAATATTGAAAGATTAAAGACAATCACTTGGGAGAAATGAACACTTTTTTTTCAGAAATTTATTCTAATAATTTCCTCATCTCTGACCTTGTATGTCCAGAAGGGTTGGGACTAGGACCTTGGGTGCACAATTTAAGAGAACCCCCAAAACTCATTAATCAAGATGAATCATATTTTCATGCAATATTTTTAAAAATAAAAATGAATACCAAAATCTGTGGTGAAAAAAATCAGAATTTTAAGTAAAGACAGGATCAGAGATTGCAGTGAGGAGAAAATACTGCTCCCAGAACATTAGTAAGATTTAGTTATCAAACCACTTTATTTCAGTTTGCATAGAATTTCAGAAGCTTCCACCAGACAGAACTCAATCAATTTTCAACTCTTAAATAGCCACTGGGTTCTAATATCTTTTCTTACATATCATTTTTTCTCCTTTCATTCTTCACAGGTTGGGGTTCTCCCCAGATATTATATTAGGAAATTCAAATGAGTTCATCTTTTCAGATCAAAATTAAAGAAGTTCTCTGTTCGTGCTGCATGATTCTAAATAACTGTGAAACCTACTTTTAGACAGAATATAAATAACATGGTTGAGAATAGATATCTATGAATAGTGCTTTGAGTGAAAGAAGGGTGTAGCCAATTTCACTTCATTGAGGTACCACTAAACAAGATGAGCTTATTTCATACCAAGGAATGACCAAATTAAGCATGAGAAAATGTGAGGAAATTTTCAGTCATGACTTTTTTTCCAGCCTGAAGTTTTACTCTTTTGTGTGGTTAGAAATACAGTTCTCAAGACCCACCTCCTCTTTCATTCATGAGCCTTGGAAAAATCAGTTTGAACTAGACTTAACTTTATCAGAGGCCTCCTGATACCTTGTGGCTTTCATCACTGTTTCAGATGTTCAGGCCAAATGGGAAGAAGGAAGTAGTAAGGATGGTAGTGTGGGATCTAAAAGGTAAGCCAGTACTTCTCAAACTTTATAATTCCCTGGAATGTTATTAAAATGCAGATTCTGGGATGGGACCTGAGATTCTTCATTTCTAACAAATTCCCAGGTAATGCCAAGTGTGCTGTTTCATGCACCAAACTCTGAGTAGCAAGGATCTATGCTACTTGTGAATTTCTATGGTTGCTTTTGAGACTGAGTGTTTAAGAAATTACGCTACTTGGAAAATTAATTTAGGTTGCCTCGCTAGAATTTAAGATTCTTGAGAGTAGGAATTTTGTCTTGTTTGTTCTTTTTTTAAAAAACATCTTTATTGGGGTATAATTGCTTTACAATGCTGTATTAGGTTCTCCTTTATAACAAAGTGAATCAGCAATACATATACATATAACCCCATATATCCTCCCTCTCGTGTCTCCCTCCCATCCTCCCTATCACACCCCTCTAGGTGGTCACAAAGAACTGAGCTGATCTCCCTGTGCTATGCGGCTACTGACCACTAGCTATGTATATATGTGTATATATGTCCACACGACTCTCTCACTTCATCCCAGCTTAACTTTCCCCCTCCCTGTGTCCTCAAGTCCATTCTCTACATCTGTGTTTTTATTCCTGTCCTGCTCCTACGTTCTTCAGAACCATGTTTTTTTTTAGATTCCATATATATGCATTAGCATACAGTATTTGTTTTTCTCTTTCTGACTTACTTCACTCTGTATGACAGACTCTAGGTCCATGCACCTCACTATAAATAACTTAATTTCATTTTTTATGGCTGAGTAATATTCCATTGTATATATGTGCCACATCTTTATCCATTCATCTGTTGATGGACACTTATGTTGCTTCCATGTCCTGGCTACTGTAAATAGTGCTGCAATGAACATTGTGGTACATGACTCTTTTGAATTATGGTCTTCTCAGGGTATATGCCCAGTAGTGGGATTGCTGGGTCATATGGTAGTTCTACTTGTAGTTTTTTAAGGAACCTCCATACTGTTCTCCAGAGTGGCTGTATCAATTTACATTCCCACCAACAGTGCAAGAGGGCTCCCTTTTCTCCAAACCCTCACCAGAATTTACTGTTTGTGGATTTTTTGATGGTGGCCATTCTGACCGGTGTGACGTGATACCTCATTGTAGTTTCAATTTACATTTCTCTAATGATTAATGATGTTGAGCATCCTTTCATGTGTTTGTTGGCAATCTGTGTATCTTCTTTGGAGAAATGTTTATTTAGGTCTTCTGCCCACTTTTGGATTGGGTTGTTTGTTTTTTTGATATTGAGCTGCCTGAGCTGCTTGTAAAATTTGGAGATTAATCCTTTGTCAGTTGCTTCATTAGCAAATATCTTCTCCCTTTCTGAGGGTTCTCTTTTCGTCTTGTTTATGGTTTCCTTTGCTGTGCAAAAGCTTTTAAGTTTCATTAGGTCCCATTAGTTTATGGTTGTTTTTATTTCCATTTCTCTAGGAGGTGGGTCAAAAAGGGTCTTGCTGTGATTTACGTCATAGAGTGTTCTGCTTATGTTTTCCTCTAAGAGTTTTACAGTGTCTGACCTTATATTTAGGTCTTTAATCCATTTTGAGTTTATTATTGCATATGGTATCAGAGAGTGTTCTAATTTCATTCTTTTACATGTAACTGTGCAGTTTTCCCAGCACCACTTAATGAAGAGGCTGTCTTTTCTCCATTGTATATTCTTGCCTCCTTTATCAAAAATAAGGTGACTGTATGTGTGTGGGTTTACCTCTGGGACTTCTATCCTGTTCCATTGATCTATATTTCTGTTTTTGTCCCAGTACCATGCTGTCTTGATTACTGTAGCTTTGTAGTATAGTCTGAAGTCTGGGAGTCAGATTCCTCCAGCACTGTTTTTCTTTCTCAAGATTGTTTTGGCTGTACGGGGTCTTTTGTGTTTCCGTACAACTTGTGAAATATTTTGTTCTCCTTCTTTGAAAAATGCCATTGGTAGTTTGATAGAGAATGCACTGAATCTATAGATTGCTTTGGATAGTATAGTCATTTTCACAATGTTGATTCTTCCAATGCAAGAACATGGTATATCTCTCCATCTGTTTGTATCATCTTTAATTTCTTTCATCTATAGTTTTCTGCAAACAGATCTTTTTTCTCCTTAGGTAGGTTTATTCCTAGGTGTTTTATTCTTTTGGTTGCAATGGTAAAAGGGAGTGTTTCCTTAATTTCACTTTCAGATTTTTCATCATTAGCATATAGGAATGCAAGAGATTTCTGTGCATTAATTTTGTATCCTGCTACTTTACCAAATTCATTGATTAGTTCTAGTAGTTTTCTGGTAGCATCTTTAGGATTCTCTATGTATAGTATCATGTCATCTACAAACAGTGACAGCTTTACTTCTTCTTTTCCAATTTGGATTCCTTTTATTTCTTTTTCTTCTCTGATTGCTTGGATAAAACTTCCAAAACTATGTTGAATAATAGTCAATAGTGTGAGTGGGCAACCTTGTCTTGTTCCTGATATTAGAGGAAATGGTTTCAGTTTTTCACCATTGGAAATGATGTTGACTGTGAGTTTGTCATATATGGCCTCTATTATGTTGAGGTAAGTTCCCTCTATGCCTACTTTCTGGAGAGTTTTTGTCATAACTGGGTGTTGAATTTTGTCGAAAGCTTTTTCTGTATCTATTGAGATGATTATATGGTTTTTCTCCTTCTGTTTGTTAATATGCTTTATCACATTGATTGATTTGCATATATTGAAGAATCCTTGCATTCCTGAGAATAACCCCACTTGATCATGTGGTATGATCCCTTTAATGTGCTGTTGGATTCTGTGTGTTAGTATTTTGTTGAGGATTTTTGCCTCTATGTTCATACGTGTTATTGGCCTGTAGTTTTCTTTCTTTGTGGCAACTTTGTTTGGTTTTGTTATCAGGGTGATGGTGGCCTCATAGAATGAGTTGGGGAGTTTTCCTCTCTCTGCTATATTTTGGAAGAGCTTGAGAAGGATAGGTGTTAGGTCTTCTCTATATGTTTGATAAAATTTGCCTCTGAAGCCATCTGATCCTGGACTTTTGTTTGTTGGAAAGTTCTTAATCACAGTTTCAATTTCAGTGCATGTGATTGGTCTGTTTATATTTTCTATTTCTTCCTGTTTCAGTCTCAGAATGTTGTGTTTTTCTAAGAATTTGTCTATTTCTTCCAGGTTGTCCATTTTATTGGCGTATAGTTGCTTGTAGTACTCTCTCACGATCCTTTGTATTTCTGCAATGTCAGTTGTTACTTCTCCTTTTTCATTTCTAATTCTATTGATTTGAGTCTTCTCCCTTTTTTTCTTGATGAATCTGGCTAATGGTCTATCACTTTTGTTTATCTTCTCAAAGAACCAACTTTTAGTTTTATTGATTTTGCTATTGTTTCCTTCATTTCTTTTTCATTTATTTCTCATCTGATCATTATCATTTCTTTCCTTCTGCTAACTTCTGGGGTTTTTTTGTTCTTCTTTCTCTAATTGCTTTAGGTGGAAGATTAGGTTGTTTATTTGAGATGTTTCTTGTTTCTTGATGTAAGATTGTATTGCTATAAACTTCCCGCTTAAAACTGCTTTTGCTGCATCCCATAGGTGTTGGGTTGTCATGTTTCCATTGTCATTTATTTCTAGGTATTTTTTAATTTCCTCTTTGATTTCTTCAGTGATCTCTTGGTTATTTATTAGTGGATTGTTTAGCTTCCTTGTATTTTTTACAGATTCTTTTCTGTAATTGATATCTAGTCTCATAGCACTGTGGTCAGAAAAGGTACTTGATATGATTTCAATATTCTTAAATTTACCAAGTCTTGATTTGTGACCCAAGATATTATCTATCCTGGGGAATGTTCCATGAGCACTTGAGAAGAAGGTGTATTCTGTTGTTTTTGGATGGAATGTCCTGTAAATATCAATTAAGTTCATATTTTTTTAGTGTGTCATTTAAATCTTGTGTTTCCTTATTTATTTTCATTTTGGATGATCTTTCCATTGGTGAAAATGGGGTGTTAAAGTCCCCTACTATGACTGTGTTACTGTCGATTTCCCCTTTATGGCTGTTAGCATTTGTCTTATGTATTGAGGTGCTACTATGTTGGCTGAATAAATATTTACATTTGGTATATCTTCTTCTTGGATTGATCCCTGATCATTTTGTAGTGTCCTTTGTCTCTTGTAATATAGTCTTTGTTTAAAGTCTATTTTGTCTGATATTAGAATTGCTACTCCAGATTTCTTTTGATTTCCATTTGCATGCAGTATCTTTTTCCATCCCCTCACCTTCAGTCTGTATGTGTCCCTAGGTCTGAAGTGGGTCTCTTGTAGACAATATATATACGGGTCTTGCTTTTTGTATCCATTCAGCGAGTCTATGTCTTTTGGTTGGAGCATTTAATCCATTTATATTTAAGGTAATTATTGATATGTATGCTCCTATTACCATTTTCTTAATTGATTTGGTTTTGTTATTGTAGGTGTTTTCCTTCTCTTGTGTTTCCTGCCTAGATAAGTTCTTTTAGCATTTGTTGTAAAGCTGGTTTGGTGGTGCTGAATTCTCTTAGCTTTTGCTTGTCTGTAAAGGTTTTAGTTTCTCCATTGAATCTGAATGAGATCCTTGGTGGGTAGAGTAACCTTGGTTGTAGGCTTTTCCCTTTCCTAACTTTAAATATGTCCTGCCACTCCATTCTGGCTTTCAAACTTTCTGCTGAAAGATCAGCTGTTAACCTTATGGGGATTCCCTTGTATGCTATTTGTTTTTTTTTTTCCCTTGCTGCTTTTAATATTTTTTCTTTGTATTTAATTTTTGATAGTTTGATTAATATGTGTCTTGGATTGTTTGTCCTTGGATTTATCTTCTATGGGTCTCTCTGCACTTCCTGGACTTGATTGACTATTCCTTTTCCCATATTAGGGAAGTTTTCAACTATAATCTCTTCCAATATTTTCCCAGTCTCTTTTTCTCTTCTTCTTCTGGGACCCCTTTAATTCAAATGTTGGTGCATTTAATGTTGTCCCAGAGGTCTCTGAGACTGTCCTCAATTCTTTTCATTCCTTTTTCTTTATTCTGCTCTGTGGTAGTTAGTTCCATTATTTTATCTTCCAGGTCACTTTTCTGTTCTTCTGCCTCAGTTATTCTGCTATTTATTCCTTCTAGAGAATTTTTAATTTCATTTATTGTGTTGTTCATCATTGTTTGTTTACTCTTTAGTTCTTCCAAGTCCTTGTTAAACGTTTCCTGTATTTTCTCCATTCTATTTCCAAGATTTTGGATCATCTCTAATATCATTACTGTGAATTCTTTTTCAGGTAGACTGCCTATTTCCTCTTCATTTGTTTGGTCCGGTGGGTTTTTACCTTGCTCCTTCTTCTGCTGCATATTTCTCTGTCTTTTCATTTTGTTTAACTTACTGTGTTTGGGGTCTCCTTTTTGCATGCTGCAGGTTCATATTTCCCATTGTTTTTGGTGTCTGCCCCCAGCAGGTAAGGTTGGTTGAGTGGGTTGTTTAGGCTTCCTGGTGGAGGGAACTAGTGCCTGCGTTCTGGTGGATGAGGATGGATCTTGTCTTTCTGGTGGACAGGACCACATCCAGTGGTGTATTTTGGGGTGTCTGTTACCTTATGATGATTTTAGGCAGCCTCTCTGCTAATGGGTGGGATTGTGTTTCTGTATTGCTAGTTGTTTGGCATAGGGTGTCCAGCACTGTAGCTGCTGGTTGTTGAGTGGAGCTGGGGCTTAGCATTGAGATGGAGATCTTTGGGAGAGCTTTTGCCATTTGATATTACATGGAGCTGGAAGGTCTCTAGTGTACCACTGTCCTGAACTCGGCTCTCCCACCTGAGAGACACAGGCCTGGAACCTGGCCAGAGCATGAAGACCCTGTCAGCCACACTGCTGCTATCTTTGGATTGTGTCCTTCAGAGGCAGGGGGTGGTTGTGGCTCACCATGGGGACAAGGACACTAGCAGCAGAAGTTCCTGGAAGTACTCCTTGGCGTGAGCCCTCCCAGAGTCCACCATTAGCTCCAGCAAAGAGCCAGGTAGGATCCAGTGCTGGGTTGCCTTAGGCCAAACAACTCGTCTTGTGTGTGCTTATAGCTCTAGTGCTTAGAACATTCCAGGGCATATTAAAGGTACTTTAATGTTCTTGGTTGTTGAATGAACAAAAAGTGAAATATGAGACTGATATTAGGACAGGAGTTCTTAAGTTTTTTGGTCCCATGTTTCCTGTCCCTTTGGCAAGCTGGTAAGGACTGTGGATCCCTTCTCAGGTTAATATTTTTAAATGCATAAAATAAGATGCATAGAGATTACAAAGGAAACCAATTATATGGAATTATAGTTATCAAAATATATAAAAATCAAATGTGTGATGTCATAATATATGTGCTTTTAAAACACAAAATCTAGCAGATCAAATAATTATTATAATTTTGAAGAAGTGATGAGTATAAACAATGTTTTCGGATATCTGCAACAACTGTAATTTGATAGGAAAATATCTGTGATTTCTTTTGGTGATGAAGAGACAGGTACTGCTTATAGTACTACAGGTTGTTGCCTATCTTCATAATTGAAGGATATGCTCAATTTCAGCTGGAAGTGAGTGAAGATAATGTTGTAATTATTTTCATGTTACATTCACAGCCACTCTGCATTCTACCCATGACCCTCTTGGGAATCTGTGAACCCCAGTTTAAGCACCTGTTTGTAGACAGGTTTTATTTATCAGGCTTTTCCAATGTTGGCTGAAAATCCTTTCATTAAAAGGAAAAAAACTGTGATACTTATGATTATTATTATTATTATTTTTTTTTTTTACGGTACGTGGGCCTCTCACTGTTGTGGCCTCTCCCGTTGCGGAGCACAGGCTCCAGACGCACAGGCTCAGCAGCCATGGCTCATGGGCCTAGACACTCCATGGCATGTGGGATCTTCCCGGACCAGGGCATGAACCCGCATCCCCTGCATCGGCAGGCGGACTCTCAACCACTGCACCACCAGGGAAGCCCACTTATGATTATTTTACTTTATCAAACACAGTGTCTCGTGCTGGACATATTGTTCCAATTTTTTAATGCAGTACTTCAACTTGCAGAAATCTGAAATAGCTCTTGCCAGCAATGATTTTCTTCCCTTCCATTCACATCTACAACAGTGACAAAAATATAATGGATGCCTAAACTCACTGAATAAACAATTCACAAATGCAAGTTTGTAAAGTGTATTCCCATGAAACAGATCCAATAAACCTGGTTAGCACACCAAGGCCCCATCAAGAATGTTTGAACTAAATCTTAATTTGTTACTCACGAACATTTCACATGGCCTTCTAAATGAATTATATGCTGCCTCGTTGACAAGAAATGTAGAAGACTACACATTCGAGAGACCAAACAGGGCTTGTGGGATTGTTTTATTGAACAATTTCACAGGTGTTAACAAGAGAGGTGGGCCGAGGAGTTTCCACAGAGAGAAGGCAACTCCGTGCCTGGAGTTATTCACACACCTGTTAGCAAGTTGTAGTATGTCCTCTACCTCGTTTCCTTTGTAATAGTTTTGTACGGCCACCTCACTGATCACCTCCTCAGAAGTCAGAGAGTGAGGGGAGGGGAGAGAAGGAAGAGAGAAAAAAGAAAGTAGGAAGAACTAATGAAATCTGGCACAGTGCCAAGGACAGCCTAGTTTCTAGAGCAGGGGTCTCAAACTCAGGGCTGGATACAGGAGCAAAGGAGTTTTGTTTGGCTCATCCACCATTAATAAAGACTGAATTTGGTGTGGAGAAAAGGGAACCCTCCTACACTGTTTGTGGAAATGTAAATCAGTGCAGCTACTATGGAGAACAGTATGGGGGTTCCTTAAAAACTAAAAATAGAGTTACCATATGATCCAGCAATTCTACTCCTGGGCATATATCTGGAAAAGAAGAAAAGTCTACTTCAAAAAGATTACATGCATCCCAATGTTCATAGCACTATTTACAATGGGCAAGACATGGGAGCAACCTAAATGTCCACCAACAGATGAATGGCTAAAGAAGATGTGGTACATATACAATGGAATATTACTCAGCCATAAAAAAGAATGAAATAATGCCACTTGCAGCAACATGGATGGACTTAGAGATTATCATACTAAGTGAAGTAAGTCAGACAGAAAAAAACAAATATCAAATGATGTCACTTATATGTGGAATCTAAAAGAAGATACAAATGAACTTATTTACAAAACAGAAATAGACTCACAAACATAGAAAACAAATTTATGGTTACCAAAGGGGAAAGCAGTGGGGGAGGGATAAATTCGGACTTTGGGGTTGACATATACACACTACTATATATAAAATAGATAACCAACAAGGTGCTGCTGTATAGCACAGGGAACTCTACTCAGTATTTTGTAATATTCTGTAATGGAAAATAATCTGAATATATATATATAACTGAATCACTTTGCTGTACACCTGAAACTAACACATTATAAATCAACTATATTTCAATTTAAAAAAATCAAATTTGATGTTCTTTGGCAGGAGTGTGGCAGTCAACGTTTAATAACCCCCTCTGGGGTGGGGGAGGGGTGGAAGCACTGCTATGGAGTAGTGTTCGCTAGTTTCCGGGGCGTAAATTGTCGATTTCAAGCTACCCAGGTGAGGATGTTGACTGCAGATTTGGAAAGAGATGTGTGCAATGGGCCCTGGTGGTCCTGCAAGCTGGCTCCAGCTGACACCGTCCTTCAG
>NW_006798629.1:4081570-4097110 GCF_000442215.2 Lipotes vexillifer | reverse complement strand
AGCAGGAACACCCTCCTGGGTTCCCACCTCTGCATCTTATCCTCGCCCTTCCCCACCCTCTAGATCCCGGCAGGCCCTGGGATTCAGGACTTCTTCCTGGAGCTTTTCCGGGCTCCTAACGTTGTTCCCAAAGCCAGTGTGAGGAATGTGCTGGCTATTCTGAGATGCCAACTGAGACTTGTGTGTTCATTGTGAAGAAAGCGGGATGATTTGGCAGCAAACAGCAAGGACTGCGCCTGAGATGCAGCTCTAGGGAGCCTGGCTTGGGTGTCACTTGATTGGCTGCTACCTGTCTCTGTTTTTCCATCTGTCAAAAACAGCTGCTAGGTCACAACTAAATGAAAGGTGGGAAATAATTTGAAAAAGTAATGGGGCTACACAGAATAAAAAAAAAGTAGTACTATTCTTTCTTCTCCTCAGCTTTCCTACTCTACTAAATAAGATATTCTGCAAGGATTGCGTACTATTTCTGTCTTTTCACACTTTTTCTCTTGCTAATTTTCAGTGGGCTTCTGAGATCTGATATAAATGTGCAGGCGATGTGGAAACTGATCGAGAGGCAGAGATTTATATGAAAAATGATATACACACATTTTACCACCCATGTTAATGTTACAATTTTGCTGATGATCCAGTTGCTTAAAAGGAAATAAAGACTTCGAGAGCATATTACTTAAAACATCATATCATGTGTCCCTTGAATCACATTTTAACCAGAAAACAAATCCTATCTTTACTTGTGATAATTCTTAGAAAAGAAGTTAAGAGATTTTGTTCAGAGTTCTTAAATCAGTAGAGCACTATCTCTCAGGAGATTGCAAAGCCCTACTGAGTTCCAAACCAGTTACCAAAGCCACCTCCAGCTTCCCCCTCCCTCCTGATTATAGAGATGCCCTATTCTGGAGGAAGTGAAGAAGCAGCTGCTGCGCTTTTCTCCTGCCCCCTGCGCCCTCCTCCACACCGGAAGTTACTGTGAGCACTCGGACAGAGGGCTCCTAACAGGAAGATCGGGGACCCTGGTTTTATTCCTTGATCCTATCACTTCTTTGTAGAGTCCTCGTTCTAGCTTCAGTTGCCTCTGCGATCAGCGGGGCAACAGGAGCAAAGTAGCAAGCAGCAAGATTTGAATATTCATTTAAAGAGCACTTTAATGATACTTAAGGAAAATATACAGTAAGCCAGGATTAAATACTGATAATAAGAAGTCTAGAAGCCATCTCCTAGCACTTTGTGGTAGGTACATTTTCTCATTTAACTTGGATGTCCCACGGTCTGCTTGTGGTCTGAAGGGGGAGTCAGTCTGAAGCAGGGGAGAAGACAGACTCTTAACAACACATAGCTACAGAAGATAAAAGGTGAAGTGCTTATTGCCCTGTTTCCAGGCTTGGCACTGACCTCCATGCCTTGGATGCCCAGCCTGGTAAACTTCTACTGATCTTCTGAGACTCATCCCAGACATGATATCTTCCAGGAAACATCCACGTTAGCTTTCCACTGGCACCCCACCCTCAGGGGGCACTCCTCTGTTCACCGCACTTACCACAGAGTATTGCCCATCTGTCCAGTTGGGCTGTATGCTCCTCAAGAGTAGAGAAGGCAACTTGCCCATCTCTGTGGCCCCTGATCCTATGTTTTTCTTTGTCTATAGAAATTGCTCCCCAACGTTTTTGTGAATGAATGAATCCTGAAGGGATGCTACAATAAACGCAAAGAACCTAGATGGAGTTTATAGAAGAGGGGAATTTTCCACAGAACTTTAAGGAATGCATTGTTTGGAGTAAGAAGATATGTTTTCATGGAGAAATGAAGAGGTAAAGGAGATCCATGTAGAAGTGGTGTCTCATTTTATTTAGCTACAGTTTGACAAACAGGAAATAAGGGCAGCCAAATAACAGGGGAGGTAACTGGTAAACGGTTAGTTTGAAGCCTTTATGCAAAAGACTAGCCATGACTGGGAGCTACTGATGGCACAGTGAGTCTGGATATGCTGTGCATCTTGTACACTCAAATTCATGCTAGGTTGTCTTGCAAAGTCACAGTCCCTGAGTGTGCTAAAGGCACACTACAAAGGAATGAAGGAAATTCGAGGTTTCATTTGGGGCTGCCTCATTCAGCTGTACTTCTGACTGCAACAATAAACCTGCTCTGCTCTGGAAATCCACATTTCCCCTTCATCCCTCAGAAAATAAAATTCGGCTCCCCAGAAGTAAGTTCACTCAATTATTAATGCCATCAGAAAATGTTCCATTTTCACTTGTTATGGTTAAATTTCATCTCTCATAAAAATCGCATGTAGTTTCTTCATCAGCTGGTAGGCAGAACTGCTCGATACCAGAGAAAACCCCTTATGTCTTAGACTTTTTGTTCTCTCATTAAACACTTTCGAGAAGGATTACTGCATTTTCTCCTATGTATACAAGGACACATACACACACGTGCTCCCATGCCTTATGTCATTAATGTTATATCTTTAGCACCTTCTACCAGCAAGCTTGCCATGTATTTTTTTTTAATCTGCACTTCATAACTGCTATTGCCAGGTTGATAAAGAAGAACACAAGAAATCATTTCTAGCATGAGAAGCAGTTAAGTAAAAACCTGTATTGCTTCTTCAACCCTTTTCCCCTATGCTTTCCTTTAAGAATGAGGCAGTCCAAGATGACAGTGTAAGAAGATCCTGAACTCCCTCCCACGGACACACCAAATCGACATCTACATATGGCATAATTACTGCTAAGAAAGAACCGACAACTAACTGAACAGCTCCTCCACAACCGCCCCTCCGGGATAAAAGGGCCACATCAAGATGGGCAGGAGAGGCAGAGATGTGATCTCACCAAAAACCCCACTCCCGGCACAGTGACACACAGGTGGGAAGGACTTCATGGGTCTGATGCTACTCCATGAGGAGCATGGGGTTTGGGTCTCACATCGGGCATTCCAACCTTTGGGACCTGCACTGGAGAGACAGGCCCCCAAAATATCTGGCTTTAGAAACCAATGAGGCTTACGTCCAGGGAACCCAAGGGCTGTGGGCATCTCAGATACTCCTTCTGAGGGACTCGCGAGTAATCTCACTCATCCTGACACCCAGCATAAAGGCAACAGTTAGAGAACTGCCTGGACTACATGTGAAGGTTTATTTGCTAATTTTAAAGCATCTGCTGGGGGGACAGGGATGATTTAGGACTTTCCTGGGGATGGAGGTGCCTGGTGAGTGCCATTTTTGCATTCTTCCTATACCTTGCTTGTGCAGGCAGAGGCATGGACACAGCCTCACTAGAGCTGCAGGCTTGCTCTGCTCCTAACACTCTTCCATGCTAAAGCCATGGGCATGCCCCACCCTCAGTGTGCTTCTGCATCATGATAGCTACCACCCCCAGCACTCTTTTCTAGCCTTGCTAAGGCCATAGGTGTGCTCTGCCACTAGTGCTCATCCCATGCCTCCCTAAAGTGTGTCCTGTCCTCAGCACTCCTGCAGCCTTCCTAAAGCCAGCAGGTCAGCACAGCCCACAGGGGATGACCCTCAATCGCCTGGCCCTGGTGGCCACAGATACTTGCTTTCTTGACCCATGGGACTGTAACAATCAGAAAGACAATTCTGGGCAAGCTAGCAAGCCTAGGGCACTGCACAAATAGCAGATTGAAATACACCTTCAGTCTGCCTGTGAGAAAGGCCCATTTTCTTGTCCTGAGGCTTCAACCTGAGGGACAGGCTTCAGGTTTGCCACATGCCTAGAGGCTATGGAGGTGCTCTCAGGGAACATAGGCAGGAGACACCATCCTTGTGCACTCCCTTGGCCTTGCCACAGCTCATGGGTATCCCCACAAAAAATTCTTATACACTCTTCTAAAGCCCCAGTACTGTCACACATGGACAACTCAATTACAAGAAGAAAACCAGAAAAATCACAAATATGTGAAGATTAAACAACATGCTACTGAAAAATCAGTGGGCCAATGAAGAAATCAGAAGGGAATTCAGAAAATACCTGGAGACAAATGAAAATGGAAAAACAACATGCCAAAATCTATGAGATACAGTAAAACCAGTCCTAAGAGGGGTAGCAATTCAGGTCCACCTCAAGAAACAAGAAAAGTCTCCAATAGATTATCTAAATTTACACCTAAAGGAACTAGAGAAACAAAAACAAACAAAGCCTAAAGTTAGTAGAAGGAAGGAAATAATAAAGATCAGAGTGGAAATAAATGAAATAGAGACAAAAAAAAGGAAAGAAGGAAAGAGAGAGAGAGAGAAAGAAAGAAAGAAAGAATGGAGAAAGAAAAAAATGAAAAAGATCAATAAACTAAGAAATGATTCTTTGAAAAAATAAACAAAATTAATAAGCCTTTAGAGAAGCTAGATAGACTCACCAAGAAAAAAAGAGAGAGGGCTCAAATAAACAAAAGCAGAAATGAAAGAGAAGTTACAACTGATACCACAGAAATACAGATTATGAGACTACTATGAATCATTATATGCCAACAAATTGGACGACCTAGAAAAATGGATAAATTCTTAGGAATGTACAATCTCCAAGAGTGAATCAGTGTATCTGAATACACTGATTACTAGTAAGATTGAATCAGTAATAATAAACCTCCCAACAAAAGCCCAGTATCAGACAGCTTCACTGGTGAACTCTACCAAAGAGTCAAAGAATATTAAAAGAAGAGTTAATACCTATCCTTCTCAACCTATTTCAAAAAATTGAAGAGGAAGGAACACTTCCAAACTCATTTTATGAGGAAAGCATTACCCTGATACCAAAACCAGACATGGATAACAAAAGAAAAAAGAAAATTACAGGCCAATATCCTGATGAACATTGATGCAAAAATCCTCAAGAAAATATTAACTAGCCGAATTCAACAATACCTTAAAAGGATCATACACATTGATAAAGTGGGATTTATTCCAGAAATGCAAGGTCCACAAATCAATCAATGTGATACCCACATTAACAAAATGAAGAATAAAAATCTATGATGATCTTAATAAATGCAGAAAAAACATTTGACAGAATTCAACATCTAATTATGATTAAAAATAATTCAGCAAAGTGGGCACAGAGGGAACACACCTCAACATAATAGAGGCCATATGTAACAAACCCACAGCTAACATCATACTCAGTGGACAAGCTGAAAGATTTTTTTCTAAGTTCAGGAATAAGACAAGGATGCCCACTCTCACTACTTTTATCCAACATAGTATTGGAAGCCCTAGGCAGAGCAATTAGTCAAGAAAAAGAAACAGAAAACATCCAAATTGGAAAGGAAGAAGTAAAACTGTTACTATTTGCAGATGATATGATACTACATATAGAAAACCCTAAAGACTCCACCAAAAAAAAAAAAAAAAAAAAAAAAAGTTAGAACTAATAAATGAATTCAGTAAAGTTGCAGGATACAAAATCAATATACAGAAATCTTTTGTGTTTCTATACAGTAGTAACAAACTTTCAGAAGGAAAAATTAAGAAAGCAATTCCATTTACAGTTGCATCAAAAGGAACAAAATACCTAGAAATGAATTTAATTTTAACCAAAGAAGTGAAAGACCTGTACACTGAAATCTCTAAGACCTCGATGAAAGAAATTCAAGAGGACACAAATAAATGAAAAGGTATTTTCTGTTCATGGATTGGAAGAACTAATATTGGTAAAATGTCCATACTACCCAAAGATATTGACATATTTGATGAAATCCCTATCAAAGTTCCAATAGCATTTTTCACAGAACCAGAAAAATAATTCTAAAATTTGAATGGAACCACAAAAAACCACAAATAGCCAAAACAACCTTGAAAAAGAAGAACAAAGCTAGAGGTATCACACACCCTGATTTCAAACTATACTACAAAGTTATAGTAATCAAAACACTATGGTATGAGCATAAAAACAGACACACAGATCAATGGAACAGAATAGAGAGCCCAGAAATAAACTCATACATATATGGTCAATTAATTTGCCACAAAGGAGCCAAGAATATGCAATGGGAAAAGGACAGTCTCTTCAATATATGGTGTTGGGAAACCTGGACAGTCACATGCAAACTAATGAAACTAGACTGCTATCTTACATAACACACAAAAATTAACTAAAAATGAATTAAAGACTTGAATGTGAGACCTGAAATCATAAAACCTCTAGAAAAAAACGTTGGCAGTAATCTCCTTAATGTTGGTCTTTGGCTTTGAATTTTTAGACTGGAATCCAAAGAAAAGGGCAACAAAAGCAAAAACAACCAAGTGAGACTACCTCAAACTTAAAACCTTCTGCACAGCAAAGGAAACCATCAACAAAATGAAAAGGCAACCCACTGAATGGGAGAAAATATTTGTAAATCGTATATCTGGTAAGGGATTAATATCAAAAATATATAAAGAATTCAAACAACTCAAAAGCAAGAAAAACAAAACAATCAGATTAAAAAATGGGCAGAGGATCTAGATAGATATTTTTCCAAAGAAAACATACAGATGGCCAACAGGTACATGAAAAGTTGTTCAACATCACTAATTATCAGGGAAATGCAAATCAAAACCACAATATCACCTTATACCTGTCAGAATGAATATTATCAAAAAGACAAGTACTGGAGAAGATGTGGAAAAGGGCAATCATCACAAACTGTTGGTGGGAACGTAAATTCATGCAGCCACTACAGAAAACAGTATGGAGGTTCCTCAAAAAATTAAAAATAGAACCACCATATGATTCAACTATTCTACTTCTGGGTATTTATCTGAAGAAAATGAAAACCGTAATTCAAAAATATATAAGCACCCCTATGCTCATTGCAGAATTATTTACAGTAGCCAAGATATGGAAACAACCTAAGTGTCAATCAATGGTTGAATGGATAAAGATGTGGTATATTTTGGAATACAATGAAATACTACTCAGCCGTATAAAAGAAGTCTTGCCATTTGCAACAACATGGATGGACCTTGAGGATATTATGTTAAGTGCAATATATCAGACGGAGAAAGACAAATACCATATGATTTCACTTATATGTGGAATCTTCAAAACATAACAAATGAACAAATGAAACAAAACAAAAATCACCGAACGTAAGACAGATTGATGGTTACCAGAGGAGAAGGGGGTTGGGGGGATGGGCAAAAATGTGTGAACGAGGGTCAATGATATGGTGATGGATGGTCATAGACTTATTGTGGTGACCACTTTGTAGCGTATACAAATATCAAATTATTATGTTGTACACCTGAAACTAATATAATGTGAGATGCCAATTTTACCTCAATTTAAACTAAAAGAATAAAGCAATCCAACACAAGCTACTGCAGCTAGAGGTAGAACTCTACTCGCCCTCTCACCATGCTCCCCAGCACTGTTGATTGTGAGATCCTTCTGGAGTCTCTGGAGACCGAAGGGCTTGGCACATGGACCACACCTCCTTCCTGAACTCCACTGTGCTTCTCAGTCATCCAGTCAGTTAAGCTGTGCTGCTCCACTGAATGATGGAGATGGGAAAAAGAACTAGCATTTCTGCCCCTCTGGACGTCACAGCCTAGCCTAGAGAGGGAGCCAAGATGTGAACAAATTATTCAACGTGTTACAGCATCGTGTGGGCTGAATTGTGTCGTCCCCACCCCCGCCCCGCAATTCACATGCTGAAGTCCTAACACCCAGTGTATCAGAATGTGACTGTATTTGGACAAAGTGTCTTTAAAGAAGTAATCAAGTTAAAAAGAAGTGTCCTTAGTAGAAGAGATTAGGGCATAGACACAAACAGAGGAAAGACCATTTAAAAACACAGGGAGAAGAGGCCATTTACCAGCCAAGGAGAGGGACCTCAAAAGGAACCAACCCTACTGACACCTTGATCTTGGACTTCTAGCCTCTAGAACTATGAGAAAATAAATTTCTGTTGTTTAAGCCAAAAAAAGAAAAAAGAAAAGAAAATGCCTGCCCCTTTCTATCTAATGTATTATCTTAAGGAATTTGCTATTTTTCCCCCATAGGGAGGGGAAAAAAACCCTCACTCTTCAAGATGTTACTTTGTTTACTCCAGTTAATTATTTAAGAGGATTCTTTAAGCCCTCACCACTCAACCTTTACAATTCCACACAGAAACAAAAATAATTTAGAAGGCTGAGAAGCTTTATGCAAATTGAGATTTTTCAGAGCCCAAAAGGGCACCTCACAGCTTCAGCCAGTTGACTCTTGGATACCAGGGCATAGTGGTGTTTGGTAGCTGGTTATGAGGGGGATTTTGGCCACAAATGCAGAGCCATTGTTTAACATGTAAACAAATGTTAATAATACAGCATTAATTTATTGCTTCTGCAGATTATTCTAACACAGATTTGCTGACTTGTCCATGTATAATACATAAACACATCCATAAAAATTTAATGCCTTCACCCACAACACTGCCTGTTGACACGTTTTCACTCTCCTTAACGCTGCTAGCTGAAGGAGTGAACACAATGTCAAGGTGGCAGAATTAAGCGTGACGCTGGCGTGATGGTCAGAAAATTAACTTTTCAAAACTTTGGGGTCAATACATTTAGCATCATGTGCGGTGATGACAAATGTGACTGAAGCTTATTTTGAAAACTGGATCCCGAATTACAAATAGGAGCAGTGGAAAAACCCATCTACACCCCAAGGGCAAATGACACTGAATTCAAAAAGCTATTAGGAAGAGTCCTAATGGCTACAAACATTTGCATCATTCAACAGAGCAATCTTAAAAAATATCCTTCAACTCACACATTCCTTTCAAAATGAACACTTGTAAAGAAAGAATAGAATAGAGATATAGTGATGATTTTTTTTTGCAGGATCTGAGTCCTAAAGTTTGGGGCATACACCATTTCTTCCTCTCTCTTTGTCAGAGCAGCTGAGGCAAGATCCCTCCCCCACTGGGAACTCAGATTTCTGAGAATAAACTCTCAATTCTTCATAGGAAAGATAGGACACAACAGAAAATCATTGCAAATCATTTTATCTTCACCTTTTGCTGATTGGAAACCAGGCTCACTCAAAGTTTGGATTTATTTTTTGCAAGGCATTTGCATACACATTCTGTTTTTGTCAACTTCTGTGTGCCTGTTGCCAAAATGGAAATTGGAACTAGCCATGAGTCGTCTTTCCCCCAAACAGTCTCTAAAATTTCTGTTCCTCTCTGGAGAGTGGATGTACCGTCGTTTTGCAGTTCTCAGCTCGGCTCGAATAACCACTCTGTTATGGCCCTGTGGCCTTTTTCATAGCATTTATTTTCAGGTCTGCCATGTGTTGGACCCCCATAACAGCCAGGCTGACTATCATTCTGTGGCTCCAAAGGCGTCAGCCGTGAGAGTGGATCTGGACGCCTGCAAAGAGTGGTGGAGTTGGCTGGATTTCATGTGACAGACTCAGATTATGGCTCTTTGTCCAGAGTAGGCTTGATATAGAAAGAGAAAGGCTTAACATAGGGCCTGCTTCCTAAGAACATAAAGGACCATTTATGGTGATTGTTTAGATTAAAACTCAACTTCTTCTTGATCCTGAAGCTCTTTCAATTAGGTAAGCAGTTTGCTTTACTGGGAATTTTCTTGGGATCGCTATTTGTAAAGGAAGTTATTGCCCAACTGAAGCAGGTTCCAGCTTATGGCTGAAAGCAACATGTGGAGAGCACTTTTGTAGTATATCTCCTTCTTTTTTTTCTTTTTTAACATCTTTATTGGAGCATAATTGCTTTACAATATTGTGTTAGCTTCTGCTGTATAACAAAGTGAATCAATATACATGTATCCCCATATCCCCTCCCTCTTGCATCTCCCTCCCACCCTCCATATCCCACCCCTCTAGGTGGGCTGATCTCCCTGTGCAATGCAGCTGCTTCCTACTAGCTATCTGTTTTACATTTGGTAGCATATATATGTCCATGCCATTCTCTCACTTTGTCCCAGCTTACCCTTACCCCTCCCCGTGTCCTCAAGTCTATTCTCTACATCTGTGTCTTTATTCCTGTCCTGTCCCTAGGTTCTTCAGAACTTTTTTTTTTTTTAGATTCCATATATATGTGTTAGCATATGGTATTTGTCTTTCCCTTTCTGACTTACTTCAATCTGTATGGCAGTCTCTATGTCCACCCACCTCCATACAAATAACTCAATTTCGTTTCTTTTTATGGCTGAGTATTCCATTGTATATATGTGCCACATCTTCTTTATCCATTCCTCTGTCGATGGACAATTAGGTTGCTTCCATGTCCTGGCTATTGTAAATAGAGCTGCACTGAACATTGTGGTACATGACTCTTTTTGCATTATGGTTTTCTCAGGGTGTATGCCCAGTAGTGCAAATACTGGGTCATATGGTAGTTCTATTTTTAGTTTTTTAAGGAACCTCCATGCTGTTCTCCATAGTGGCTGTATCAATTTACATTCCTACTAACAGAGCAAGAGGGTTCCCATTTCTCCACACCTTCTCCAGCATTTATTGTTTGTAGATTTTTTGATGATGGCCATCCTGACCAGTGTGAGGTGATACGTCATTGTAGTTTTGATTTGCAGTTCTCTAATGATTAGTGATGTTGAGCATCCTTTCATGTGATTGTTGGCAATCTGTATATCTACTTTGGAGAAATGTATATTTAGGTCTTCTGCCCATTTTTGGATTGGGCTCTTTGTTTTTTTGATATTGAGCTACATGAGCTGCTTGTATATTTTGGAGATTAATCCTTTGTCAGTTGCTTCATTTGCAAATATTATCTCCCATTCTGAGGGTTGTCTTTTGGTCTTGTTTATGGTTTCCTTTGCTGTGCAAAAGCTTTTAAGTTTCATTAGGTTCCCATTTGTTTATTTTTGTTTTTATTTCCATTTCTCTAGGAGGTGGGTCAAAAAAGATCTTGCTGTGATTTATGTCATAGAGTGTTCTGCCTATGTTTTTCCTAAGATTTTTATAGTGTCTGGCCTTACATTTAGGTCTTTAATCCATTTTGAGTTTATTTTTGTGTATGGTGTTAGGAGATGTTCTAATTTCATTCTTTTACATGTAGCTGTCCAATTTTCCAGCACCACTTAATGAAATAGCTGTCTTTTCTCCATTGTACACTCTTGCCTCCTTTATCAAAAATAATGTGATCATATGTGTGTGGGTTGATCTGTGGGCTTTCTATCCTGTTCCATTGATCTATAATTCCTGTTTTAGTGCCAATACCATACTGTCTTGATTACTGTAGCTTTGTAGTATAGTCTGAAGTCAGGGAGCCTGATTCCTCCAGCTTCATTTTTCTTTCTCAGGATGGCTTTTTCTATTTGTGGTCTTTTGTGTTTCCATAAAAATTATGAAATTTTTTGTTCTAGTTCTTTGAAGAATTCCACTGGTAGTTTGATAGGGATTTCATTGAATCTGTAGATCTGTAGAATCTGCTTTGGGTAGTATAATCATTTTCACAATGTTGATTCTTCCAATCCAAGAACGTGGTATATCTCTCCATCTGTTTGTATCATCTTTAATTTCTTTCATCAGTATCTTATAGTTTTCTGCATACAGGTCTTTTGTCTCCTTAGATAGGTTTGCTCCTAGGTATTTTATTCTTTTTGTTGCAGTGGTAAATGGGAGTGTTTCCTTAATTTCTCTTTCATCATTAGTGTGTAGGAATGCAAGAGATTTCTGTGCATTAATTTTGTATCCTGCTACTCTACCAAATTCATTGTTTAGCTCTAGTAGTTATCTGGTAGAGTCTTTAGGTTTCTCTGTGTATAGTATCACGTCATCTGCAAACAGTGACAGCTTTACTTCTTCTTTTCTGATTTGGATTCCTTTTATTTCTTTTACTTCTGTGATTGCTGTGGCTAAAACTTCCAAAATTATGTTGACTAATAGTCGTGAGAGTGGGCAACCTTGTCTTGTTCCTGATCTTAGTGGAAAATTTTTCAGTTTTTCACCATTGAGAAGGATATTGGCTGTGGGTTTGTCATATATGGCCTTTATTGTGTTGAGGTAAGTTCCCTCTATGCCTATTTCCTGGAGGGTTTTTATCACAAATCAGTGTTGAATTTTGTCAAAAGCTTTTTCTACATCTAATGAGATAATCATATGGTTTTTCTCCTTCAATTTGTTAACCTGGTTTATCACACTGATTGATTTGCATATATTGAAGAATCCTTGCATTTCTGGTATAAACCCCACTTGATCATGGTTTATGATCCTTTTAATGTGCTACTGGATTCTGTTTGCTAGTATTTTGTTGAGAATTTTTGCATCTATATTCATCAGTGATATTGGCCTATAGTTTTCTTTTTTTGTGGCATCTTTGTCTGGTTTTGGTATCAGGGTGATGGTGGCCTCATAGAATGAGTTTGGGAGTGTTCCTGCCTCTGCTGTATTTTGGAACAGTTTGAGAAGGATAGGTGTTAGCTCTTCTCTAAATGTTTGATAGAATTCTCCTGTGAAGCTATCTGGTCCTGGGCTTTTGTTTCTTGGAAGATTTTTAATCACCGTTTCAATTCAGTGCTTGTGATTGGTGTGTTTGTATTTTCTATTTCTTCCTCTTTCAGTCTTAGAAGTTTGTAATTTTCTAAGAATTTGTCCAATTTCTTCCAGGTTGTCCATTTTACAGGCATATAGTTGCTTGTAGTACTCTCTCATGATCCTTTGTATTCTGCAGTGTCACTTGTTACTTCTCCTTTTATATTTCTAATTCTGTTGATTTGAGTCTCTTCCTTTTTTTTCTTGATGAGTCTGGCTAATGGTTTATCAATTTTATCTTCTCAAAGAACCAGCTTTCAGTTTTATTGATTTTGCTAATGTTCCCTTCATTTCTTTTTCATTTATTTCTGATCTGATCTTTATGATTTCTTTCCTTCTGTTAACTTTAGGTTTATTTGTGTTCTTCTTTCTCTAATTTCTTTAGGTGTAAGGTTTGGTTTTTTATTGGAGATTTTTCTTGTTTCTTGAGGTAGGATTGTATTGCCGTAAGCTTGCCACTTAGAACAGCTTTTGCTGCATCCCATAGGTTTTGGGTTGTTGTGTTTTCATTGCCATTTGTTTCTATGTATTTTTTAATTTCCTCTTTGATTTCTTCAGTGATCTCTTAGTTATTTAGTAGTGTATTGTTAGCCTCCACATATTTGCATCCTTTACAGATATTTTCCTGTAATTGATATCTAGTCTCATAGCATTATGGTTGGAAAAGATACTTGATATGATTTCAATTTTCTTAAATTTACCAAGGCTTGATTTGTGACCTAAGATATGATCCATGAGCACTTGAGAAGAAATTGTATTCTGTTATTTTTGCATGGAATGTCCTATAAATATCAATTAAGTCCATCTTGTTTAATGTGTCATTTAAAGCTTGTGTTTCCTTATTGATTTTCATTTTGGATGATCTGTCCATTGGTGAAAGTGGAGTGTTAAAGTTCTCTGCTATTATTGTGTTACTGTCGATTTCCCCTTTTATGGTTGTTAGCATTTGCCTATGTATTGAGGTGCACCTATTTTGGGTGCATAAATATTTCCAATTGTTATATCTTCTTCTTAGATTAATCCCTTGTTCATTATGTAGTGTCCTTCTTTGTCTCTTGTAATAGTCTTTATTTTAAAGTCTATTTTTTCTGATATGAAGATTGTTACTCCAGATTTCTTTTGATTTCCATTTGCATGGAGTATCTTTTTCCATCCCCTCACCTTCAGTCTGTATGTGTCCCTAGGTCTGAAGTGGGTCTCTTGTAGACAACATATATACAGGTCTAGTTTTTTCTATCCATTCAGCCAGTCTATGTCTTTTGGTTGGAGCATTTAATCCATTTACATTTAAGGTAGTTATCAGTATGTATGTTCCTATTACCATTTTGTTAATTGATTTGGGTTTGTTTTTGTAGGTCTTTTCCTTTTCTTGTGTTTCCTGCTTAGCGAAGTTCCTCTAGCATTTGTTGTAAAGCTGGTTTGGTGGTGCTGAAATCTCTTAGCTTATGCTTGTCTGTAAAGGTTTTAATTTCTCCATCAAATCTGAATGAGATACTTGCTGGGTAGAGTAATCTTGGTTATAGGCTTTTCTCTTTCATCACTTTAAATATGTTCTGCCACACTCTTCTGGCTTGAACAGTTTCTGCTGAAATTTCAGCTGTTAACCTCATGGGGATTCCCTTGTATGTTATTTGTTTCTTTTCCCTTGCTGCTTTTAATATTTTTTCTTTGTATTTAATTTTTGATAGTTTGATTACTATGTGTCTCAGTGTGTTTCTCCTCGGATTTATCCTGCATGGGACTCTCTGCGCTTCCTGGACTTAACTATTTCCTTTCCTGTATTAGGGAAGTTTTCAACTATAATCTCTTCAAATATTTTCTCAGTCCCTTTCTTTCTCTCTTCTTCTTCTGGGATCCCTATAATTTGAATGTTGGTGCATATAATGTTGTCCCAGAGGTCTCTAAGACTGTCCTCAATTCTTTTATTTCTTTTTTCTTTATTTTTCTCTGTGGTAGTTATTTCTATTATTTTATCTTCCAGGTCACTTATCCATTCTTCTGCCTCAGTTATTCTGCTATTGATTCCTTCTAGAAGATTTTTAATTTCATTTATTGGGTTGTTCCTCATTGTTTTTTTGCTCTTTAGTTCTTCTAAGTCCTTGTTAAACGTTTCTTGTATTTTCTCCATTCTATTTCCAAGATTTTGGATCATCTTTACTATCATTACTCTGAATACTTTTTCAGGTAGACTGCCTATTTCCTCTTCATTTCTTTGGTCTGGTGGGTTTTTACCTTCCTCCTTCATCTGCTGTGTATTTCTCTGTCTTCTCATTTTGCTTCACTTCCTGTGTTTGGGGTCTCCTTTTCACAGGCTTCAGGTTCAGAGTTCCTGTTTTTTTTGGTGTCTGCACCCAGTGGGTATGGTTGTTTCAGTGGGTTTTGTAGGATTCCTGGTGGAGGGGGCTGGTGCCTGTGTTCTGGTCGATGAGGCTAGATTTTGTCTTTCTGGTGGGCAGGATCGATTCCGGTGGTGTCTTTTGGGGTGTCTGTGAACTTATTATCATTTTAGGCAGCCTCTCTGCTAATAAGTAGGCTTGTGTTCCTGTGTTGATAGTTGTTTGTCATTGGGTGTCCAGCACTGGAACTTGCTGGTCATTGAGTGGAGCTGGGTCTTAGTGTTGAGATGGAAATCTCTGGAGAGCTCTCGCCAATTGATATTACATGTATCCGGGAGGTCTCTGGTTGACCAATGTTCTGAACTTGGCTCTCCCACCTCAGAGGCTCAGGCCTGACACCAAGATTCTTTCAGCCACACAGCTCAGTAGAAAAGGGAGAAAAAATGAAGAGAGGAAGAAAAATAAATAAATAAAATAAAGTTATTAAGATAAAAATTTTAAAAATATTAAAATAAAAATAATTAAAAAGTAATACGAAAAGAAAGAAGAGAGCAACCAAACCAATAAACAAATTCACCAATGGTAACAAGTGTTAAAAACTACAGTAGAAAAAAAAACAAACAAACGGACAGTGAGAACACTAGGACAAATGGTAAAAACAAACCTATACTGACAAAATCATACAAAGAAGCATACACATACAC
>NW_006798629.1:4037704-4081560 GCF_000442215.2 Lipotes vexillifer | reverse complement strand
AAAAAAAAAAAAAAAAAAAAAAAAATATATATATATATATATATATGTCTAAAAAAGGAAGAGAGCAACCAAATCTATAAACAAATCTACCATTGATAATAAGTTCTAAGTACTAAACTAACATAAACATAAAACCAGAAAGAAATTAGATGCAGAAAGCAAACCCCAAGTCTAGAGTTGCTCCCAAAGTCCACTGCCTCAATTTTGGGATGATTTGTTGTCTATTCAGTTATTCCACAGATGCAGTGTACATCAAGTTGATTGTGGAGATTTAATCAACTGCTCCTGAGGCTGCTGGGAGAGATTTCCCTTTCTCTTCTTTGTTCGCACAGCTCCTGGGGTTAAGCTTTGGATTTGGCCCTGCTTCTGTGTGTAGGTTGCCGGAGGACGTCTGTTCTTCACTCAGACAGGATGGGGTTAAAAGAGTCGCTGCTTCGGGGACTGCCTCACTAAGGCCAGGCGGGAGGGAGGGCCACGGAGTGCGGGGTGAGCCTGCGGTGGTATAGGCCGTAGTGATGTTGCACCAGCCTGAGGCGCGCCGTGTGCTCTCCCAGGGAAGTTGTCCCTGGATCACAGGACCCTGGCAGTGGTGGGCTGCACAGGCTCCCAGGAGGGGAGGTGTGGAGAGTGACCTGTGCTTGCACACAGGCTTCCTGGTGGCAGCAGCAGCAGCCTTAGCATCTCACGCCTGTCTCTGGGGTCCGCGCTGATAGCCACGGCTCGCGCCTCTCTCTGGAGCTCGTTTAGGCAGTGCTCGGAATCCCCTTTCCTCGCACACCCGAAACTATGGTCTCCTGCCTCTTTGGCAGGTCCAGACTTTTCCTGAACTCTCTCCTGGCTGGCTGTGGTGCACTAGCCCCCTTCAGGCTGTGTTCATGCAGCCAACCCCAGTCCTCTCCCTGGGATCTGACCTCTGAAGCCTGAGCCTCAGCTCCCATCCCCGTCAGCCCCGGCAGGTGAACAGACAAGCCTCTGGGGCTGGTGAGTGCTGGTCGGCACCCATCCTCTGTGCGGGAATCTCTCTGCTTTGCCCTCTGCACTCCTGTTGTTGTGCTCTCCTCTGTGGCTACAAAGCTTGCCCCCTGGCATCCCCCATCTCCACCAGTGAAGGGGCTCCCTAGTGTGTGGAAACTTTTCCTCCTTCACGACTCCCTCCCAGAGGGGCAGGTCCTATCCCTATTCTTTTTTCTCTGTTTTTTCTTTTTCTTTTGCCCTTTTGGGAAGTCTGAGTTCTTCTGCCAGCGTTCAGTAGGTGTCCCGTAGGAGTTGTTCCACATGTAGATGTATTTCTGATGTATTTGTGGGGAGGAAGGTGATCTCCATGTCTTACTCCTCTGCCATCTTGAAGGTCTCCTCAAATCTTACCTTTAAAAGGGAGGAAAATTTCCTTGCTTTAAAACCATGAACCTTCTGAACTTATATAGGATTTGACACATTTATGCTTTGTCACCAGGGTGTATGAAGCAGCCATGGCATCCTAGCTACAAATGCATATTCATTCCTTCTTTTATTTTACAGTTAACCTTTGCTTCAGTGCACTCACAACAAAATTGTATGTTTTGTAGTGGAGTTTTAACAGTTTTTTAATGGAGAAATTTCCTTTTCTCTTCTTTGTTCACACAGTTCCTGGGGTTCAGCTTTGGATTTGGCCCTGCCTCTGCATGTAGGTCACCCTCTGGTGTCTTTTGGGAAGTCTGAGGTCTTCTGCCAGTATTCAGTAGGTGTTCTGTGAGCATTGTTCCACATGTAGATGTATTTCTGATGTATTTGTGGAGAGGAAGTTGTTTTCTATGTCTTACTGCTCCACCATCTTGAAGGTCCCCCGTATATCTCCTTTTGAATTAATTATGATCACATCCCCCTAGAATCCGGGTCCAGTATCTCTTTATGGAGATTTCAGAATCACCTGCTTAGAAGTAGGGACATATTTTACCTATATCTATGATTAACCAATTAATAGATATTGCCTCTTCTCTTTTTACCTAATAACTATTTGTTTAATCATTGCACTTATCAAGAGCTTTTATCGTATTGAAAGGATATGTGAAAAACCTTAAAACATTGACCTTGGGAAAAAGTACTTGTAATTAAAAGCTATCATTGTTTCTAAACTACTTGTTTCAATATTTGAATAGCTAAACAAGGAGAGAAGCCATCTTTAAACAAACAAGCTATTAGATTGAGACTCTTGACAGAAATTGACAGGCAATATACCAACTCACTGATCTCGATGGATAACTGGGTGGATTACCACAGCAGCTGGAGTGGTAATTATTTCATAACGTATGTCAGATTACATGGCTTCCCAGCTCAAAACTCTCCAATGGTTCTTTATCACACTTATGATCTACAGGATCCTACATGATTTTCTTTTGCCCATTTCCCTAGACTTACTAACATTCTAATCCCCGTTCATTGTGATCTAACCAGTCCCACTGTGTTCTAACCAGTTCTTCTTCAAACATGCTGTGATGAGCTCCACCATAGCACCACTGCCTTTGGTATTCCTTTAGCCTGGAAAGTCCTATCTCTGTATCCCTGCCTGACTCACTCCCTCCTTTGACTCAGGCTTCTGTTGAAATGAGACTTTCCCCAGGGACCCCTTCCTTGACAACCCCTCCAAACTGTACTCCCCTCCCATTCCCACATCATTTTTTCATGTCACCCACTTCATGTCCCTCATTGCACTTACATCAGTAAGGGTTCCAGAAAAACAGAGCCAGTAGGATTCATCTGCATATAAATAAGTAGATTTATTTGAAGTAATTGGCTTTTGCGATTGTGGGGGTTGGCAAGTTTGAAACCTGTATTATAGGTTGGCAGGCTGGAAATTCAGGCAGGACTTCTGAAGGCAGAATTCCTTTTTCTCCAGGGTAACCTCAGTTTTTGCTCTTAAAGCCTTCAATCCATTGAATTATCAAAGTTAATCTCCTTTACTTAAAATCATCTGATTGTAAATGTTAATCATATCTACAGAATACCTTCATAGCAACTTCTAATGTTTGACCAAACTGAGACAGGAAGTGAGCAGGGCACGACCTTTAGAAGAATGACATAGCCATGGGACATGAGAGAAACTGGTTAGAACTAACACACCATTGTAAAGCAACTATACTCCGATAAAGATGTTAAAATAAAAAATGGTTAGAACCAGCTAGGTCCAAGATGGTGGAAGATTCAACTTTCACTAGACCTTGAGCTTCATTATACGCTCATTATATATATTAGTATGCTAAACAACATACCCACAGGCACCATGACATTTCTGAGGGTAACCATAAAAGGTCAAAAAGTGGGTGGTGGTCTGATTCCTGGAAATCCGCACCCCTTCCCCCAAATAATTGGAGTAATCCTCCCACTCATTAGCCTATGAAGTTACCCAGACTATAAAAACTAACCACGCAATATTTTGGGGCCTCTTGCCTTCCAAGATGGCTCACACTCTGTCTATGGAGTGTGTATCTCACTGAATAAACCTTTCACTTTACTATGGCTCACTCTGGAATTCTTTCCTGTGTGAAGCCGAGAACCCATGATTGATGGCCCATCCCAGGGACTTGCCTGAGCCCTGCAACAAAACTACTGGGCATTTATCACCTAGCCAAGTTAACACATAACATCTAAAACAATCATGGCACCCATCACTTTGTGACATTATACAGGCATTGATTTACTTGTTTATAATCAATCTCCTTCACAAGATTGCAAGGGCCATGACAGTGAGAACTGTCTATTTGGTTCAGCACCATATTCCAGTGCCAAAAATGGCACCAGGCACATAGTGAAGGCTGGGCAAATTATCATTCAGAATAAAAACACAGCACATCAAGATACCTACTCAGCTACTTAACTTTTAATTTTAATTTGAGTTTCAGGGCATCACATAGCTAAGTTTATAGTATTGATTAAATATTTTAAGAACGTTATATGTATCTTCATGAAGATTTTTTTTCCCTTGGTTAATTTGATAGAGTGGGAGGAGAAGAAAGTGACAAATATCCAGGGACTCTGGAGTTTTAAGTCAAGCACCTGGCAGAAAGAAGGACATAGTATGCTTTAGGGATGGAGTCAGGTGAGTTTGAAGACAACACATTTCTCAAATTATGTGGGTTTGCCAGGGAAACAACACATTTTTCAAATTATAATGTGGGTTTGCCAAGGCAAGATTAAGAAAGTCAGGCTTCCCAGAGAGCAGAAAGACTTAAGCTTATTTGACTTTGGTAGTTATTAATATATTTTGCAAAAATGGACCCTATAGACCTTCCAGACTTTAGGATTTAAGAATGTGACTAGTATTCTAGACTTGGGAAATCTTATAAATATGTTTTTGTGTTAGTCATGTGAGATTTATGGACTTCAATATCCCACCATATTTAACTTTATGATCTTCAATTCCAAAGATCTGTTTCACATTTATTATCCTACCTGAGCCTTACAACAACTCTGTGAGGTAAGCAGGAAAACAGTATCATTCCTATTTCACAGGAGTAGAAACTGAGACTCTAAATATTTGTTACCGCTGAAGATCACACAACTAGGAAGTGACTAGGCTTCCAAACTTTAGAAGGTTTAGGAACCTTCTAAACCCCACTATTCTGTCTTTTTTTTAATCTTGTCAAGACACAAGAGAGCTTCTTTGCCTAAGCATTGTGACAGTTTAGGAAATGCTTTATCCCAGCAGAATATGTGACCAGTTCTTACATCATTCATTGAAGGCTTCTATTAACTATTATCATATGTCATGAGACTACCTTTCTATTTCACACAGAATTATAAGGAAATATTTTTCCCCAAGAGTAATAATTTCTCCAGTGATCATCTCATCCTTTTCTGTTTCTCTGTCTTGGTTTTTCTTTTTCTTTTTTTTAGTTTATTTCATCAGGATTTTTTTGTTTTTGTTTTGTTTCTTTGTTTTTGCCTATTCTTTCCTTCAATTTTGTACAAGCTCTGGCACATTATTTTTACACCAACTGTTTCAAGAAATAAATTTTACCTCATATCTGTAACAGTTTTGCTGACTCATTGTGGTGGCTTTTCTCTTTTCCTCACTTGTTTTCTCTTGCTATAGAGAATATGCTTTAAAAAAAAAAGTATTATGGCATAATTTGTATGCAATATTTAGTATAAATTTTATTTGATACAAATTAAAACAACTCCCAATTTTGCAAAACTTAAAACAATAATGTGAAGCACTGGCGAAAGTAGAAGAAAGAAGGGAATCTGTCTTGACAGTGGACCATCCATGAATGCAAACTGTTTAGAAATAGTTTGGTGATAATGATGTCAAGGTTTTTTAAAACCTGAAAGCTCTTTGACCTTCCAATTTCAAGTGTAGGAATTTACCCAAAATATTCAAGGATTTGTGCAAAAGCTTAGCTAAATGACAATTGGGTGAACATTGCAAAGAAGAGTAAAAATTTGGAAATAACCTAAGTAGCCAATGTTAGGAGCTTTTTGGTTAAATACACTGTGGTACATCCTAACTCCAGATTATTGTGTATCCATTTAAGAAAGAGGATGAAGGAAAAAATACGTGATGGCACAGAAAAATGTTCAAGATATATATATATATATATATTTTTTTTTTTTAAATAATACACAATGTATTTATTTATTTATTTATTTATGGCTGTGTTGGGTCTTCGTTTCTGTGAATGGGCTTTCTCTAGTTGTGGCAAGTGGGGGTCACTCTTCATCGCGGTGCGCAGGCCTCTCACTATCGCGGCCTCTGTTGTTGCGGAGCACAGGCTCCAGATGCGCAGGCTCAGTAATTGTGGCTCACGGGCCCAGCTGCTCCATGGCATGTGGGATCTTCCCAGACCAGGGCTCGAACCTGTGTCCCCTGCATTGGCAGGCAGATTCTCAACCACTGCGCCACCAGGGAAGCCCTCAAGATATATTTTAAGATTAAAAATCCAATTAAAATATTATTTAGATTAGGAGCTCATGTTTTTACACATGTAGAGAAAAAGAAAGACTGGAAATTTACACAGAAAATTTTAATAATAGATGTCCCTCCGATGTAGGCTTGATATGTTTTTCTTTTTCTTACCTGTAGTTTCTATGCTTTTAATGTGGTCTGTATTACTTTTGTAAAGAGACAAAATAGAAGTTATTAAATATTGCAAACATTTGATATTCCATATTCCAAACTAAAGTAGGTCTTGATTGGTTCTGAAGTGATTTATTCTGCATGATTTTATGTATTTTTTATGGTCATTTTGTCTTCCAGGACATCCCACAGATCAACTCTAAAGTAAAATTTTTTGAAACCACTACATTTTAAAAAATGACATTTTATAAGGCACTAGTGAACCACCTTCAAACACCTCATTTAAAATGTTCCAAACTCACTATTTGCAAATGGTTGGTGAAGTGGTCATCCTGTAAAAATACGACAAGTGGACTTTCTTTCTATCTCTATTGCAATGATGGTCTTGGGGCAGCCAATCCTACACCTAACAAGGGAAGAAACCTTTGTAGGGGCACTTGCCAGTAATTCTGAATTGATTAAGCCCAAATGGAGTACGATAGGTTTGAACACATATGATCAAGTAACTGTTTTTAATCTTGTTGGATTTGGGATGCCAAAGATATGTTACAATCTTAGAATTATAAAAACTTGAAAGTTCAGAGTTGGGTAACACTGGTGGGATCTTTCACCTATATTTTATAGACTAGAGAACAATGGCCCACTAAGGCTAACTGAAGCATTCGAGGCACAGACCCGTTCATGTCAAAGTTGGGACTAACTTTCTGATCCTCTAACCCTTAGCCCATTGCTTTTTTCAGGATCAGATTTCAAGTACCAATGTTGTGCCATAAAATACATAATCTCGGGCAATTATTTAACCTCCCTGAGCCTTGATATGTTTCTCTGTAAGGAGTATACAATATCTACTTGTAGGGTTATGGGGGAAATGAAATAAGATCATTTAAATAAACAGCCTAGTACTGTGTCTGGAACATAGTAGGTGCTAAATAAACTGTAACTATTATTATTACTAGTATTATTCATCTGAGATCCAGCTGAAAGTTGGATTTATAAGGTAGATCTTGGAAGAGAGGTTGGAGCTTCTTTAAGGAGTTCTCTGCATGGTGATGGCATTTGGGACAGGAAGGTATATGAGATGGTTGACAGAGAGCTTAGAGAGACAAGGGAGCAGCACTGAGGACAAACCCTTGAGTAAAGCTACGATGAAAATGTGAAAGGTAGAAGAGAAACCAGTTAAAATGGCAGAAGAAACAAGATGGTGCAGGATATAGACACCAAGGGAGCAGTGGCTGCAGGGTTTGCCGTTTTCACTGGTAATCTTGGATCAAATAGTTTTTGTTGGTAGAGAAATAGAATCCAGATGTAAAAAAGAAAAAAAGAGAGAGAGAGAGAGAATGTATGTGTTGAGATATCTCTTTCTTTTTTAATGCATTTTATTTATTTATTAATTTTTATTGAGTATAGTCGATTTACAATGTCATGTTAGTTTCAGATATATAGCAAAGTGATTCAGTTATACAAACATATATATATATATATATATATATATATTCTTTTTCATATTCTTTGCCTTTATAGATTATTACAAGATACTCAGTAGAGTTCCCTGTGCTATACAGTAGGTCCTTGCTGGTTATCTATTTTATATATAGTAGTGTTTATATATTAATTCCAAACTCCTAGTTCATCTCTTCCCCCCCCTTCCCCTTTGGTAACCATACATTTGTTTTCTATGCCTGTAAGTCTATTTCTGTTTTGTAAATAAGTTGATTTCTATGTTTTTCTTTATATTCCACATATAAGAGATATCATATGATATTTAGCTTCTTCTGTCTGACTTACTTCACTTGGTATGATAATCTTTAGGTCCACCCATTTTGCTTCAAATGACATTATTTCATTCTTTTTTATGGCTGAGTAATATTCCATTGTATATATGTACCACATCTTCTTTATCCATTCATCTGTTGAGATATCTCTTTCAACGAACTTGGTTGTTAAAGTAGGGTCAGAGAAAATTGATAAGTTAAGATATATAGTTATAAGGTCAAGCAAAGATATTACTTTTACTGGGGGAAGATCTGAGCATCAGTAGGAATTAGCAAATAGAGTTTGACCTAATAGAAAGGTAGACGGGGATGAGATCAATCATAGCTGAGGCTGTAAGGGGTAGTAGGATATAGTGAGAGGATAAGGATTAATGAGTCTTGGCAGGAAACGGAAATATCTTTTCCTCTGAAATGAGGGCAAAAGAAGCTGAGGGTGAGTGATTTTGAGGTGAAAATAAGAGAAACCAAGGATTCTTATACTGTCTTCCCTTAGTCTTCTGGGCAAACCAAGCAGTCAGGTTATTTCTCTTGAAGGAAGAGCCAGGGGCTGGAGTATTAGAAAGAGACCAAAGGTTTGGAACAAAGCATTGTGGGGAATTTGAGGGGGGTCGATTAGAGAACAATACAAAATATGTTGGTATACTAAATGCCCACTGAGGGCCAGCCCAATGACTGAGGTCAGCGCAACATCAATATCCTGACCTCGTAAGATTTGACAGACCACAAGATTTCCAGGAAGAGTGTTTGGGAATTGTCAAGGGAGCTAGAAGGTCTAGGCGGATTGAGAGGGAAGTGCTGTGGTGATGGAACAGGAAGAAAAGAGGTGGGGAAGACGTGGGCTCAGTGGACATCTCTGGAAAAATTGCAGGTAGTGAAGTGTTGGCAGTGGAAAGTTTTGAGAGATAACGTTTAAGGTTTGTGATTGAGGTGAACTGAGGCAGAGATGAGACAGTTTGGACCTGAGGAAGTTTAAGACACTGAACCGGAGGTTGCATCCATGTCAACAACGAGATTGGGAGACCCCAGAAGATGATGAGCCCAGCTGCCCCTCCCCTCGCAGCTGGGTGCAGGAATGATGTGAAATGTCCTGTGTCAAGGGTCCTTTAAGTACCTTCAGCTCAGAGCTGGGCGACTTCCCTGCTCTGCAGAAACTTCTGGATGTCTCCTCCCAGAAATCTTGACAGGCTGGTATTTTGCGTTCCTGGAAGCCTATTCCTCTCAAGAGACCCTGCGCTTCAGGGTCTCCTGCGGGGAAGGAATGTGCCTACCTACGTTTTCCCAGAAGTGCCTGTGTGTTCACTACCCAGATCCCCAAATATCGCCTGCTTCCCCTGTGGTGCCAGCCTGCACCTCTCATTTAGAGCAGAGTGTGATATGCTGCTCTCCACTTTGCAGGCTTTGTACACAGCAAAACAAACAAACAGACACCCAAACACACCCCAGCAGGCTTATTGTCAGAGAATTAGCTCCCATGCTGACACAGCCAGACGAATTCAGTTAAGAATAGCTTACAATAAATCCTCCCAGGCAAACTGGTCACGGGCCAGAGCTATGGGATAACTTCTGGCTCCAGCCACACTCTGTACACATGTTCTGTTATCCTAAAAGATTTTATTTTTTATTTTTAAAAGGAACCAGAGATAACAGGAATGCAAATTAAAACAGCCTCCCCTTCCCTGAAACTCGAAGTCCTTGAGGAGGTATTTGGTTGAGAAGTCAGATAGCTGGTTCAACATTCGAGAGCATCTGTTTATGATTTTTTTTTTTTTTTTTGCCTCCAGGTAAACAGAAATATGATCTTCTGCTGTAGGCTTCTTTCTTCCCACAAACATTAACCACATCCCTCGGTTGGAAGGCATTCCACTCCTAGGTCAAGACTGTGGTTCCCTCCTCCATAACCTTGAAAGCCACCTATGAGCACCCCCTGACAGTTGGTACCAGTTTAACATAATAAACATCTGAGGGACCACCTCAGTAGTTACAGATAGAAAAAGAATTTTCATCTTGTAGTTAACTTGGGTGGATTTGAAGCTGGTGCGTAGATTCTCCTTGTATACCTCTTCATTCAGGGAAATCTGAGTCTAACATTGTGACATTGCACATGTCAGTTTCAAATGATTATAACTATTATTTCAACATCCCCATGTCTGGCTGGGCAGATAGACGATGACCCAGCAAGGGAACAAGGGGTACGAGGAATCAGATGAGTGCTTTCCAGCCGGCGATACAGAAAATATGGATGCATCTAGCTCGTGGCTGTTCTGTTTTCTTTCTGAGTGAATTTTACAAGCTGTAAGTCACCTCGATCATCTCAAAAGGGAAGGGGTTGGGCTTCCCTGGTGGCGCAGTGCTTGAGAGTCCGCCTGCCGATGCAGGAGACGCGGGTTCGTGCCCCGTTTCGGGAAGATCCCACATGCCGCGGAGCGGCTGGGCCCGTGAGCCATGGCCGCTGGGCCTGCGCGTCCGGGGCCTGTGCTCCGCAAATGGGAGAGGCCACAACAGTGAGAGGCCCGCATAATGCAAGGAAAAAAAAAAAAAAAAAAAGGGAAGGGGTTTATCATGGCGACAAGCTTTCATCTACTTCATGGACCCATAAGGGGCACTATTTTTCTAAACCTACATTTCTAAATCAAAACTTTTGCTGTCTCTTAGCACGCCCAATCCGAGAGGCCTCAATCCATTCTGAAGTGAGTTATAAATTTGGGCAGGGGTGTAGAGAAATATGAAGAAGCAGTGTTTACCCCTCAGTCCAACCGACTTGCATTTAACTCTTGACTTAATCACTGAGTGGCCTTCAGCAAGGTAGCTTAACCTCTAATGCTTTAGCTCTGTCACTTATAAAATTATCCTAACGTTTCCTACTTTGTAGGGTTACTGTGAGAATTAAATGAGATAATGTATATAAAACACTTACTACAATGCATGTTTGACTGTAGGAAGAAGAAATCATAATGATCTCTGACTATGTATGATGACACATGATGCTAAATTCTTTGTACAGAGTAACTCATTTAATCCTTACAACAAACCTATGACGTAGGACATACCAGGAAGAAACATTTTTCACACAGAAACACAAAGAGGTCTGGCATGTAAGAGGAGAGGCATAGAAATAAACTGTGGGTATAAGAATAAAAAGTGTGTAAAAAATAATAAATAAGAAAAATTTAGAGATAAAAATTTAAAATTTTATTAATTTAAAAATATTTTTAAAAATTTAAAAATAAAGTGTGATGGTGGTGGTGATGGTGATGGTGGTGGCAGCTAGTGTTTGCTGAATGCTTAATAAGTACCAGGTCCTGTGCTAATTTTTAAATTAGGCATTCCCTAGCTCATGCCTTATAATAACTGTAAGAGACAAGGTTCAATCTTTAGTCCATTTTATACTGAAGAAAATAAGAACAGAGGAGATTAGAAACCTCCCCAAGTTCACACAGCAGGTCAGCGGTGGGCTGGGGCTTGAATTTAGCTCTCTGTGACTCAGAACCTGTGCTCGTTACCACCAGTCCGGTGATTCTCAAAGTCTGGTCCCCAGAAGCAGCGTCAGTGTCACCTGAGTATTTATAAGGAAGGCAAATTCTCAGCCACACACAAGACCCACTGAATCTGGAAGTCTTGGGGGGAAAGTCCAGGGATCTGTATTTAACAAGCCCTCCAGGGGATCCTGATGCAAGATTGACTGAGTTTGAGATCCCTGTACTAGACTCTATTGCCTACTTTTATGGGGACAATTTTGGCTTGGTGAATGTGATCTAGAGAATGGATTTGATCCTTTCAGTTGGATTTAACCTTTGCATCTGGCTATCTCCAGAGCAAACTCTCATCATCTCTTTCCTACTGCCCTTCATTACTCCCATTGCCATGTGGTGCCAGTGACATTGCCATGTGGTGCCAGTGACAAAAATAAGACCCTTTGGGAGCACTATGTGTCTGTGTGTCTTGAGTGAGGCTCCCTTGTAGAGCTCTTATTATGCATATTCCATTGGAGGTGACCAGCAAGATTACACCTCATGCCTCATTACCTGTGTATGAGCAAATAAGTTAACTACTCTGTGCCTCAGTTTCCTCAGCTGTATAATGGGGATAATCACATCACCTATTTCAAATGCATGCAGTGAAGATTCAGTGTGACAAGCCATATGTCAAGGGTGAGCTCTGAGCTTAGCACATGGAACTACTCTATAAATATTAGCTAATACTATTAAAATTTTTTTATTGAAGTATAGTTGATTTACAGTGTTGTGGTAATTTCTGCTGTGCAGCAAAGTGATTCAGTTTTATATATATACATATATATTCTTTTCCATTATGGTTTATCACAGGGTATTGAATATAATTCCCTGTGCTATTCAGTTGGATCTTATTGTTTATTCAGAAAAAAAAAATTTTTCTGAAAAGAAACAGGCATTATTCTAAAAGGTGTATTTAGGACAAATAAAATGTTATATTCTAAGGTACAGAGATAAATGTAAGAGAAGGGCAGTCAGTGGCAAAAGCACCTTGGTTCCCAGGTGCTGTCCATTTCAGGAAAGCATGAGGAGGAAGCACCTAACCGTGATCCAGACGATGGTGGTTTGTCTCCTCTACGATTTCAGCAAAGGCTGCAGACTCTGCTTAAACAGGCCGTGGGTAAATCAGGAACTGTGGACTTCACTGCTCTGAGTCACTAATAAAAAACGAAATGGGTACTCTTTCAAATATACTTTTTTCCTTTTAATTCCAGCAGGGCAAACTGACTCCAAACAGCCCATTAGTTAAAACACTTAAGTAGAAAAACCTAAGCAGCATCCCAGGGTTATTCCATCAGCCAGCCCTTCTCTGCACCCAACTGCTTCCCACTTGATTTAAAGGCAGGAAGAGCTAAATGCTCTCCTGGTTGCACACACTGTCAGCGTGCTGACTGCTGAAAGCCTCTGGAGGCATCACTGGATGCTGTGAAATAAAAAGAACACGCAAGGGCTTCCCTGGTGGCGCAGTGGTTGAGAGTCCATCTGCCGATGCAGGGGACGTAGGTTCGTGCCCCGGTCCGGGAAGATCCCACATGCCGCGGAGCGGCTGGGCCCGTGAGCCATGGCCACTGAGCCTGCGCGTCCGAAGCCTGTGCTCCGCAACGGGAGAAGCTGCAACAGTGAGAGACCCGCGTACCACAAAAACAAACAAAAAAGAACATGCAGAAAGCGCTGATGGAGGGACCATGACTGCTGGAGAGGGAGGCGGCATCTTGAGTCCTATTTACCACCCCCCCTATATTTTTTTCACCATCCAGGGGGTTGTCTTTTCCAGGGCACTGCATGCCCAGCCCCTCCATCACAGGAAACCCTTGGGATGGTATGTTACTTTGCTAGGGCCGCTCTAACAAATTCCACAAACCAGGGCCTTAACCAACAGAATTGTATTGTCTCACAGTTCTGAAGGCTGGACGTCTAAGATCGCGGTGTTGGCGGGGTGTGTTCCTTCTTCGGGTTGTGAGGGCCAGTTCCGGGACTCTCTCCTAGCTTCTGGGGGTTTGCTGGCAGTGTCTGGCACTACTCAACTTCTGCTGTACTATCCCAATCGCTGCCTTCATCTTCACAGGATGCTCCCCTGGGCAAGTGTCTGTGCCCCAAAGTCCCCCTTTTATAAGGACTCCAGTCATATTGGATTAAGGGTCCATCCTGGTCCAGTATGGCCTCATCTTAACTAATAACATCTGAAACAACCCTGTTCCCAAATAAGGTCACCTTCTGGTGTGATGAGAGGTTAGGACTCAACATATGAATTTTGAGGGGCCAAAATTCAACTCATAACGGATGGTAAATGAGACTCTAGGCCAACCCCACAGATAGTTCTGGCCTGGCTATGCTTCTCAAGCGTAACGGGCACAAAAATCAAGTGGGGATCACACTAAAATGCAGATTCTGATTCAGTGGGTCTGCTGCGGGGCTCAGAATAGCTCACGGTGATGCAGATGCTACTACTTTCAGTGGAAGGTCCCAGAAGAATTTCGTGATGATTCATGCTCATTTCCCATCTCTCACATCTATTATGCTAGAACTTGTATTTCCTCCCAAAGGCTGGCAGCTCACCACCTTCTCATCTGGAACCACATTTCAGGGGTAGCCACAGCTCAGGGTCCAAAAATAATCAGAGCCACAAAATTCAGAGACTCTTAGAGATCCATTTATGCCTGAACCAGCTGAGGCTAGTGTCTGGTGCACGAAATTATTTTCTGGGCTGTGTCCCCAGCCCTGGCCCCTCCGTGCCATCTTTTATTAGAGCTCTGGTCTGAGCATGGCCATGGTGGTCTCTCTGTGGTTTAATCCTCCTGAGAGCCCACCGATGACAGGACTAGGGGAGGATGGGTTAGGTTTCCTTGGAGAACTTTAATAAATTAATTCCGAGACCGAGGCGGGGGTGGGGTACTGATATATGCAGCATATAACAAACCCACTATCCGCATGCACAGTATATCAAGAAGCTCTACAAATCAAACCACTCAGTATAAAAATGGTCAAAGATTATGAGGAGGGAATTCACCAAGAGGAAACCTCAATGACCGATAAACATGAAAATATTTTTGCTCCCACTAGTAATTTGAGAAATTCAAATGAAAACATGAAAGCAAGATTATTTCTTGTTCTTTAGAGGAATGAATGTTTAAAACATTAATTGATGGCGAGAGTGTGGAGAAATGGGTGCTCTCATTCATGGGCAGGAATATAAATTGGAGGTCAATTTGGCAAAACTGCTATATCTGACATGTGTAATCCCCTCCTTTGTGGAATTCCACTTTTTGTATCTATCCTATGGAAACACATGGATACACAAGGAAGAATATTTAGGGCATTCACTGAAGTAATCATTATTAATAATAGCAGAAATTATTGACTATCTAAGTGTACATCAGTTAGAAACTAAACCATAGCACAGACATACCACATAGCCATTCAAATGATTAACAACAGATAACATTTCTTGGCTACTTACAATGTATCAGACCTTGTTCTAAGGGCTTTTCATATATTAACTTTTTAATATGACGTAGATACTATCCTTATCCCCATTTTAGAGGGGCAGAAATTGAAGCACAGCAAGAATAAGTAACTTTCAGTAATCCAGCTGCACAGGACACACTCTTAAGCATTTCAAGGAACCATACCTGGACCACTAGAATAAGGTGGTTTTTGTGTCCCGGTGTGGAAAGATCTCTGAGAAATGTTATAATATAATAATACACTATAAATGTAAATGTATGTGATATTAATATTAATGAACGAGAAAAGCAAGGTGCAGAATGGATCACATGATCTAACACCATCTTATGTAAGAAAGCTCCAAACACTCACAAACTTTATGGAACTTGTGTATGCACATACATGCAGTGAAAAGTTCCGGAAGGTGTCACAACAATCAGTTATCTCTGAGAAGAGAGGGTGTTGGCTCTGGAGATTACAAGGATGGTACAAAAGACATTTTTACTTTCTTTGGCAATAAGGCTTTTTTTGTTGTTGGAAGGATTATAGGTTAATGAATAGTTGTGTAATTAACATGAACTCTAAAGCAGTAGGTGTTGGTATCGGCTCTTAGGCCTACACTGACCTGGCTCTTCTCTCAGAGAAGGACCGGGGCATCCACTGCCTCATTCCCTTCTGGCCTGGATGGGCAAATCCTTGCCTTCCTGTTCAGTCTGCACGGATCATCCTCTGGGCGTGTTAACTTTCCTCCATCATTCTCATCATCATCACTATTTGTTTCTCTTTCATTAAGGTGTTATTATTAGCCCAGTGGTGGTTGTTTATGAACATTCCTGTGACAATTGGGAAGAACAGGAAAACTTCAGTTTAGAGAGGCTGAGAGTCTAATGGCTACCACAGATTTAAAGGGGCTGATGGCTGGGGAAGGAGGAGTATTTTGGAAGATCCCCATGTCCTCGAAATTGTCTGTATTCCACTAGATCTAATATAAAATTACCATCTCCCTGATAAATCAAAATGATTTTGCCTCTATGTGTAGTTTACCCTAATTTATCCCCTTGTCCTCTCACTCCCCCTGTGGTGCCCAAACCACCCCTGTAATTACAGGAACATAGACTTGGGAAAAGAAATGGAATTGATAATTGATCTTTATTTATTGACCAAGCAAATATACTAGGTGATGCCTAGCTCACAGAGGCAGGAGATTTAAATAGCCACTCTTCATTTCTAGGCTGAAACCAAAAGGTCAGTTCTCCTGGCTACTGCATCTTGCACATTATAATAGGCTGACCTGGAAAGGGACATGCTTACGGCACCTCTAGGCTCTGTCCTCTCCTCTTCTGTGCTTCTATCAAAGCACAAAGAAGCCACTTCCTCCACCAAAAGCATGCTCACCTTCTAGGACTCAAATTTTAGGGATTCGTTGACGCTAGACCTCCAGAATACATTAAAAAGACATTAAATTCTGTGTAACTCCAATAAGCACAGCTTGGATTCTACATTCCTTATGCAGGTGTTGTAAAGAAAAAAATATATATTCATGCAAAAAAAAAAAAGAATTTAAACCCTTACCCCACAAAAATGGATTGTACACCTAAGTACAAGAGTGAAAGCATAAAAATTCTAGAGGAAAAGACAGGAGAAAGTGTTTGTGATCTTGGGTTGGGCAGAGTTCTTAGCTACCATACAAAAGCACAGTCCTGAAAAGAAAAACTTGGTAAGTTGGACTTGATCAAACTTGAAAGCTTTTGTGCTTCAAAAGCTACCATTAAGACAATGAAAAGACAAGCTACAGACTGGGTGAAAATATTTGCACATCATATATCTAATAAAAGACTTCATTTAGAATATATAAGGAATCATTAAAACTTAATAGAAGACAAACAACTCAATATATAAAACTGGCAAAAGACTTGATAGACATTTCACTAGAAAAGAAATATGAATGTCTAATAAGCATATAAATCTATACTTAACTCCATCATTCATTAGAGAAAAACAAATGAAAGTCACAATGTGATACAACTATACACCCAGTAGAATGGCCCTAATTTTATAAAGACATATATTACCAAAGGTTGAGAAGGATGTGTGTGGAGAAACTGGAATTTTCATGCATTGCTGGTGGAAACGTAAAATGGTACCGCTGTTCTAGAAGCAGTTTGATGGTTTTCCTAAAAAACTAAACAATCTTTCTATACCTCATAGCAATCCCACTTCTAGGAATCTAAGCAAGAGAAATGAAAACATATGTCCACACAAAGACATGTGTGCAAATGCTCAGAGCAGCATTATTCACAGTAACCCAGAACTGGAACATCCTGAATGTCCATCAACTGGTGAATGGATAAGCACACGTGGTGTGTCTGTACAGTGGAATGTTATTTAGCAATAAAAAGAATTGAAGTACTGATACTTGCCACAACATGGAAGGACCTCAAAAAACATGCTAAGTGAAAGAAGTCAGACTTAAAAGACTACATATTGTATTATTCCATTTATATGGAATGTCTAGGACAGAAGAATTGGTGCAGACAGAAAGCAGACCAATGGTTGCCTGGGGCTGGGGGTTAGAGCAGGCATTAATTAGAAACAGGCATGAGGAAACTTCTTGGGGCAATGGAAATATTAAAAACCTAGAATGTGGTGATGGTAGCAAAACTCTAGAAATTTACTGAAAATCAATGAGTTGATTTTTACACTTATAACTGGTGAATTTTATGGTATGTAAATTATACTTTGATAAAGCTATTTTTTAAAAAAAGAAAACTAATAGTATATCCCCATGTGCTTGACCTGGACATAGGAATTGATCTATCATTTCAATACTAGCTTCGTTATTTGCTAGCCACATTAACCAAGACCTTTTGTCCCTGGAGAAGTTCATTATTCACTTTAGGAATTTTTCAGTATTCTGTATTGTTTTAAGGACAGAATACCAAAATAGTAAAGGGCAGAGCAGATAACAAAGATGTCTACTCTATCATATAGTGGTTACAATTCCAAGAAAATTCAACTTGCTGGAAAAATAACTGTCAACCTATAATTATTTAAAGAGGTCTTGATAAGTGTTGCTGGCATTTTTGTAGACAAATAGTCCCTTCTTACCCATGGCTGAAACTCTTCTTTCAGATTAATTTGGCCATTTTATACCCCAGTCACTGGGAAGAGAGGCCAGCAATCAGGTTGGAAAAGTCACAGTGGAACCTAGATGGAGCCAGAAGTCATGGATTCAAATTCCAACTCCAACAACTCAATGAACTAATACCTAAGAGTGTTTGAGAATGCATACGTGCTCTATCCATATTGACTGGCATTGTTATAATTCAACAATTCTACAGTGTTTAAAGAATTTTTTTAAAATGAAATCTACGTTGAGTTCACCAATATGAATCCATATTTACTATAATCTTGAGTTGAATTCATTATCTCTTTTCCCAAACTTTTAACTTGCCCATTTGTTTAAGAACTTAAGTCCCTAAAGCTAAAATTCATCCCCAAATCCTTTCTCTTCACCTTTTGACGTGTTCTCCCAGCATCTGAGCTTGTGCCAGAAACCTTTTGTCTTGCCTCTCTCTTTTAACCCATCCCTATTGCTGTCATGGACACATCAGTTTTCCAGTCTGAAACATGCAGTGGCTCACTACCACCTCCATTCTTACTATCTGTTCATTCATTAGCTAAGTCATGAATCTCATCTCATCTAATAGGTCCCAAGCTCACTTCTCCCAACATGGATCCCCTTCTCCAATCAAACCAGCCCAGTTAGTCCACTCTGTCTTGTCCATCTTGGTTTATGTCAAGAAGGCCCTCTTTCTATTTCTGAATGTTTCCTTCAAGGGTCATCTCTAGACTCACTTTGGAAAACAGTTAAGTTGAAGGGTTGCTCTTTGGTTGACATATGCTCCTCAGTCTGCCCCTTTTCTTAGATACCAAATGCTTCATGATTCTGAGTTTTCTACTGAGGCTTTCCCCAAGTGGACTTAACATTTATCCCCTCTCTTGACTAGTCCATCTACATTTCCATTTCCTTCATGTTCAGATTCCAGGTGCTTTCAGGAGGGTACATGGCCTGGTAAAGTAATTCATATTATGGAATAAATATACATATACTTTTGAACTCTGTCATAAATAAGTATCTCATTTTTAAAAGGGATCATCTGTGACACAATGCAATAGCCCAACAACCACTAGGAATATATAATAGAATGTCACACAGGTGGGAGGGAAATATGGTGGAAGGTGGGAATCATGCACAGGAACATCATCCCAATGTCCTGACCTCACTCTTTGTAAGCTCCCACTTACTTTTCCTTCTAAACACTGCCTCACCCTCTGTGATGTGTGCCCCAGCTCTTTGCTGGAATGGTGTTCCTGCAGACACGCAAGTTTAGGAGTCAGAAAGACCTGGATATAACCCCTCACTCTGCTTCTGACTAGTTGTGCAACCTTAGGCAAGTCACTCCTCCTCTCTGGGTCTCAGTTTTCTCATCTGTATATTGGGGACCATAACATTTAATTATGGAGTGGCTGTGAGGGTCAGGTAAAATAAGACATGCAAAATACCTAGCAGCAGTGTCTGTCACATAGTAAGAGGTGAATACAGAGGTAATATATTACCTTATGAAGTCTTGCTCTTGAATAATTCCATGAATTCATGCTGCATCTCCTCAAACTCTTCTCAAAGACAGAGACTTTGTCTAATTTTTCTTTCTTTTATTTTTTTTGGAATTAGAGTGGCTCCCTTATTTGTGTATGTGTGTGTGCACGTATTTGTATATGTTTCTTTATCCCCATATCATTTCATAAGTATTCTATGTGGATTTTCTTATTTCTAAATGAAGTATTAAAAAAATAACTTAAAGTTTACATTTAGTTATAAAGTAATATAAATTTAAATATAAAGTCAAAACTCAAGAAGTCTTTAGCACACCCAAGGAATGCCATTGCCTGGCTTTTTTTTTTTTTTTTAATCCAAGGTATCTCTAGTAACATAATACATCAACAAACAGATTTTATGAGGTCAGAGTGCCTCTAAATACATTCTTGTTTCAATCCACTTTCTTTTCTTTTGAGGAAAAGTATTCAATTTTTTCAAATACTTGAATAATTTAGCTACCAGTATTTCTCTATTTCAGGTTCTAAGTAGCTCTCATTTTCTAAGCACTATACAGTATGAGCCTTTGGGATTAAAAAACAAAAGAATATTTATTGACAGTGTCCTATATGCATAGGACAGAGTAGTAGTTAAAAGCATAGTTTTAGTTTTGGCTTGAATCTCAGTTCTTACTCTCTTAGGAAACTTGAACCTCTCTCAGTCAATTTCCTCATCAGAAAAATGAGATGGTTCTTGAACCTAATCCACAGAGTTAAAATGAGGATAAATGGAAGTAACGATTTTGAAGTGTACAACTTGTGAGTGCTAAGTAATTCACATTGTTGGGCAACTAATCTCCAGAACTCTTTTCATCTTACAAAAATGAAACTCTATACTCATCAAACAATATTTCCCCATTTACCCTTCCCCAGCCCCTGATAACCACTGTTCTACTTTCTGTTTCAATGAATTTGACTACTCTTGGTATCTCATATAAGTGGAACCTATAGCATTTGCCTTTTTGTGACTGCCTATTTCACTTAACATGATGTCCTCAAGGTTTATCCATGTTGTAGCATGTGTCAGCAGTTCCTTCCTTTTTAAAGCTGTATAATATTCCATGGTATGTATACATCATATTTTATTTATCCATTTGTCCACTGATGAACAATGAGTTGTTTCAATCTTTTGGCTACTGTAAGTAATGATGCTATGAATATAAGTGTACAAATGATCTCTTTTAGATCCTGTTTCCAATTCTTTTGGGTGTATACTCAAAAGTGGAATTGCTGAATCATATGGTAGTTTAATTTTTAAATTTTTGAGGAACTGCTGTACTGTTTTCTACAGTGTGAACCACCATTTTAAGGTTCCTTCTCAAGTTCCAAGAATCCTCAGGGCTGTGACACATGACTTTACAACTGCCCCATTTCTTCCTCTCTTATTCTGCTCACATAGCAGTATCTGCTGTGCCTCTAACATGGACCAAAGAGTCCCCTGTTCTGCTGATCTTGGCATCTGTCACAACTGATTCTGTGGGCTGGTGTTGTCTGCACCTTGGGGCGGGTATATCTTGTTACAGCTAAAGCAACCCATAATGTTACTGATTCGAGGTTCTTGGGCTGTTTCATCAATAGACATTGATAAGAGACCAGATGAGTAATTCAGGCAAGGCTTTACTGGGGCCCCTGCTGCAGCACAAGGAAGTGAAAGCAAGTAACAGTTTCCCTTGCTCACTCCCCAAGAGTTGGTGGGGGGCAGACTGGTCCCTTAAATGGGATGAGGATGGGGACAGATCCATGAGTCAGGCTGAAAGGTTGGCTTAGGTGGTCTGCCCACCTGCTTGGTGGTGCTGTGTGCAAGGATCATGTGCAGGACCCTTCTTTTGCTCCTGGCACCTCAGAAGTGGCAGTTGGTTTGTGCCCTTTTTCTATCTTGTTGTTCATAATTTGCCCCAACTGTGCACATGTGCAGTTATTTTCAGTCCCTTATAGTTTTTTTGTATTCTGTTGCTCTAGGTCCCAGGTCCCAGCCTGTCTCAATAACAGTCAAGTTTTAATGAGGGACCACTCCATGGCAGGGGCTGGGTTAAGTACTTTGCTGCATTTTCTCATTTAATTCCCACAGCAGCCTCCTGGGGTGGGCCTGACCCCTGCCCCTTAGACCAGTGTGGTTCTCGCACTTTGCTGCACACTAGACTCCTGGTGGGGGGAGAGAAGGAGCTGTAACCAGCAGGACCCTACGAGGTCTTCCAGAGACAGACCCCTCTCCCATATCCTCTGCTGTAGCTCCTCTCTGAAGTACCCAGATAATAGTATCCCATGCATATTTCCTGAGCTTTTCAGATGCTAAAAACCACAACCAAAGGGAAGAAATTAACTACTGTACTAGAGGATCATGAGCATGTAGCCCCCAGACCTTCTGGTGCCTAAGGATTGATAATGTTAACCTAACTGTCCTGTTCCTCACCATCAAGCAATCAGAAAATTTCTCATGAGCTGATCACATACCCTGGGACACCCGCAGCACACACACCAACCTTGCCTTTAAAAATGCTTTGCTGAAACCCTTCCGGGGATTTCAGGGGTTTTTGAGCATAAGCCACCCATTCTCCTTGTGTGGCCCTGCAGTCAACCTTTCTCTGCTCCAAACTCCACGTTGTGGTTTCTTTTGACACAGGAACTTGCAAACTTGGTATCAGTAACAGAGCCAGATGCTTAAAAATCCTAACGCCTGGCCAATCAGAATCTTTGGGGAGAGTTTTAAAAGCTCTCCAGCTGACCCCGATGTGCAGCCCACTTCAAGAAAGAGGGACTTTAGGGCTTCCCTGGTGGTGCAGTGGTTGAGAATCCGCCTGCCGATGCAGGGGACACGGGTTCGTGCCCTGGTCTGGGAAGATCCCACATGCCGCAGAGCGGCTGGGCCCGTGAGCCATGGCCACAGAGCCTGCGCGTCCGGAGCCTGTACTCCACAACGGGAGAGGCCACAACAGTGAGAGGCCCGCGTACAGCAAAAAAAAAAAAAAAGAAAGAGGGACTTTAGACCCTAGTTGTTCCAGTGAGGTCCATCAACACTGAACTTGCTGGAAACTTGTCAGAAATGCAGACTCTCAGCCACATCCCAAACCTGCGGGATCAGAACCTTCCTTTTAACAAGAACCCCCCTGGGATCCGTGCACACATTCAAGTTAGAGAAGCATCACCTTACTGCACAGAACATTTGACTCAGACAAAAAAAGGCAATAGAGCAATAAAGCTTCCACCTGAGGGTCTCAAGTGCTTTCCAGTCATTAACTAATTCATCTTCCTAATGGGACACTACACCTATTTTAGAGAAGCATAAAGAAAGGCATATTTGCAATTTTTATTTATTTGATTGTTTCTCATTGTTAAGTATTCTCATTTCTAGGCCGATGCATTATGACTCCTTAAATCATTCCCTCCCTTAGAATCCCTAAACCAATTTCTAAAGCAAAAATCAAATGCAGTAAACCAGCAAATGAAGCTGTATCTATACAGAGGGGGAAAAATGCCTTTATACCCCCAGAACAGGTTCTTGCCTGTTTTTCTTGTTCCCTGTTCTGTTTACCTATTTTCTTTCAGATTTTCTGCAAGCTTCTACTTGCAGTGTCCTATCTACAGGACCTTCAGCTTTTCCCAAGAATTTAACACATCACGTGCACTCTGGTCCTATTTTCTTGTCACTCTCCTAAACTTTCTAGCTTTATACTAAACAACAAATTAGCACTCACCTCCACCAAGCCCACACGTATTGGCACAATTAAGCAGCAAACTTTGTAGTCAGCAAGGGAAGAGGGTTCCCTTGAATTTTGTGGCACCAAACCACTTTTTTTTTTTTTTCTGGTCCAGTTAGATTAAGTCAGATTAGCAATATCAGACAAATAGGGCAACTGTCAAGGCATTCAACAATAAATTGAAGCATTCTATTTAAGGAATGTATAATTCAACAGCTTTGATATATGGGAGTTCTCAAAAGCTCCCAGGGAAGTGGCCTGTAGAGAAATTCATCAGTAAGTCACCAGAACAAGAGATTTTACTAGATTTTAGAAAATTAACAATCAAGCAATATGCCTGGGACAAAAGCCAAAGCCCTAGAGGGTAACCAAGGTAAAGGCTTTCTGACCCCAAATCCTATTAGAGGTCTTTATTCCAGGGGTATTTTGAGCTCATCTTCTGTAAAAGATCTATGCCCTACTCTGTGGTGCATCCTGGCCAGACCACAGCTTTTGGTTTCTGGTTACTGTGGCCAGTCACATGCAAAACAAGCCAGAGTCCAGTGGAAGCCAGATCTCCCTCCTGGAGTAGATCTGGTGTGGCCCATCAGCTTCCCACTCTTATCCTAAGAGTAACTGCTCCTTTGCCTCCTTCTTTCTGGAGGGGTGGAGTGTATTATCTTTAAGATAAATCTCTCTATCTTAAAACAGAGCTTTGTGAAGGAAACATCTCTTTTGAAGGGACAGCAAGAAAGGGAAGGGTGGAGTGAGGTAGAAGCTTGAGTGCAGGGGGAGGAGAGCATATCACTGCAACATTGGAGGTAAAATTTTATTTGAAATACAGACCAAAAAGAAACGGCAAGAACAGCTGTCTTCAGGAGACTCTGGTTACCTTCCTGGACTTGGGCCAGAGGCAAAGATGCCTGTGTGAGAAAACACAGGATAAGACAGAAGAAAAGCTTCCGCCAGAGATTTTTTTTTTAACCTTATTATTTTTTAAACCATTTTATTGAGGTATGTTTGACATGTAGAATGTTGTACATATTTAATACGTATAACTCAATGGGTTTGGGGCTAAGTATACACCCATGAAACCATCACCACCATCAAGGCCATAAACATATCCATCCTCGACCAAATTTTCCTCCCACGCCTTTACCATTATTATTATTATTGTTGTTGTAAACTTTTTTGTTTGCATGATAAGAACACTTAACATAAGATCTACCCTCTTAGCAAATTTTAAGTACACAATACAATGTTGTTAGCTACGGGCAATGCACTGTATAGTAGATCTCCAGAACTTATTTCTCTTGCATACCTGAAACTTTGTACCCTTTTACCAGAATTTTGAACTATGAATGCAGCTCAACCAAGCCAGTACTGAAAAATCATTAGACTTGCCAGCTGTGGAGCAAGGGGCAGGTTCAATTTACTTTGGTGACCCAGGATGAATTCAATCAATTGCACTTTTAGTCTTCTAAAGTCTTCTAAAAACTCTCTTCTTTACCAAAATAAAGGAATGAAGTTTCCTGCCCACAGTAAAAACATTCAGATTCCCCCAGGTACAGCTGTTAGGAATCTGAGTGGTACTTCCCAGGCCTCCTTTGCTTAGCAAAATTGGTCACAATCCATAAATACCCTCTATTCCTGGGGTAAAGGAAAACGATTACATTAAAGGAGTTTATTAAGGATTCCTAATCGTCTTGCAGAGGTGTCCATGAAAATAGTGCTTCTGGTTTTTCTCATAGCCCTTAATGTCTGTAGGATTCAATAACAAGGGGATTTGGGGAGAGCAGAATAGTTCCCCTTGATGTATTTGGAATCAACTGTCCCCTCATCTCCAACAAATTGGCCACTATTAATCAGCCATGCTGTGTATGTGATGACTTTTCCCCATGGTGAGTCTCAGAGTCCAAGTAGAGGCCTTGGACATGTCTCTTTATGCCATCATGTAGTGATGCTTTGCATGCTTTTTAAAACATTGGCCTCTCCACCCGCATGGGTTCTAGACATCTTGGTAATGGTAAGGAGGTTTTCCATTGTTCCTGTGGAAGGTAGACATTTTGGCTGCTTCCATTGCAGCTGCTCAACTTCAGAGAGAAAGAAATGTGAGGGTCTGAGACAACCTTTAGGCAGACTTCCTTCTTTTTACACTTAGGTTGAGTCTTTGAGGATCAACAATTACAATTACATTGTCACTTTAATGTGATCGTAAAGCAGTAGTTCTGTTTTTCTTTTTTTAAACTTTATATGTTCCAATGTAATTGTGATACTGCTGATCATTCATTTGACTCATGCTGCTCAAATCTGACCTCTAGGTATCTGTGCCAATAGAGTTTAAACTGAAAGCAGAAGAACATTTAATTAGTCTTTGCTTGTAATAGTCTGATGAGTTGGGTTAGCTTAGAGCTTTGAAATGAAGAGTTTCAGTTGCCAAAGAAGACTGCTAATTTTATACGTTACATGTGGAGAAGGTCCAGAAATAACCTTCTTACAACATGCTACTTGGAAGCCAAGAATTTCAAGTCCACTAAATTAAAAGCTATAAGCATTCGTGGTCAAATTTAGAAAGCTACCAAATCTCATGAACCCTTTCTGAAAGCTTATTTTGGAGCAGAGCTTTCCACTTAGCTTTTATTTAAGTCTGAATACATAGGTTAAAAATTGTATTGTATCCAATTTACATAAGCTTACTAAAGTTGCCTTGTCCTTCTTGGCTGTAAATGATGATAATGCTTTCCTTAGAGTTATCATTTATTTCTGCTCATTCATTCCATGGCACGTTATATTCAAAAGTATTATGAGAACATACAGAATGGTGCTCCCTAAGGACCACTCTCTACTTGACAGAGATAGCCTTCACACTTTAAATCCTATACATAAAGACCTTTAATAGGTTGTTTAATTTGGGGATATAATTTACTGAGACAAAATAGAATGTGATATGAACACAGACACACATAAACATAACATACCCTTAAGAAGAGAGAAGCTATACAGGCAAAAGAAGTTATGATGCCAAAAAGAAAATCAATACTGAATAAAAATAATGATTTTTAAATGCTAGGCATTTATCTAAATGCTATACGTATATTATCATATTTATTACTCACAGAACCCCCAGTAAGCCTGTTTTTACTATCCCCTATTTTTAGATGAGCAAAGTGAAGCTCAAAGAGAATAAGTAACTTGCCCAGTGGCACATAACAAGCAAGAATTCTGGAATCTGAGCTCTGTTGCATAACATGACATCAGCATGGACAGAGGAAAGGTGGAAGAATAAGAAGACATCCCTCTCCCCATTTTCAGAGACAGTGAAGTGAGTAGTCAGAGTCACTAGGAAACTCCTTACTTTGGGTGCATGTTTACTAAATTTAAACAATACAGGAAAATGTTTGTAGTTTTAGGTACAAGAATGACATGCAAATTCATGATAATTCCCATATTTTTATTAAATATACATAATAAAATTTCAAGAGTAACCATTATAAGAATATAATTAGAGTGTATAACTTCCAAACAATAAAGGAGGAAATATTCAATAAGAAAAAAACAAAGCAAAACAAATCTTAAATCATTTATTTAAAGACAATAAAGGACAAACAAAGTGTTAAAAACTCATAGAAAAGAACATGGTAGATCCAAATTTAAAGACATTAGTAATTACAATAAATGTATTTGGACAAAATCCCCAAGTTAAAAGACAAAGATTTTCAGTTTGGATTTTTAAAATTCTGCATATGCTGTTTAGAATATAATACCCCAAATATAAGAAAATGGAAAGGCTGAAAATAATGAGATGGAAAACATATACCCAGAATACGAACAAACGGAAACTGGCATAACTATATCAGTATGAAACAAAATAGATGTTAAAACAAAAATACTTCTTAAAGATAGAGTGCCTTAGTTCTCTATTACTATGTAACAAATGGCCACAAACTCTAGCTTAAAAAGACACCAGTTTATCATCTCACAGTTTCTGTGGTCAGAAATCTGGCACAGCATGGCTAGGATCTCATTAAGCTAATATCAAGGTATTGGCAATCTGCATCCCCATCTGGAGACTTGACCAGGGGGAGATTTGCTGCAAGCTCCTTCTGGTTGTTGGCAGAATTTATTTCCTTGTTGTTCTAGGATTGAGGTCTCTCTTGTCTTGCTAGCTGTTAACCAGGTACCTTTTTCATCTTTTTGAGACCACTCTCAGATCCCTGCCCTGTGGTCCCACTCATCTCAGCAACAGATAATTTCCCTTGTATCAAATCTCTCTTATGCTTCAAATCTCTCTGACTTCTGCTTCTGTTTCCAGCCAGAGAAACTGCTCTGCTTTTGAAAGACTTGTGCGATTAGGTTAGGCTCTCCCAAATCATCTCCCTTTCTTAAGGTCAGCTGTGCCATAACATAATCATGGGGTAAAAGCCATCAAATTCAGTCCTATGATCATGCAAGGTGTGTATAGCAAGGGGGCAGGAGGTCTTGAGGGACATTTTAGAATTCTGCCTACCACAAAGGACACTATAATCATTAAATGTGGGCTATGTGACACATTTAATCTTGAACTAAAAAGTTCAATTTTTCCAGGAAGATATAAAAATTCAAATGCCTTTGCATCATTAAAATATCTCTTAAAAAATAAATCAGTAGATGGTAGAAATCAGGGAAAAAGTTACATATCCATGATCATCGTGGGATGTTTCAATATACCTCTTCTAAATGGCCAAAAAATTAGTAAAGCTAGATTATTTGAAATGCACAACTAATAAATGTGTGATTCAGGGCATTTGTGGAATATTTCAATCTTAGAAAACACATTCTTTTCAAACATAGAACCACTACATTCTCGTGATAGATTTAAACTTTTCTCAAGAATAAGAAAGTCCAGGGCTTCTCTGGTGGTGCAGTGTTTGAGAGTCCGCCTGCCGATGCAGGGGACACGGGTTCGTGCCCCGGTCCAGAAGGATCCCACATGCCGCGGAGCGTGTGCCATGAGCCCGTGAGCCATGGCCGCTGAGCCTGCGCATCCGGAGCCTGTGCTCCGCAGTGGGAGAGGCCACAACAGTGAGAGGCCCGCGTACTGCAAAAAAAAAACTAGAAAAAAAAGAATAAGAAAGTCCACATAACCCAACAAAGAAATTAATCAGTAGTTTCAAATATTTCTACAAAGAAAACCCCAGTCCCAAATGGCTTTTAAAGTGAATCTATAAAACTTTCAAAAAAACAATCATTTCAAACTTACCCCAAACTTTCCAGAATATAGAAAAAGAACAAATAGTTTCCAATTCAATTTATGGGTCTAGTAAAATTTCACTATCAAAGCCAGACAAAGGGGAGTATTACAGAAGTCATTTTTAATATGTGGACATAGATAAAAGCTTTTAAAATGATATATGGGCAAAATGTTTCAAGAAGCATATAAAAAAGGTAATACATCATGATCAAGTTGAATTTAGTACATCTATACAAGGACAGCGTAACATTAGAAAAATCTACAATTATCAATTATGCCGTTAAAAGGTTAAAGAAGAATATATATGGTCTTCTTAACGTAGGCAAAATAGGCATCTGATAAATTTCAGCATCCAATAATGATTAAAAAAAAACCTCCCTTAGCCTGTTAAAGGCTGTCACTAAAAAGGCAGAGCAAAATTCTTTCTTAATGATAAGACTGTTCTTCTAAATAGGAGCAAGACAAAAATGCTCACTATCCACCAGTTTTATTCAAGACTGAATTTGAATTCCTAGTCAGTGGAATAAAACAAGAAAAAGGATTAGAAGATATAAGGGCCAGAGAGAAAGAAATAAAATTGTGATTTTCAAAAAGGATGGGGTTTTGATATAGAAAAACTTCCAAAAATTACAGATTATTAAAAATAAGAGTGTTTTGCAAGATGTATAGATTTGAGATCCCCTTTTAGAAGTAATTCAATGAAATTGAATCCCTATCTAACACTCCTTAAAAAGTAGATTCCCTGAAGATTAAAGATGTATGTGAAAGACAAAATATAACATTTTAAAGTAAATATGGGGAATATATTTCTGACCTCAAGGTATGGAAGTCTTTCTTAAATAAAACAAAAGCATTAACTATCTAAGAAATGATTGACAAATAAAACTACCATAGAAATAAGATAACCTGCTCATCAAGAGTCACCATAAAGATTATGAAAGGACAAGTCACAAAGTGAAAGAAGACAGTTACAGTAAAATTAACAAAGAATTTAATCTCCAGAATATATATATATATAATATGTATAAATCAATAAGAAAAAATCAAACAACCCAAGCAATACAAAATGGGCAAAAGATACAAAGAAAAATATCCCATGAAAGGAAATGCAGATAACACATACACGCATACAAATAATAATGTTTTAGGTCAAGTAACCCAGGGTACAGACTTTGAGACTGAGATTTATGTGCAGGAGAATTCATGGGGAATGCTCTCATAAAGTGAAATATAATCATGAGAATAGATATTTGCAATATATAAACCTATATTATATTTATCACATAATGTAATGTATCATATACTGGTGCATCTCTGCAATACCTACATAACATTTTTATTATATGTATTCTTAGAGCAAACACCAGAGGAGGAACATCAGAATGTTTCTAGTGTTTATGTCAGGTGATGGTATAGGGATTTTTTTTTTAATATTTACTCACAGATACTTTCTAAAGTTTTTGCAATGAATATGTCTTTGGTAACGAGGAAGAAGAAAAATAGATGTTAACTGAAAAAACTCACTGAGTGGGCAGTGAACTCTGGCCCCAAAATTCTTTTTGAGAATAGGACATAATGGGAAATAGAAATAAAGAAGTAGGGATTAGGGGGCAGATCACACCACATCCAACTCACCAAGGGAAAATTTGATGTCATCAGTGTTTCCTTAGATATCTTACTCATGCTTCACCTGTGCCCACGTGATGGCTTCCAAAACGTAGGCTCTTCACATCTACACTGTGTGGATTGAAAGTTACCAAGGAAATATTCTGGTCCTGGAAAACGAAGGTTAATATATAGAGTTCTAGCCTTGAAAGGACTAAAAGTGGAAAAAAAACTTGAGGAACTTTAGAAACACAGAGAAAGGAATTTCAATTGTAGCTGAGTCTAGACTAAAGTTGACAAGATTTAGAGCCATCCATGGGAGAATTTCCACAAAACAAAAATTATTAAACCTCAGAACAGACTGTTACTTATATTTGTTGCAAACAAAAACTACTATTAAAGTGCTTATAGGATCTTGTTTCTAAGTAATTTTTCAATATCAAATAAGTAGCCAGATATTCTAAAGGCATGGAATGGAAGCTAAGTTTAGAGGATAAGACATATCTGGTGATCTAAAGTCTTGGAATAGTTTTTGCTTGTTTGTTTTTGCCCTGTCTTTATTTAGTGTCTGGATGGTTTGATAGAATTGTAAAATGTTGACATTTTCCCATAATACCATTTTTGTAGAAAGGAAATTATGAGCCTATACCAGGATTTTCTTATGTTTCCTGCCTGCAAACCTGATCCCACAAAACACTTCACAAAAAAGGCTTCCAAGGGCCACTACCTTTGGGATCTGATCTCTGAGAAACTGGTAAAAACACATCAGTATTTCACGGCCCTGAGAAGTTCTGCAGAGAAGATGTAAAGAAATCTGTATAACTCTACCCCATGGCCCATTTTGGGAAGCACTGAGCCAAACCAAATAAGGGAAATTTTATTAGAAGTTTAAATCAGATGAAAGGAGACTCGACAAACACACAAGATGCAGAACTATTGGCTCAGGATAATGGCAGAAGATGAAACAGGGCCATGGAACAATGCTTCTTAACTGTCTGTGGTGAAAGACCGTATTTGTAGTCCATTATATAATAATACAATTGTAATCCATAATATTATAATTACAATAATGACATTTGTAATACATCATGTGTCAATACCTTTGCAGAAGTCCACTGATCATGCACTTGGGTCATGATGATGTCAAATGACTAAAATAGTTTTGCTATGTTTATCCCTAATTATGTGCCTTTCTCATTGTGGAAGCAAACAATTTGTGGACTGACACTGTCCATGGAGCCTGCTTTGAGTACCACTGCCACAGAGGACAGTACATTGAGGATATAAATCTGGTAAATTTTTTTTCTTTTTTCAACGCAGAACATTTCAAAATGGATAAACAAGAAGAAATGTTAACTCATGTTGAAGATTAGCAGGATGCAAACCATCTTAAATCAAATGCAGAGAAAAGTAAAAGATAGAAACAAGTTAGTCAAACATCAAAGGAGAAAGGAGTGTGGCCATTTTCATAAGTTGGTGGCTCTTTTGTTTGTATTTAATACCTTGTTCCTTGACAAACTGGAGGGAGTCAAGAGTTGCTTCTAAATCTCTCTAGATTTTTACTTCATTGAAACTTTTTCTCACAAATGTCACTTAAAGGAATGACTATCCTTTCCTCTTGTTCCTAAATAAAAGAAGGTGGCGTAAAATACCAATTGCTACAATATCCAGCAAGGAAGACGTAGGCATTAAAACAGAGCCTTACACTCGTATATCATTGCTGGGAGTGCAAAGTAGTACAATAGTTACGGGAGAGGAAATTTGGTAATAATTAACAAAATTTCATGGGCATTTGCTCTTTGACCCAGCAATCCCACTTCTAGGGATCTCTTCTAAAGTTACTCTGGTAAAAATATGAAAATACATATACATTAGGATACTTACTATGGGACTATTTTTAATAGCAAAAGTCTAAAAACAACCCAAATAACAGTGATAAGAGATTGGTTGAATAAACTATGGTATAACGGTAGAATGGAGTACTATGCGAATTAAAAGAAATGAGAGATATCTTTATATGCTACTAAGAGAAGATATTCAAGTTGTACTTGAAGTGAAAAAAAGGCACAGTGGATAAAAATGTGTATAGTAAGCTACTATTTATCTAAAAAAGTAGTTCCAGGTATATAAACATATATACAAATATACATGGTAGAATATGCCTGATATCTACATAGATAGATAGGGAGATGTATAGATATTTAATAGACTTATATTTAGTAAACAAGCAACTGAACGGTTAAACCAGAATTTGATTTTTCAAAAATATATAATAACCTATGGGGAAAGTAGTTTTCAAAAAGGCCATTACCTACAGTTTATGGAAAGACGGAAGGACAGGGATGCTAGATTTTATTAAATTTGCTACATTTGTAGATTTGACTTTGGAACCATGTAAATATTTTCTAAAAGTATAACATAAAAATAAATGTTATAAAATATTTTTAGAAAGATAAATAAAATGAAACAAATATACAGTTGGTGGCATAAAAACAAAAGAAACAATTTCAAGTGATATTAAAACACTGTAATTTGACATCTCTAATGGGATATATCCTATGTGCAAAAATAAGTTTAAAGAATTATAAACTATTTTTAGTAATCATATTACTGCTGGTAGTGTAGGTATTGCTGTTCTGATCTTGCAGTGAGTAGACTGTAGGGTAAAGCAACTGAATAAGTATGGGATATTCCAATTCTATCATTCCTGGTGTGGTTAAGAACCAGAATTCTTAAATCAGATACAGACTTAAAATTGAAGAGTTTAAGTCAAAATTCTGTGGCCCTGAATTTGAACTGGAAACCTCTCCATGAACTAGTGGTATATATATCACCCAGCTCTGTCCACTGAGAAGATCTAGAAATACTTAGCAACTCAGTAATAGTGATCAGCCTAGTGTTCAGATTATAGTATCCAAATATCATTTCTAACTGAAAGGAACCTGGGCACCCTTAAAAAATAGCCAATTCCAGGTCTGAGGCAGAATATGTATAAAATGAGTCTGGAACATCTTTTAACAAATAGCAAAGGAGCTGTCAAAGATCACCAGAGACAGTCTCCTCTGGGGAAAAAACACTTCAAAACGTGTAAAACATCAGCTGATTGAAACATTTCAAATATGTTTAAATCCATGAGTTTATAATGATACTTAAGAAAAGCAAATAGATAAATATTGGACCATATTAGAAAAGCAGCGTACTATTTTGAAAACTGATAGATAAAGGGAGAAAATCAAGTATTCTATCCTGCCTTCTTGTATCACTGAGTAACCAGTAGCAGATCAGGGGAAATTTTCTCTAAAGAGAATTTTTACAGTTAATACATGAGGACGGTGTGAAAGGGTTAGAATAGCAATATTTTTCAAGGAATGAACTAATGAATCTTGATATTGACAGTGAATCACTGCTGACATGATGTAAACAGTAATCAGAAAAAACCAGACAATATATGCCTCCTTACAGAAGGAGAAATTCCACCAGTGATGCAATCTCACCAAAGAAATCAAACCTGAATTGAATTAAGCCTCTAATATACAGAATATACTGTACACACTATATATTAATAAAGAAAAAATACAGAGGACATGAGAACATGTTAAAAGACACCACAGGGATGCAATCAACAAAATCCAGACTATAGGAACCTCTGTAAAACAAATAGGCATGCTATTTGAAAGGAAATAATGTCCAGATCATATTTTATTCTGATTCACACAAATAAACTTTAAAGGATCATGAGATGATTGGAAACATTAACACTGACCAGATAGTTGAAGATATAAAGGAATCATTGTGATATCTTTAAGAGACATAATGGTATTATGATTATGTTTTTAAAAATGCAACCTAGCTCCCTAACAGGGCAGTTGGATTTGAGCTGAAGAACAAAAGGATTTATGGAAAATTGCAAAGGCAAGATATGCTAAGGAACCTTTTTTTTTTTTTTTTTAAGTTTGTAGAAGGAGATCTATAACTGACAGCAGATGTCCTAGAAAAGAATGCAAGTCCTTATTCTCTCTCAAGATTCTAGGGCTATTCATAAACTGCTCCACTATTTTATGTCATCAACAGAGTTCCTCCAGTGAATTACAGCCTTCTACCCACTTTGGGACCATCCATTACAAGATGCAGCCAGCAGCCAAGATGCAGTTGGCTCATTTCACTGTTTTCATAAACAGATTTATAACGAGAGGGAAATGCGTTTTTATTGACACTAAGCAGGGTTTCTGAGGGCTCCCCCAAATTATTAGGGAACTGCTACTAATACAGAGGCAATTTGCAGAGCTTTCTTCTGACCAGATAATAAAACAGCCCCCAACCCTGCTAGCTTTTAAAAATCTACTAAGCAATGTGGAAGCACAGTTTCATTTTTTCTTTCTGGCTGGAGATGGTGGAAATGTTCATCACCCAGTGTGAAGTAATATGTGAAACAGGTGTTTTATTCCCTAGCAGGTAAAATGGGTTTGATTCCTGTGAGATGTAGACATTTCAAGGCTACCAGCAAGAGGTCCAGATGGTGTGTATTTTCATATCTAATATTATATAAAAGATTTCAAACGTATCCTGACTCTTAACAAAACCATAAATTTACAGCTTATTGCCATGCTGAACAGCTCTGGTAGCTACTAATTAGTATTACTGTTTTTGCTTCGCTCTTCCAGGGATCACTAGAATAGCTGAGCCTTTCATTTTTAGTTTCCAGTTTAAAAAAAAAAAAAAAACACCAAAGAATTCCAGGGTAAGAGCCCATCTCACTTTAGGGCCAGCTACATGGAGAACATTCGAACCTTGGGGGAACCACAGATGTTCATGGAACCACAGGGGAAATGGAGGTCAACCTTTTACTGAAAAGCCCTTTCAACTTTGAGGCCAGAGACCTTTGCCTGGTTGTTCTCTACTTAGTCATGTAACTATTTCAGGGATAGGATTGAACATATTTTAAGAATAATGACACCAATAGCAAGCATCATTGCAAGTTTATTATGAGCTGGACATTTTTTGGATTATGCTACATGCACTCTCTCATTCAATATTCCTAAGTGCCCTTGGAGATAGCAGTAGTAGCTTTGTTACATGGGAGGAGGTGAGGCTTAGAGAACTTTGGCAACTTACTCAAGAGCCAACTCAGGTCCAACCAAGAGCAGGACCCTCACTCAAGAGCTGTCTACTCCCTCCTTTCTATGCAGCGTGGCAGTGCAGAAGGTCAGCGTACCTGATGCACAAAAGGAGCCTCATGGTCAAATATCTGGAGAAAACTATAATTTGAAAAGATACATGCACCACAATGTTCATTGCAGCACTGCTTACAATAGCCAGGATGTGGAAGGAACCTAAATGTCCATCAACAGATGAATGGATAAAGAAGATGTGGTATATATATGTGTATATATATATATATATATATATATATATATATATATATATACACACTAGTTAAATTGGCCACTAACCATGGGACAATATATATATATATATACACAATGGAATACTACTCAGCCATAAGAAAGAATGAAATAATGCCATTTGCAGCAACATGGATGGACCTGCAGATGATCATACTAAGTGAAGTAAATCAGAGAAAGATCTCATATGACATCACTTAATGTGGAATCTAAAAAATGATACAAGTGGACTTATCTACAAACCAGAAACAGACTCACAGACATAGAAAACAAACTTATGGTTACCAAAGGATATAGTGGGGTTGGGGGAAGGAGATAAATTAGGAGTTTGGGATGAACAGGTACACACTACTATTTATAAAATAGAGGGACTTCCCTGGTGGTCCAGTGGTAAAGAATCTGCCCTCCAATGCAGGGGACGCAGGTTTGATCCCTGGTCAGGGAACCAAGATCCCACATGCCGTGGGGCAACTAAGCCCGTGTGCCACAACTACTGAGCTCGCATGCCTCAACTAGAGAGCCCACGTGCCACAAACTACAGAGCCCACGAGCCCTGGAGCCCGCACACCACAACTGGAGAGAAGCCCGAGTGCTGCAGTGAAGAGCCCATGTGCCACAACAAAAAGATCCCGCATGCTTCAATGAAGATCCCGTGTGCCTGCAACTAAGACCCGATGCAACCAAAGTAAATAAATAAATAAACAAAATATTTTTTAAAAATTTAAAATAAAATAGATAACCAACAAGGACCTACTGTACAGCACAGGGTGTTATGCAGGGTGGGGAGAAAGGGAAAATATAGGAGCTAATACTTCAGGGGGAAACTCCATGATCTCACATTGTTCATTTTATGAATAAGCTCTTGTTTTCTGCTGAGAAGAGTCAACAGGATGGATTTCTTCCATCTGGATACCCCAAGGTTTAAGTTTCATTAACACCAGCCATGCAAATATCCCAATTCTATTTTGTATTTATTTATTTATTTTTAAATTTTTGGCTGCGTTGGGTCTTCGTTGCTGTGCTCAGGCTTTCTCTAGTGGCGGTGAGCAGGGGCTACTCTTCGTTTCGGTACGCGGGCTTCTCACTGCAGTGACTTCTCTTGTTGTGGAGCACGGGCTCTAGGCACGGGCTTAGTTGCTCCACAGCATATGGGTTCTTCCCGGACCAGGGCTCGAACCCGTGTCACCTGCATTGGCAGGGGGATTCTTAACCACTGCGCCACCAGGGAAGCCCACAATTCTATTTTGAAAGCAATGTAGAAAGATTCTAGGCTGCTGTTTCTGCCCTCAGCTTGACCATAAAATTGCTTTTGTGATGTTTAGTCAGTGCCTTCGCCTCAGTGGGGCTCAGCGTTCTCATCTCCAGAAGTGTTTGTGTGAAAGATATCCAAGGATTCATGTAACTTTGAAAATCAGTAACTTAATGCACATGCCCATAGCTTAGAAGAAGGGGTTCATCAGAACAATAATAAAATGATTATTTGGGGGGTGGGGAGTGATTGGATAGAAACACTTTAAAGCAGAGATTTTGAAATCCTTGAAAAAATAAAAACATGGGTAAAATTCACCATAATCTTACCTGGAAGGCAGACTCTGAAATGAAAATTCACAGAAGAGAACGCTAAAGAAATCTGACCAGATTTATGGGCGAGTTTTGTGGAATGAAGTTCATTGTTTTATCTTCTTGCTATTTAAGGCTTCAAGGTCATAGAGACAGTGGCATCTTACGTTGAGAGGAACCAAGGGGCTATAGCATAAAAAATCAAAGCCCTTCATTTTTAACCTTTTCAGTGACTCTTGTAGACAAATAGAGCCTGGCTTTTATTTCTCTTTTCAGTCTGGTAATTATTTCATGAGTGAGAAAGATCTTGACCAACAAGGGTCTAAATAGATTTTCTACTTCCATCCTCCACCAAATTCTGAAGGAATCCCCACCTTCCATTTCTGTTCAGATACCAGAAGTCAGCTGTGAAAGGGAGGGATGAAAGCGAGTTGCCCAACACGAGGAGCAAGCCATCTTCCTGCATCCCATCCCAGGGCATGGCTCCAGGTCCTGCTTCCATTTCTCAGTCATGATGAGCTTTGCACCGTATCTTCTCCCCCTTTATTCCTGCAATATTTGCGTCTCATGTTCTTATTCTCTTAATGCCTGAGCAATTTGAAACTCTCATATACAGGCAATTCCCAGATCCCGTTCCTAAAGCATGTGATTCCCTTTCAGCTTTTCAGAGGCACGTGTGCTGGGGCAGGAACCCAGCCCTCCCTGTCAATCCAATTTGTGATAAGGATTTCCCCGGGCGCACCCCTTCCACGGTCCCCGTGTTGCTTTGTGCCTGCTTGGCATCCTTTTGGGGAGCATTTGTATTGCTTTTTCATCTCAGAAAAGATACTCTTGTCACAAACCAGTCATCTGCCTGTTAAGCTGTATTTAGAACAAATCACTCTGAAGCAAAACAATGACGATGGCAACAAAAGAGCTACACTTATTTTTTCTAGACTTTTAACAAAATGTTTGATGTTGTGGAGATTTCCAATTAATCTGAAATTGGGGACTGTTGTTCACATGATTTATTTACCGAATAGAGAGAACTCAGCTGGAGTCTCTGCTGTCACTGACACTCCCAGGAAATTTTAGCAGAGAGTTGGAAAATATGTGAACTTTCCTAAGAGGCTGTACATTCTCAAAGGATAAAAGTTAATAGGAATCCGAGTGCCTAAAATCCACAAGGGACAGGAAAATCTACCCCACACCACCAAAGGGAACATGTTACTTTGAACACTTGATTTCATCATCACAATTGGTGGGTTGTTTAAAACAGGGATCTCTTGCAGGTGGAGAAATATCCTAGTGTTTTCCATAGCCTTTCGGGTTACAGATCAGGAGCATATACTTGCGCCCATGTGGTCAGAGACACAAAATAAGGGAAGGAGATAAATTAGGAGTTTAGGATTAATATATACACACTACTGTATATAAAATAGGTAAACAACAAGGACCTACTGTATAGCACAAGGAACTATACTCAATATCTTGCAAGGACCTATAATGGAAATATGTATATATACATATTCTTTTTCAGATTCTTTTATATATATATATATATATATATATATATATATATATACACACACACATATATATTTCAGAGTATTTTGCATTATAGGTTATTACAAGGTATTGTTCCCTGTGCTATACAGTAAATCCTTCTTGTTTAACTATTTTATATATAATAGTGTGTATCTGTTAATCCCATAATCTTCCCAAACTCCTAATTAATCACTACCCCACCTTCCTCCTTTGGTAACCATAAGTTTATTTTCTATACCTGTAAGTCTATTTCTGTTTTGCAAATAGGTTCAGGGAAAGAGAGAATGTTTAGCAACAAGCATGTTTTGTGAAAGTAAGAGCCCAGAAATTGAAAATCCCAAACTCTCATCAACTTTACAAATCCAAAATGGAACACTCAAAAAGAAGCCAACCTGCTTCCCTTAGGCAGTTTTTCAGACTCTCAGTTCAGGCTACACGAGGTCGGCCAGGTTTCTGTTCCACAGGGTAGTACAAAAAGAGAAGAGGAATAAAAAGGAGCACAAAATAGTAAAAATGAAATAGAGAAGGTGTGAAGTTAGAGGCTTGATTTATGTGTGGAAAACTAGCGCCAAGAATATTGTTATAGGCCTGGATCCTGGAGGCAAGACTTGTTAGCAAAAACTGTCTCTAAATATTTATGCTCAGCTAAATAATTGCTAAATAATTCCATTTCTCAGCTGGAAAACTAGGAAGAGGAGTAGCCTAAATTAGTAGATCTGTGAGATGGTATATTGGTATTTTATCCAGCTACTCTGGCTCAATGATGCTTTTAACTTTCAGCATATAATTAATATCCTTTTATAAAAGGCTTTTCATGGCCCTACATAGGAAGGCTTCCCATGGAAATATTTCCCTAAAATAAACAGAGAACTTAAAGCAGTCCATTCAATAGCATTTGTTTCGGGATTACTAAAGACACACAGAGTTTTGGCTTTCCCACTGTGTGCTAACATGGGTCCTTTCATTTGCTGCTTCTTGCATGTGGAGCAGTGCATTGAAGCGGGGGATGGCGGTGGCATATTTCTTCATCATCTTGGACACTACCTTCCCGAGAATCAGCATATGTTTTGAACATTCTTTTTATGGCCCTGACTGGGGCTTAGTGAACCCAAGATTAAAAGCAGAACTCCAAGCTGCAGGAACCCTAGAAGAAAATATTTTGTGTGAACCAAGAGATGAAGAGGAAGCTTCATCATTTAATTCAGCTGCCAGAGAAACGGCCCCAAATACTGCCATTCTTCTCATATCAGAACGGGAGATTCTTACAGGTTTTTGATCAAAACCTGAAACATTCTACTTTTAAAAGGAATTCGTTGAAATGGAAACCTATACTTACACTTCTCTTTCTTTTTCTCTTGGACACCATAAATGTGTATAAAAGATAACATAAAAGACTTCTGGAGTCTGAAGTGGACTCTGCCATAGGGAAGTTCTGTGATAAGTTAGTCCTCTTTCCTCTTCACCTTCCTCATCTTGAATGGGCCATTAGACGTGGTGTCTGGTGAGCCCTTCCAGTTACTTCTGTCCTTCAGTGATTCATCTCTGACTTGTAAAAATCATACTGCGTCTGTTAATCCCAAATTCTGAATTTACCCTTCTCCCATCCCCTTTCCCCTTTGGTATTAACAGAAACACACTACTATATATAAAATAGGTAAACAACCAGGACCTCCTGTACAGCACAGGAAACTATAGTCAATATCTTGTGATAACCTATAAAGGAAAAGAATCTGAAAAAGAATATATATATTATACATATGTATGTATATATATACATAAATACATGTATATGCATAATATATATACACATATATAATATATATCCAAATCACTTTGCTGTACACCTGAAATATTATAAGTCAACTATACTCAACTTAAAAAATTGTGCTGCAAAAGCAAAGAGAATAACAGAAAGAAACTGATGAATAACAGAAAGAAACCATTTCAGTTGGAGATTGGTGTAAAGGTTGTACTTTTATGATGTATAGAAGAAACTTTGACCTTGACCTTTGATTTAATTACCGCCTCACACACCTCCCGCACCTTGAGAGGCCACATCACGCAATTTGGGTCAAGAGCCAGGGCCCCAGAGCTCCCTTGCTAACTTCATAACCCATCTCAGCTGCTTGCTGTCTGGGTGAGTTACCCAACCTACTGGGGCCTCAGTTTCGTCATCTGTATAAGTGGAAATAATAAACAATGAGATCTACCTCATTTGAAGATTAAACAAAGTAACGCAATGCAGCACAGTGCTTGGGACGGTCTAAAAACTCAATTAGTGTTATCTGCTATTATTCTTCTGTGAATACAGCATTCTGAGACACAGGAAAACACTGCATTGATGTTACCAAAAGACATTTTGAGGAAAGGATACAGAAAGAAATTATTTAGCTGGAGCAAAAAAAAAGAAAAAAAAGTATATGGTTTCCTGTGTTGTTCTGGTTTCTTTAAAAGACTAAGAAATGGAGAGGTTTTTCTCTCCCTACCAAACAGGAGATACAGAGATGGAGTTTTGCAATCTAAAACAGATCTATTTTGTCCACTAGTGCAGAAATAACATCATGTGCATTTAGAAAGCTCTGGATCTGTTTAAATCAATTAAGTAAAGTTAATGTATTTTAATATCTGAGCTCTTTCCTTATCAAGATAACCCCGCAATGTTTTCTTCTCAGAACCCAAGGTGGTGAAAAAAAATAGACTCATGGACACTATTGCATCTTATAACTGTGGCTTCAAGAATTTTCTCGTTTGGTTTTGTTTTAGTTGTGAAGCCACAAGAAGACTTTATGCGGCTCTAAAACTGCTGTTTGTTTTCTTACCACAGCACTCAAGGGCATTTGTCTCCTTCGGGTTGTGTTGTTTCCAAGGTGGAGATAAATGTGCACTTGATAAAACTCTTTTAATGATGCTAATGTTAATCCTTTGGGAGAATACTTTACCTGCTCATAATGGCTTTAAAGAGTTTGTTGAGATTTTGTCATCGCATACATTTTAATAGAATATTAAGTTTATAATTAGCAAGAAAAATACAGTAGATCTACCGCTCACTTCCTTCACATGCTACTAATGATCACCAGCAAAATATTTGCTGTTTTTAAACCCTTTGTAGGCCCATCGATATTTTGGTGCCTGGAGAAGTCTGAAGCACAGAATTGTAATGTAAACAAATGAGAAACATTAAAAGTATGCGAAATATTAGAGCCAGTGGATTATGTAAATTTCAACAGTGGAGGGGAAAGGAAATCGCTTATTAAATTAGTCTGTTTTTAGTTCACTCTGGCATTGTTTATTATACACCATAGCCAGATATTTTATAAATACACTGCTTTTACAACCTGGAAGTTTGGGGAATGCCAGCTAATTAATGAAGTGGTGTTTGGGCTTGGAGGCTGTGATGGAGGTAACTTCTGACTGTTTCCATTGTACAGCTCAGGACTTCTGCGGGATGCAGATAATGAAGAGAGAGAGAGAGAGAGAGTGGTAGAGAGAGGCTGATAATATGCTCTGATGGACAGCTCATTCCAATATGAGAACCTGTGACATCAATCTGAGAGTTGGTCAAGTTTTAGGTGCATCCTGTGAGTGGCCTTCCTTGAAGCAGCACCCCAGGGTTTCCTACTAAGAATTAAACAAATACATTCCACACACAGTAGGTTTGGTCAGCTAACTGCAGTGACATCTACAAGTTTGTGATTCAAGAGTTTGGGAGTACCTAAAAACATCTCAATCAGAGTGAAACAGTTACCTAGGAGACATCTCAGAACAATGGATCAGAATACTCAGTAGAAATCTAGGAAAGAGACCAGATCTGGTGTACTGTGTCCTGTTTGAGAACAGGTTACAGAAAAAGAACAACCAAAGAACTATAAGTTGCCATTTCTGTTTCTTGGAAGTCAAGAAGGGAGATGTTCATCTAGCTGTTGGGAAAATCCATCTTCCAGACAAGAAAATCCTGATTTTGAAGACTTCTCAGCCTGCCAAGTCTGATGCTATGAAACCAGCACATTCCGTTTCTTTTTTTTTTTTTTAATGCTCTACTGAGTTTGCTGTTTAGTTGATGATAAACATAGGTAGCTCCATTTTGAAAATCAACTTACTATAAAATAAATATTTCAAAAATGTTTTATTCTTTTGCTTTTCAGAAGTCATGTAATGTGATGATGATCTTGGTACTCCATTACGAGAATATTATTTTTTTTCTGTTTTAATTTTTTTAAATTGAAATAGAGCTGACATACAAAGTTGTGTTGATTTCTGCCGTACAGCAAAGTGACTCAGTTATGCATATATATACATTCTTTTTTAAAATAGTCTTTTCCATTATGGTTTATCACAGGACATTGAATATAGTTCCCTGTACTCTACAGTAGGACATTGTTGTGCATCCCATTCTGTCCCTTAATTTCTCAGACTTCTTAATAACTCTGATTTGCATTTAGCACTCACCCCTCTTCCTTCTTTTCTTCCTTGAGGTCATACCACCCCAAAACTGGTCCCTTTAGCTGTCTCTAAGAACAGAAGTTTATCTGTTCTTCTGAAGTTCTATCTCCATGTAGCTTTGGGGTACTTTGCTCCTGTTCGCATGTTAACTCCTCCTTGTACATTTTCTCCTTTGGCATAATTCCTTCCCATCTGCCTACAGCATAGCTCCATTGCCTTCACACTGCAAGAAGTCCTTCCCTTGTTCCAACTCTGCTCTTGTATTATCTGTACCTTATTGTCCTTACTTCACTGCTGAAATACTTTTTAAACAGTGCTAAACAGTTTCTGCCTTTGTTTCCTCACTGTTCGCTTACGTCCAAAGCCCATACATTCTGATTTGGGTGCCTACCATTTCATGGAAACTGTAATCCTGAAGGTCAACAGTGACCTTTGCATCAGCAAGTCCAGCACCTTCTCTCAGCTTGACTCCTCTTCATCTTTCTGGATTGTGTGAGTCTATAATCTACTTCCCAGTCTTGAAAGCCTATCCTTCCTTGACAGTCAGGATGCTGTGCCCCTCTTGTGCTTCAACCTCTGATTGCAAGCTCTGATTCCTGCTTTTCTGTTTCCTTTCCTTGTCTTTTCAAAAGTACTTCATACGTATATATGCTGTGTATCCGTTAACCAGAACCTTAATGGGTTAAGAATGTGGTAATTGTCATTTTACAGACAAAGAGGTGGAGACAGAGAATTTCAATAACTGGGTCAGAGTCACAAAAACTCCTAATGGATGGAGTCAAGTTTTCATACCAGGACTAACTCCAAAGCCCTGTCCTGTGCAATTTTCAGCTAACTTCAGAGGACTTGAAAATGTTTTCTTCTCAGAGCCAAGGTGATGAAAAATAGACTCATTGACTCTATTGCATCTTACAACTGCGACCTTCAGAATTTCTGTAATTTGTGAAGTTGGGAAACCACAAGCAATATTACTGGGACTCTTTCC
>NW_006798629.1:3961115-4037685 GCF_000442215.2 Lipotes vexillifer | reverse complement strand
AACCCACAAGCAATATTACTGGGCCTCTTTCCCCTTCTAAGCCAGCCTCTTAATCTACAGCTCTATCTGCATCTAGACCCACATTTTCTGCTTTTGCTCCTCGTACAATAGAAAAACAACTCCTCCCATCTAGGCTGTGTGCCCCTGTTAGGTTGCCTTCTCAAGCTAGCTCTACTCTCTCCCATTCTAAGCGAGGTCCTCTTTGGTTACCAAGACCCACTGCAGCTCTGCCTCAGTTCCGAAAAGACCCCTCACTCAACTAGCTCTGTGTCTTCACTTCTCATTCATGTTTCAACCTATTCCATTCTGGCTTATGCCCCCACGCTTCAGCTGAAGCTACTCTTGGCCAGGTCTCCAAAGGCCTCCTGTAGATGCCTTAGTAAAACCTTCCTGTCCTCATCCCACCCTACTGCTCAGCATCTTCCCTGCTCCTCAGTTGGCATCCATGCTTCACACCCTCCTGGTCTTACTCCTGCATCCCTGACTTTCTTCTCTGTCCTCTTTGCCCCTCTATTAAATGTTGAAATGTCGCAGGGTTGGTCTTTAGCCCTCTTTATTTCCTCTCTATCTCCATTCACCATTGATGATTTCATCCAGTCTTGTGGATTCAAATACCACCTATTTGATGATCATTTCAAAATGATACATCTGACCTTAATTTTTCTGCAGGCTCCAGATTTATCTATCCGACTATTTTTCAACATTCTGATTCAGATGTTAACTGAACTTTTAAGCTTCACACAACCAGATGAGAAATCGCGTTAGTTTACCTCAAACTTGCCCTTCAGTAATCTTCCCAGTCTCAAGAGGATGGTACTATCACCCCCTTCATCTGCCCGATGCAGAAATTCAGGAGTCATCTTTGATTCTTCCTTGTTCCTCACTCCCAACGTCTAATCCATCACATTCCAGTCATTTCTCCTCCAAATTATATTTCAATTCCATTCTAATTTCCAAAGGCATTGCCACAATTCCAGCGCCATTTACCTTAATATTTTACTTTTGAACAGGCCTCTCACCCTCCAATCTTGCCCCCAACCACTCTGTTCCTCACACAGAAGCCTGTCTTTTGAAACGTTCATCAGACGTGTCATCTCCTTTCAATCTAATCTTTAGCACTTTCCCGTGGAACTGAGCACAAGACCCTACTCTTTGTCATGGCTTCTTCCCCTGCGACGTCTTGTGTTCCTTACTCCATCTCTCACTGTCCTCCAGTCACACCTCTTCCTGTCCTCAAGCGCATCTAGGTCTTCCATGCCTCAGAGACTTTGCACGTGTGCCTGCCTCTGCTTTGACAGCTTTTCACAGAGTTGAAGTCTTTAAGTTTTAACTAAAATGCACTCTCATCAGAGGTGTCTATCCAAATTGCCTCGTAGAAAGTGGCCAACCCAGTCTCCAAATGGTCCCTATCACATTTTCCTGTTATTTCCTTCAGAGTTTTTAATCACAGTCTAAACGTCCTTATTTAATAGTTATTGTTCATTCTGTCTTCACCTTCTAGAAAAGCATACTGTGAGAGAACTCTCTGCCAACGTTGAAAACGTTCCTCTGTGCTGTTGCATACAGTAACAATGAGCCACATGTGCTTGTCAGTCACTTGAAATTTGACTAATGGGACTGAGAAACTGAATTCGTTTTTCTCTGTAACATCTTTATTGGAGTATTATTGCTTTACATTGTTGTGTTAGTTTCTGCTGTATAACAAAGTGAATCAGCTATAGGTATACATATATCCCCATATCCCCTCCCTCTTGCATCTCCCTCCCACCCTCCCTATCCCACCCCTCTAGGTGGGCACAAAGCACTGAGCTGATCTTGTGCTATGTGGCAGCTTCCCACTATCTATTTCACATTTGGTAGTGTATATATATCCATGCCACTCTCTCACTTCGTCTCAGCTTACCATTCCCCCTCCCCATGTCCTCAAGTCCATTCTCTATGTCTGCGTCTTTATTCCTGTCCTACCAATAGTTTCTTCAGAACCTTTTTTTTTTTTTAGATTCCATATATATATGTTAGCATATGGTATTTGTTTTTCTCTTTCTGACTTCCTTCACTCTGTATGACAGTCTCTAGGTCCATCCACCTCACTGCAAATAACTCAGTTTCATTTCTTTTTATGGCTGAGTAATATTCCATTCTATATATGTGCCACATGTTCTTTATCCATTCATCTGTCGATAGACACTTAGGTTGCTTCCATGTCTGGACTATTGTAAATAGTGCTGCAATGAACATTGTGGTACATAACTCTTTCTGAATTATGGTTTTCTCTGGGTATATGCCGAGTAGTGGGATTGCTGGGTCATATGGTAGTTATATTTTTAATTTTTTAAGGAACCTCCATACTGTTCTCCATAGTGGCTGTATCAATTTACATTCCCACCAACAGTGCAAGAGGGTTCCCTTTTCTCCACACCCTCTACAGCATTTATTGTTTGTGAATTTTTTGATGATGGCCATCCTGACCAGTGTGAGATGATACCTCATCATAGTTTTGACTTGCATTTCTCTAATGATTAGTGATGTTGAGCATCCTTTCATGTGATTGCTGGCAATCTGTATATCTTCTTTGGAGAAATGTCTATTTAGGTCTTCTGCCCATTTTTGGATTGGGTTTTTTGATATTGAGCTACATGAGCTGCTTGTATATTTTGGGGATTAATTATTTGTCAGTTGCTTCGTTTGCAAATATTTTCTCCCATTCTGAGGGTTGTCTTTTCATATTGTTTATGGTTTCCTTTGCTGTGCAAAAGCTTTGAAGTTTCATTAGGTTCCCATTTGTTTATTTTTGCTTTTATTTCCATTTCTCTAGGAGGTGGGTCAAAAAGGATCTTGCTGTGATTTATGTCATAGAGTGTTCTGCCTATGTTTTCCTCTAAGAGTTTTAGAGTGTCTGACCTTACATTTAGGTCTTTAATCCATTTTGAGTTTATTTTTGTGTATGGTGTTAGGTAGTGTTCTAATTTCATTCTTTTATATGTAGCTGTCCAGTTTTCCCAGCACCACTTATTGAAGATGCTGTCTTTTGTCCACTGTATAGTTTTGCCTCTTTCATCAAAGATAAGGTGACCATATGTGTGTGGCTTTAACTCTGGGCTTACTATCCTGTTCCATTGATTTATACTTCTGTTTTTTTGCCAGTACTATACTGTCTTGATTACTGTAGCTTTTTAGTATAGTCTGAAGTCAGGGAGCCTGATTCCTCCAGCTCCATTTTTCTTTCTCAAGATTGGTTTGGCTATTTGGGATCTTTTGTGTTTCCATACAAATTGTGACATATTTTGTCCTAGTTCTGTGAAAAATGCCGCTGGTAGTTTGATAGGGATTGCATTGAATCTGTAGATTGCTTTGGGTGGTATAGTCATTTTCACAATGTTGATTCTTCCAATCCAAGTACATGGTATATCTCTCCATCTGTTTGTATCATCTTTAATTTCTTTCATCAGTGTCATAGTTTTTGGCATACAGGTCTTTTGTCTCCTCAGGTAGGTTTATTCCTAGGTATTGACAGTAACTTACTAGGGGACTTTAACACCCCACTTTCACCAATGGACAGATCGTCCAAAATGAAAATAAATAAGGAAACACAAGCTTTAAATAATACATTAAACAAGATGGACTTAATTGATATTTATAGGACATTACATCCAAAAACAACAGAATGCACTTTCTTCTCAACTGTTCATGGAATATTCTCCAGGATAGATCATATCGTGGGTCACAAATCAAGACCTGGTAAATTTAAGAAAATTAAAATCGTTCAAGTATCTTTTCTGACAACAATGCTATGAGACTAGATATCAATTACAGGAAAAAGTCTGTAAAGAATACAAACACATGGAGGTTAAACCATACACTGCTAAATAACTAAAAGATCACTGAAGAAATCAAAGAAGAAATCGGAAAAATGCCTAGAAACAAATGACAACGAAAACATGACGACCCAAAACCTGTGGGATACAGCAAAAGTAGTTCTAAGAGGGAAGTTTATAGCAATACAATTCTACCTCAAGAAACAAGAAACATCTCAAATGAACAACCTAACCTTACATCTAAAGTAATTAGAGAAAGAAGAACAAAAATAACCCCAAAGTTAGCAGAAGGAAAGAAATTATAAGGATCAGAGCAGAAATAAAAGAAAAAGAAATGAAGGAAACAACAGCAAAGATCAATAAAACTAAAACCTGCTTCTTTGAGAAGATAAACAAAATTGATAAACCATTAGCGAGACTCATCAAGAAAAAAAGGGAGAAGACTCATATCAATAGAATTAGAAATGAAAAAGGAGAAGTAACAACTGACACTGCAGAAATACAAAGGATCATGAGAGATTGCTACAAGCAACTATATGCCAATAAAATGGACAACCTGCAAGAAATGGACAAATTCTTAGAAAAGCACAAACTTCTGAGACTGAACCAGAAAGAAAAAGAAAATAATCACAAGCACTGAAATTGAAACTGTGATTAAAATTCTTCCAACAAACAAAAGCCCAGGACCAGATGGCTTCACAGGTGAATTGTATCAAACATTTAGAGAAGAGCTAACTCCTATCCTTCTCAATCTCTTCCAAAATATAGTGGAGGGAGGAGCAATCCCAAACTCATTCTACAAGGCCACCATCACCCTGATACCAAAAGCAGACAAAGATGTCACAAAAGGAAAACTACAGGCCAATATCACTGATGAACATAATACAAAAATCCTCAACAAAATACTAGCAAACAGAATCCAACAGCACATTAAAGGGATCATACACCATGATCAAGTGGGGTTTATCCCAGGAATGAAAAGATTCTTCAGTATATGCAAATCAATCAATGTGATAAGCCATATCAACAAATTGAAGGAGAAAAATTGTTTGATTATCTCAATAGATGCAGAAAAAGCTTTCAACAAAATTCAATACCCATTTATGATAAAAACCCTGCAGAAAGTAGGCATAGAGGGAACTAACCTCAACATAATAAAGGCCATATATGACAAACCCACAGCCAGTATCATTCTCAATGGTGAAAAACTGAAACCATTTCCACTAAGATCAGGAAAAAGACAAGATTGCCCACTCTCACCACTATTATTCAACATAGTTTTGGAAGTTTTAGCCACAGCAATCAGAGAAGAAAAAGAAATAAAAGGAATCCAAATCAGAAAAGAAGTTAAACCATCACTGTTTGCAGGTGCCATGATACTATACATAGAGAATCCTAAAGACGTTACCAGAAAACTACTAGAGCTAATCAATGAATTTGGTAAAGTAGCAGGATACAAAATTAATGCACAGAAGTCTCTTGCATTCCTATACACTAATGATGAAAAATCTGAAAGAGAATTTAAGGAAACACTACCATTTACCATTGCAACAAAAAGAATAAAATACCTAGGAATAAACCTACCTAAAGAGAAACTGAATTCTTAAACTCAATCAATGTAAATTTACACGTCAATAGCCACATGTGGCTGGTGGTTACCTACCATAATGAACAGAATAGCTTTCAAATGTATGCTCCATGAAGGCAGGGATCTCTGTTTGACTTGTTCATTGCTGTATCCCCAAAGCTTACGTAAATCCCATAAAGACAGATATTGCTCAATAACATTCTGTTAATTATAAACGAATGAATGAGTCATTCCTGGTTGGGATGAAATTCTGGAAGAAAAAAGGATTATTCCTAATTGTGACAATGTTTTGTAAGTAATACAACTCTCCTTCCAGAAATGTGTTTGGACTATATATGGCTTTCCTGAGATCTTTAATTAGGATTCTAAGAGAGAAACCCAATATTGTAAATTAAATTTTGGACCATGTTGAAAACATGCTTGATTCTTTTGCTGTGTTTTGTTAACCAGTGATACAATTATGCTATCTATGGAATTATCGTGTGTAATTAATGAATTAATCAATTTACTTAATTCACAGGCAGAAAGATACTCTGTTTTCTAGTGTTGTTTACTAATTATACAGTAAATCAAGGCTTTGAAGAGGTTCAACAACCATTCATTTTTTATGAATTAATCTTTCTTTGGCTTTTTTCTCCAGGGGTGAACAAATAATGCAAACATAGACCAAGGATACATGAAGTCTGAATGTTAAGCACATACTGAAGATGTAGCTGAATATAAAAAATATATGCAATTAATTTTCAAGTGGTGTACTAATGTCACCAGGCACAGACAGGGTCAGTCTGTGTCAAGAGCAGGCAAGACCCTGTGGCACAAGGACAGATAAGTATTAAGGCCCTGATTTCTTAGAAAAAGATGCTAAATTAAACATATAATCAGTTTTTAAAAAAGATGAATAAGAATATACAATCAACAAATATAATTAAAAACCAGAATGCATGGCTAAAGTACAACTTTGTCAATTTTGATGTTAATACCTATCGAGGAATGACTACCACTCTTACTGCTACTACTACCACTGCTGCTATGCTACCATTTTTTGAGACCCTACTATGTGCCAGGAACTATACTAAAGACTTCACATAGATGGTTCTACTTAATAATAAGATCAACTCAATATGATGGATATTAATTTTTCCATTTTATAGATGATAAAACCAGTTCAGTTTAGACTCATTTTTGGCAAGGGGTGGAGATGCCAGCTGGCCCCAAATGCATCTGACTTCAAAGCTTGAGCTCTTAGAGAGAAAAAAAGTTCAAAATCTGATATTTTCTATAGCATTCGAGTATAGACATGTGGTGTTTCTAGGTGTGTGGAACATGATCCAATTTTATAAAGCTGTTTCTACTTTTCTGACCCAAATATCAGTTAATAGTCATGGTCTACAGCAAAGGGAAAGCAGGTCATGTGAATTAATAAAGCAAGTCAGGTATGAGATGAGGCAATATGGAGTGGTGGCACCTGTAGCAAAATCAAAAGCACATGCCTATCCACAGGCATTACAATTCATTTGAAGATACTCATGGGTTGAATTGTATCTCCCCGCAAAATGTATTTTGAAGCTCTAACTCCTAGTGCCTCAAACTGTGACTTTACTTGGAAACAGGTTCATTGTACATAGCATTAGTAAAGTTAAGATGAGGTCATAAGGGGAAGAGTGGTTGTGAAGGGAGGGGAGTATGGGGGGCCCCTAATAGAATACGGAGGGTGTACTTATAAGAGAAGAGACACAGGCATACAAGGAGGAGGCCACGTGAAGACGGAGGATTGGAGTGATGCATCTACACACCAAGAAACATCAAATATTGCTTGCAAACCACCAGAAGCTAGGAAGAGGAAAGAAAAGATTCCCTACAAGTTGCAGAGGGAGTATGGCCCAACTGACACCTTGATTTTGGACTTCTAGCCTCCAGAAATATGGGAAAATAAACTTCTGTCATTTCATGCCATCCAGTTGGTGGTGCTTTGTTAAAGCAGCCCTAAGAAACTAATGCAGATGCGCTGAAAGGACCTTACATTGTCTAGATGAGCATATCAAATATAGTTGATTTGAACCAACTTAAACCCTTGACACAATAATCTACAGGACAAATGTAGCCATTGGTCGTGAATAAATAAAAACAAACTGGGACATAGCTCTGAATTTCTCTGATTTTATATAACAACTTATAGAGCATTTAGTATGTGTTACGTACTGTACTAAGTGCTTTGCAAATGTTAACTCATTCATTCCTCATAATAATCCTATACATTAGGAATTATTACTACCATTTCCATTTTATACAGAGGGAAATTTAGACACATGGAAGTTAAGTGATACCCATGGTCACACAGCTCATATATGGCAGAGCTGGGATCAAACCCAGGCAGTCTGGTTAGTGCTGGATTCCATGCTCCTGACCACTGCACCATGCCAGGGTCCCTGGAGATGGACATCCTTCACCATCAATGCTCTAAGCCCACCCTTAGTTTTAGTGACCAGTACATGAATGTTACACTTCCCCTGTATCCATCAAGTCTGTTACATCAGAGTATGGCTCTGATTGCCATGCTCCCATCAGGGATGCTCAATGCCTTTTGATTTGTTCTTTGACATGGTTGAGGAGCAGCATCATCTCAATGGGTACCTTTCTGTAATAGCCCTGACCTACTCAAAGATCTAAAGAAGAAATTCTGATGGCTGCCAACAACATCTATTCCAACTGTGTATTAAAAATCTGGGGAATTAACTCTTGGATATATTTGAGATCCTATTGAATCTACTGTCAGGCAGAATTCAGTCAAAATTCCCCCAAATATTTCCTTTTCCCAGGGCACAGTTACCTTGATACATATGTGCAGGGCCCTTCCTTGAAGGGCTACATGGAAAATATGCAATAAGCATCAATAGTGAACAGCAGGTTTTCTCTTCCAGGGGTTCCATCTTTCTTTCATCTTTGGGACTCTGGGTTCATAACTGACTCAGGTCTGAGATCTAGCAAGGGACTATGGGTCCCTAGGGTGATGGCTCAAGTTGGGCTTCTAGTCACCAGACCTAGAGTGTTTTTAACTGTGTATTAAATAAATCAAGAAAGACTAAAGGATGGTTCCTTATTAATTTTAATGCTTGCAAGCCATGTTTAATTAAGAACATCCAGAGGAATCTGTGGATATTTTTGATGATGTCACCAGCCTTGATGCCTATATAAGTTGACATTTTGTCTCTCTGCTGCCATGAGATGATGCCCAGTGAAGTTAAGAGGAGTCTCTAGTATACGCCTTTCCTTAAGTCTTGCCATCCTAGAGAGAAGAGTCAAGAGAGTTCTTTCCATGATTTTGTGCTCAAGGCCTTCCTGAATGAGAGAATCTTGTGGCCCCTCTAGAAGGGCATAGGTGGGGAGTGCATGGGCAGAAAGTACATGACAGAAACAAACCAGCATTTCAGCCTGCCTGTTTTTAAATTTATTCCCCTACATTTGAACATGCATCAGAATCTCCTGGAGGGCTTGTTGGAGCACAGTTTGCTGTGTCCTGTCCCTCGAGTTTCTGATTCTGCAGATCTGGGCTGGGGCCCAAGAGTCTGCCTTTCTAACATTTTCCCAAATGATACTGATACTGCTGGTCTGGGATCATACACTGAGAACCATCGTTCTCCATTACGTCATATGATTTCTGGCCTTTTCTTCTCTTTCTGGGGAAAGTGTTAGATCTATGTTTCCGTTAACCAAACTTGAGAGCTTTTAGAGCCACAGCCAGGTGTCTGAGCGCACACACTGAGGACAAACATTCTACAAGCACTTTCACATTGTAGAATTCAGACCCCTCTGTGCTTTTGGATAGAGTACTTTCAAAATCCACCCCCACAAATAAACCACAGATTTTGCTGATATATGTTAGCAAGCCATGCAACCCTTTTTTGGCTCGGATTCCATATTTTTCCCACCCTGTGCATGCTGAAATCAGATGCGGGGTGGGGGCAGAGAGGAGGTAGCTAGGGTCAGGCTCCTCTCTGCTTCCTCAGGCAGTAGAGCAAGTAGGGGGTATTTCAAGGGAGTTTTTCAGAGGGTGTTTGTGATGTCAGTGTTTTGCAGGCACTCTGAATTCTCTCTGGATATCACCATTCTTATTGTCGGGAGTCAGGCCACTACCTAAGCTTCACATAACAGGCTTTGTGTGGCTGTGAATTCAACTGTCATTATTGTCCAGCAACTTTGTGAACATTACTCTGGGCTTTGTATTTTGGTGGTCTTAGCCCTTATCTATATGAGGCAAGAGATCCTCTCAGCACAGTCAGGACAGTCTCTAAAGTTCATTTAGGGCCTTGAGGCCAAAGAATTTATATCTTTCAATTTGCCATTCCCTTACCTTAAAGATAATCAATGCTAACTCCACTCTAGTGCCAGAATTTCTCATGCCTTTTAAGTTGTTATGTGGAGTTGAAACACGTACCCTAGATTTTTGTTTTCAGTGGGCATATGATGCCGCATACCCAGAGGCAGCAACTTAGTGCCTCAGTGTATTTCGCTTAATTTCTAATTCCATATATTTCACATTTTCCTGAAAGTGAGAGCCATCTCCCACTCCATGCTCCAGTTTTTGTATCCGGGTTCTTTGGTTGCTGATGAAAGATCCTAAGAAAAAAGAACACATGGTCTTACTAAATGGGTATCACATAGCCCCTAGGATTGGAGGAAAAGCTCAAACTCAAGCTTTGGAAAGTATTAGAACATGCACAGGTCTAGTTAACTTAACAAGAAGCCTTTTTAGGGGTGCATGGTCAAAATGAATGACCTGCAACTATTTTTGGTCTTTGAGGAATTGTGCTCACTAGTCACATTTTAGGTGGAAGGAGACCAACATCTCCTTAACCGTGTGCCCATCCATTTGCCAGGAGATGTCATGTAACCTTGATTAACAGACTCACCAATATTGTATTCAGTTAGGGAGGAGCCATTTCTCAAAATAAAATTAGGAAGTTATTCCCAGAAGAAAGAGAAAAAGATGCTGGACAAGTAAAAGCATGCAATGTCCACCCAATCACTGGTTACATTAAATACCTCTCTGGTATATGTGAACAGGTTTTGTAAGTTGTAACAATTTTACATATATTTGGGGTCTTTATTTTACCAAAATATTTGGCTTTGGGAGAGCCTAGTTTCTGGTTTGTCTTTGTTCTCATTTTGGCTACTCTGAGCACAAAATTCTATGTACCTTCTTTATAAATCACAACATCTTTTAAGGACAGCAAAATGAAGGACACAAGTGGGTTTTAATATCCAAGAGAGTAATAGTGTAAATCTCCCTCTCAACTTAAACCATATGGGTTTACAAAGCAGTCGAAAATAAGTCTGAAAGGCATTAATAGCCTTGACTAAATAGAAACAGACATCCAGCTAAGCACACAAACAGCCAGAAAACCAATGGGAAGTTAGAGCTGCACCATAAATACAATCAAAAAGACTCAATTGCATGCAGGATGCAGCACATCAAAGGTAAAACCTTTACCTATTATTAATTACTACAGTAATTTCTATCTCATAACGTTTCACATAGCAACTGTAGCCAAGAACATCTGCATTTTAAACTGAAGGTGCCTCATATGCTAAAGGGAAGCAGGATAAAAGCCCATCTCCTAGAGCTAAGGAAAAGGGTTGTGCCACATCCAGGCTTTCATGCAAACCACCACATGCATTATCTGTTGGTGGAAGAGTAACCTCTTCTGTATTACACAGTGGTATACAATTCTACACAGAGTTTGAAGAAGGGAGGGTAACGTAAGAGTCCTAAGTTTCTTTAGTTACCTAGTCTATGTCTTGTATTTCAACAAATGCCTTTCAAAGATAATACATTCTCTCTATAAGTGCCATTCAACCAAAGTATAAATAATCACAAATATCTTTCATCTAGAAATAGGCGGACAAAAACAGTCATGAAAGGCCAAGCATTCTTTGATAAGCAGGATTTTATGTACAATCAAATCTCTTGATTCCTCTCATGTCGGTTCAATCCAGGGTCTGCTTCCCAGGATTGCCCTGTGCCTATTCACATGAATCTACAGAATCCTTGCACCTGCTTTCCCCTCCCTCAGCCCCATGACTAGGCTTGTGGTCTCCATATTCACTGGTGAAGGCCTTGTTCTTGACTTTTTTAAGTGAATATTGGGTTAGTTGTATGAGAGTTCCTAGTGGTTGAGCTAATTTTCCCAGACAAACCGTTAGTTGGTGCTCAGTTTTGGTATCCGGGTTATACCCAGCTTCATATAACAACTATTAATAAAATCCAGGCTTTAGGGGTGTATTATGGGCTGAACATCTATTAAATGTTTTATGTGCATCACCTCACGTTCCCTACTCCAGTTATATCTGGCAGTACTGACAGTGGACACCTGTTTTGTTTTGTTTTTTTAATTGAGGTATAGCTGATTTACAATGTCATGTTAGTTTCAAGTGTAAAGCGCAGTGACTCAGTTATACATACATATATGTATATATATATATACATATATTCTTTTTCAGATTCTTTACCCTTATAGGTTATTACAAAATATTGAGTGTAGTTCCCTGTGCTATACAGTAGATCCTTGTTGGTTATCTGTTTTATGTATAGTAGTGTGTATCTCTTAATCCTGACCTCTTAAATTATCCCTCCCTCACCTTTCCCCTTTGGTAACCATAAATTTGTTTTCTATATCTGTAGTGGACACCTGTTGTTTTGATAATTCCCTGTATGAGTCCCACCTTCCCAAGATGCACACAAACATTTGCCTACCCCAGACTCCTTTGCAGCTAGGGTGGAGATGTATTGTCACCTCTACCTGATGGAGCTTCCCCCACAAGACTTCATTCAGAAATGAGGGACCTGAGGTCAGAGGCTCTGCATGGCAGAGAGGGACGTTCATTTTCTTGGCACAGTGAAAGCAGAAATGGGTGACAGTGGTGAATCCAGGAGAGTTCCTGTCCACGTGGGTCCAGGAGGCAGTAGCTGCTGTGGGAGCTTCCTCATTCATCCGATTCTTCCTCGTGGTTTAGGGTGTGGCCCATTGTTCTGAAACTTTACAATTGAGCCTGTGACTACATTGATGATTTTATGAGTTGCCTAATACCTTTAAATTTTTCAATTTCACCTTAAAACAGCCAAAGTGGATTCTGTTATTTGCAGCTAAGAAACCCTAGCAATACGGTACTATTAATATTATCCTCCTTTTAAGTGTAGAATAAATGGACCTTAAGTCATTTGTCTAATGGCACACAAAGATTGATGTGTTGGAGCTAGAATGAAAATCAGTGGCTTTTTAATACTCCATACCTTTAACTATCTCCCCAAAATAGGCAGTATTCTGGATGGTTAACAATCCCATATTCCTCAGGACATATTTGTGCCTGATCTGTTTTTAATGAAGCTTTTAGACCATGAGAACACAGCATGCCATCAGAGGAGGAAAGAAGTCACAAAAAAGAAAGCTCTTCGTGGTCTCAAGAGTTACACTGCAGAAGCCAGAGAAAGAAGGGGAGAGCTGTAGTAGCCTGCGGAGGGCTAGAAGGAGCAGAATAAATGTGCAAAGCAAAGTTTTACAGGTTAAACTCTTTTTCACAGAAACTTCCATTTGAGGCAGATGCATTCTGGTCATGTCTTTTGGTCTTCTGCAAAGCAGTCTGAAAATTAGAGCATACCTGAGTAGGTGACATCAAAACTCCTCAAGCTACTGTCTCTTCACCAAAGAGAGGCAGGTCTATGTCTTATGGTATTCACTTGAGGTAAATTAAACTTTTAAAATTATGGGTTGTCTAATTTGTTTCCAATTTTCTAACAATACTGTCTCTCCTCTCTTTCACTGGCATTTGTGTCCCCTCTTGGAACGCACAGCCCTATATTTTGGTATCACAAGGGACTCGGCTTGCATTATTAGCGAAGCCTTTGTATCACTTCTTGCTTATCTTCTCTGCATATTGTGTGGAGATACATAATTCTCTAGTAATGTTTTGTTCAGTGTCCTTTGGCTTTGAATTTAGCTTGTTCTCAAGGATCAGTAGAATGAGTTTCAAGCTGTCCACATCCTGTGAATAGGCAAACATCCTTGGTTTCTAAGAAAGCTGTTTTTGTTTGTGCTCTGGGTGAGTCGCTTTGTGTTGAGAACCTTCTATTGCCCTTCCTTGTTCCTTTATTAATTAGCTATTTAAATGGGTCTTTTAAAAACTGAAGTTCCCATTATTACATTTAAACCCTGCTTTCATTATTATTATGCATGAATGTTCCATCCTTCTTAAACTTCAATTACTTTTTTCCAATGGAGATTAAGCGCAGCATAGAGTGCCTGAAGAATATGGTCCATGTGATAGAGGTGGGTTTTTTTTCTTTCTTAAAGCCTCTCCAAAGACCACAGGTTCAGAAATTTAAACACAAAGGTCCCAAACTGATGACTCCCAGGCTATTGTAACCGTCAGAATATACTCCGAACGAGAGAACTCTCACCAAATCTTTCAAAAGACGGAAGTTTATATCAGGAAGTAATAAGAAAGATACTGTAAGAACAAAAGGGGAGAGAAGAAATGGTGAGACAGCCCAGATAATAACAGCAGGAAGCTGCCCTTCTCTCGGGCTGGAAGGATAGAAGGAAGAAGTGGTCTAACCAGAGCCAGGTGCCAAGGCTTATCTCCAGAGGCCAGGCAACCACTGCTGGAGGGCACAGTCCAAAGCAGTGAAACAGGAGAGAGACTCTGGGTTTTTCCCTCCTTCCAATCCAATTTCCTTCCAGAACCTTCCATCGCTGGAGTTCCAGCTGGCAAGGGAAACTGGGATGTACACATTTCAGTCCTTTGTGACACGTAGCAGAGCTGGGACAGTCCCCTGACTACCACAGCCACCTAAGGAAATGTTTGGGACTACAGCAGGATTATGGCTGAAACTGTTTCCACCTGCTCTTCTGCCTATAAGGTTTTTAATGGGGCTTTCGGGAGTCGAGTGTTCTTTGGAGGGTCGTCCTCCTGTGAAAAGCTGTCCTGATAATACACGTGAAATGCTTTCTGATGTCATCAGATTATGGTTATTTTTAAAATATTAGTTTATTTGCTTTGCCTGATGGTGAGCTATTGCTTTTTCTTTCTTCTATATATAGAACCCAAGATAAGATAGCTGCTAACACAGTCTTTCAACAATCCTTATTAGCACACTTTTATTCCATAAACTGGCAAGTTTACTTGCAAGTTTCCGGCATGCTTTCAACGGCATTCTCATTATTCTAACCATGGAATATCTAGCAATAGCATCACATTAAAATTTCAAAGAACTTTTCTCTGTTCCCTGACAAAATAAAATCTTTGCTTGTTTACAGATGACAATCCCTATTGTAAGTTATAAAATGGGGCACATAGAGGGAATTTTCTAGTTGATCCTGTGAAGGTAGCAAAAAGGAAGTTACGCTAAATGACGTTTCATGGAAGTGCTCAGTGATGGTCAGTGACCAAGGTGGGCCAAAGGCAAAGGGGGAGGAAGTGGTGAGGACCTAGTGGGAAGGGGCAGCAGGTGACAGGTGGTGAAGAGGGTGGAAAAGGGCACTGAAGTCATCCCACAAATATTTAACAAGAACCCACCATGTGCCAGGCACTGTTCCAGCTGCTGGCAATAGAGGCAAAAGCAAGAGAGACACACTCTGTGCTTCCACAGAGCTTATATTCTAGTGGGAAAGGAAAACAAAACTAGTTTAAAATCCATAAGCATTTCGGGAAGTGGGCTTGTAAGGAAGAGGCAATATTTGCTGAAGGGGTAACCCGGAAGGGTGTTGCTAGGAAATTCCTTTCTGAGATGGTGACTTTGGTAATGACACCTGAATGAGGACTTCAGGAAAAAGCATTCCAGACAGGACATGCTTCCAGAAGCCACAACAGACTTGGCATTTTTGAGGACTTGAAAGCAGCCTTATGGCTAGAACACAGTGAAGGAGGGAGAGAGAGAGAGATGAAATGGGTTGGCTGCTGTAGCAGCTGCATTTTATTAAACCCACAAATTAGGGTGGAACCATTATTCCAGGATGACTGTGAAACAAATAACACTGGGATTGTAAAGAAGGGATTCTGTTCTGCATGGTATGGTGTTAGGTGCTCAAAGGACATAAAGATGAATAAAGCACAGTTTCTGCCTCTCAGATGCCCAGCTAGAGAGAAAGAGACCAGCATCAGAAATGTACATGTATAAAGTGCAACAGTTGTGCAGAAGGAAAACATTCCAATCAGGCAACAAACCATTAAAGAAGACATTATTTTCATGAAGAAATTTAAGATGGATTGCTAGGCTTCCAATGTGAAACAGAAGAGTTCAACTTCAGGCCGATGTGACAAGGGATCATTTCATGTACAAGAGTATCAGCCAAACCAGAATTTAGGTCATGGGGTTTTGGAGCCAGAAGGGACATTAGTTATCACTGAGTTCAAACCCTTCATTTTTCTAAAGAGGAAATAAGAGAGGTTAAATGACTAGCTCAAGGTCACTAAACTGACACCTGCCCAGGAATCTTTCTAGAACATATCTTGCTTCTTTTTTGTAATAATAATAACATGGTCCTAGGTATCAGCTTTAACCAGTGCTCCACACATTCTGAAACACAACTTAAAAGTATGGTTCAACTGATTTCATTCGTTTATTCATTCAACAAATATTGATTGAAAATATGCCTATCATATGTCATAGAACATCTATCATATGCTATTGAACATTTTGTGCTAATCACTGCACTCCTGCACAGTGAATCAAAAAACCAAGTCAAAAACAAACAGCTGTGGGACTTCCCTGGTGGTGCAGTGGTTAAGAATCAGCTTGCCAATGCAGGGAACACAGGTTTGAGTCCTGGTCCAGGAAGATCTCCCATGCTGCAGAGCAACTAAGCCCGTGTGCCACAACTACTGAGCCTGCGTGCCACAACTACTGAAGCTCGTGAGCCTAGAGCCCGTGCTCTGCAACAAGAGAAGCCACCGCGATGAGAAGCCCGTGCACCTCAATGAAGAGTAGCCCCCGCTCGCTGCAACTAGAGAAAGTCCGCACGCAGGAACTGAAGACCCAACACAGCCAAAAATAAATAAATAAATAATAAATTTATTAAAAAAAAAAGAAACAGTTGTTATTTCCCTTTAGCTGAAGGTAATGGAAAGTTAGAAGTCATTATAAGTAGAACCATAATTTTCCCAAAGCATGACAGTAATTCTGGGCTTCCTGTCTATAAATAGGTTGGTCCACTCTAAGTGTACCCCACTGCACTTCTTTATATCAAAATTACTAAGTAACCGTCCACAGACAGCTGAAGTTGGAATTGCATGATCAAGATGAGCAAACTTCATACTAGGGCATCTAAAGATATGTCTGTGGGATGCCGAATAGCCTCTATGGAGCGTAAATGCTCAGCTGCTCAGAATTCTTAGCAGGTCTCTGAATTCTGTCTAAAAATATTGGCAGCAACATCTGCCCCTATTATTGACGCATACTGAGAAGCCTTTAATATTCACCCAGAACAGGTAGGCTCTTGGCTTTCAGGGGGTTGAATAAAGAGCCTCTCCCCAGCAATCTGTGTAGACTGCAGTTAAAATTCCTTAGAGGTACTGAAAACTGCTGGAAATTTAAATTCTAGTATCAGGAAGATTGGTATTTGTTAAAGAAATCATTCATTGGGAGCCAAGAGATAGGTTCTAACACATTCTGTGCTATAAACAAGTCCATGACTTTGAATGTCCTCCTCTCCATCCAGTGTGCTCTTCCTTATGCTCTAGCGGCCACGTATGGACCATAGATGTATGGTCTTCTGATCCCTCCTGTATTTTCTAACCCCAGTGCCTTTGCTCATGCTGTTTCCTCTGTCTGGAATATCATTCCCTTATTTCTGTGCCTAAAACAAAACTAACTGAAGAAAACCCTGCTCTTCTTTTAAGGCCTAGCTCGAAATTTACTTCCAACTTTCAACAGGAGGAAAGGATCCCATCTTCCCCAGTAGTCTATAATTTTATTGTGTACAAGGTCTTACTATGTGCTGCTTTATACTCATTTATCCAACTTAATTCTCACAACTACTTTCCCGCATTTGTAAAGGAGGGAAATGAGAGCCATGGCAGTCAAGTCAATAGCAGGTAGCAGAGCTGAGATTCAAGCCTTGAACATTTGGCTTAACTACTTTATTTTCTAGGTATCTGGCCTCTACCAGCCAAACATATGGGAACTAGTTTTGTAGATCTCTACTTACACTATGGAATGTGAAACTCTGAATGGAAGACCAAGATCAAGAGGACCAAGGACTTGAGGAAAAAGATCAGCTCATCCATAAACCTGACTTGATGTTCTGCCATGTTGGTGGTAAGCCTGAGATCTGTTAGAATAAAATCGTGATTCATTGGGCAGGTTTGAATCTGGAAAGCACTATCTGTTATGGACCCAGAAGTTTTGATACTTCTGTTCCTTAGTTTTTCTATCTCCTATCCATTTAAGACACATGTATGAGGTATCATTTTGCAACAGGTCTGTGAATGATTCTCTCCCAGTTTTCTAGAATTATTCATTTATTCATTTATCCAGTTATATTTAGTGAGCGTCTATTGTTTTCAAGGTACCATAGAGGATTCATAGAGGTATAAGGGAAAATCCATGCTTGCAAAACCACACATAAGTGAGATGAGACACGTATGCATATAACTAAAATGGAATTTTGTATAACTATTCCATTTTAAGGGAAATACTATTGACATTTCATTAGACATTTGGAAAGTAAGTCTTCAGTGGTTACTTCTGCACCAATGGTTAAAAAGCTCTAGCTAAAAACTACACCTCTCTGCTTTTTAAAAAGGAATTGTCATTTCATGGCAATTCACACTTTTAAGCTATCATCAGTTTGCAATATATTTTCACTCCCATGGCTAAGAGAAAACAAGTTGAAACTGGAGGGAAGGGAAGAGTACAGACAAAGCATGGAAGGGAAGCTAACATATATGAAACCAAAAGCAAACATAAAACACCAGGATAGTTCTGAATAATATCTCAAAAACTCATTTTCACTTTTGTTGCAAATGACATATTTTAAGTCGGAATAGTTATAGTCAGTATACCATCCAAAACATTGCCCCAAAGAGTCACGCTATAAGTACCTAATGTTTGCTCCTACCATATCCATGCAGAATTTCAACTTACCTAGCATTGCGGTCATCAGTGTCTCACCCATCTGGGAGATTTTTCTGTTCCTATAGCTCTCACTCTCCTTCCTCTAGGCAAATTAGCAGAGTACCATCAAAATGCATTCTTAATTCATAAACAGTAATACTTGGAGCTGGCAAGTCGCATAGCTGTGTACGATGCAGGCATCCATTCCTTACCCAACACACCAGCAATGCTCCAGAGCCAGATCCCCTGTTAAGTCCTTCACCACACTGTTTATGTCTCCTGTGAGGCCTCCAGAAGAAACCATATTTTACTCACTATTAAACTCCTTGCACCTCACACAAAGCTTCCAGAATGGGTGGTCGGTGTACTGGTGCTGAATCCAACTGAATATAAAATTGTAGTTCCTTTTGTTTATGACGTGGATGGAAACCTGCTGATAACATTACTCAAGTTTAGGGGAACATTCTTGGATTTTAAGGAACTTAGGTAATGAGACAAACTGTATGTGGAAAGGTTGGGAGAGTTTTGCCTTGAGTTTCCAAATCCATGGGAAATCTTTAATCAAGCTATTCTGCTTTGCATTTGTGCTGTGGATTCTACCCAACACAAACATTCACGACATCAAGTTGGATAAAAAGACAAGCAAGAGTGACTATATATATATATATATATATATATATATATATACACACACACACATACAGTGGAAACTGGAGCATTTGACCTTTGAACACACTCCTTCCATTGTCTTATGATTTAAATGCTGCTCCAAGCTAACCTGTTTTGTCAGGCACTTGATAACTGCGGGAAGATATGGCAGTTGCATAGAGTGGAGAAGGGGTGATGCCGTGCTCTTCCTTTTTGTACTCGCTTCATCAGCGGGAGGAGTAAGCTTTCCCCTGTGGCTCCCTTCAGCTTGGTCATCATTTTTCAGCAGTGAAAGCTCCATCACCTGACAGCATGCTCTCCCATGGAAGAAAGAGGAACTGCCACTTTAAATTTTCAGCAGGCAACTGGCATTTTATTATTTACGTATTTCATGTCATTATGTCGGATAATATAACAAATGATGCAATCAGATCCACGGGAAATTTAAAGTGGTGTACACCTGTTCTCACCTGGGAGAGGAGCAGTAGCTCATACACAACTTCCCCAGGAGAAAGCCAGCAGCACACAAAGCCTTTGCACAGAACCCTGCTCCCAGACTGACAAACAGACCAAGTTGGAGGACACGAAGTAAATTCCTTTAACCTTCTTGGATGAGCTTCAGACTTGGCTTTTTTAGAAAATGGCCTTTCCTCTTATTGAAAAAAAAAATTTGGTAACAAAATTGGTCTCCTAAACTGCTGTTGAGACAGGAATGTGAAAATCAAGTATGAATCACAACTGTTTTTCTGAGCTCCTGGTTGAATGTGGCTGCTGGTCCTAGAGACGGACCCGTTGATCAGTAATGCTGTTACTTCTGTTTGGAAATCGTACTCAGAGGAAATGAGATGGTGTTTTCTGCTGTGAGTGAACCAGGAAAATATATTTCTCAAAAGAAATTAATCATGGGTCATGACAAAGGACCATGCTCCCCCCACACTGCCCCCACCACCCCTTTTTAACATCCTTGAGAAATTTGAAATTATTCAAGGATATAAAAATGACTTAAATATATAGCCAGTCAGGTATATAGCCACTCTTTGTGAGTTGTATTGAGATGGTGTCAGGATGGGGTTCAGGAACACTGGGGTACAGGAACACTGACACCCAAATTCACAGCAGCTTCTTGAAGGAGGGTAACATTCAGGCAAAAGCTTTGTTTTCCTCATAGGGCTTTTGTCCCAAATCCTAACGGAGTCTCCTATCTAGCCAAGTTTACCTAGGAGGGTTGCCAGATAAAATATAGGACACCCAGTTACATTTGAATTTTAGATACACAGATCATCTTTTAGAGTAACCGTGTCCCAAATATTGCATGCTAGAGATATACAGTATAATCCATAACCCCCAAAAGGTCCACGGAGTGAGAAAAGACATATAGACATACAATATAATGAAATATTAACTGTACTATAATAACATACTAAATATTATACATACTAAATATTTTATACCAAAATAATGCATACAATATACTATACAGTAAGTCTCAAATATTGCATAGAATATATTTATACTAAAAATTATTTGTTGTTTATCCAACATTCAAATTTAACTGAACACCGGGTGTTTTTGTTGGTTTTGTTTGGTTTTTGCTAAATCTGGCAACCCTACTAAGAAGAAAAGGACTCCCGGTACCTGGTCTACCTGTCAGTCTAAGGCAACTGCCCTGCCTGGCCCCATTCACCTGGACCCACACCCATACCATATCCCCATCACATACGTCATTACCAGCTCACTTGCCAGCAAAGGACACCACAAGTAAGGAAGTGGAAGAAAGCTCTTTCTTAAAAGTCTACAGCAGATGTGTCAAATCCTCTCAGTCCGGCTTCCCCAGAAAGGTGACCCAGGCCTCTCCATCATGTCAACCATGTATGGAAAGAAAGACTAGTAAGGGCCAGCCTGATTCCAGGTCTCTGAGCTCTAGGACCTTCAGTCTTTACTCCCAAATTGTCACCACTATACACTGTGGTCCAACAGATGACCTTAGACATGGCTCATCGACATCAGCCCCTGACATCAGCATCCCCAGGGTGGAGAGACGGCAAATCATTTCCACCGAACCACAGGGTAGCCTTTTTCTGGACCTCTGCCAATTCTCACATAATAATGGTGCACTGATGTGTTCACAAGAAGTTTATAGTATACACGATATTTTTATTTGTGATTTTCCACAATAAATAGATGTGGACCACCAAAGCCACAGAAGAAATAGGATCAAGTTCTCACTTTCCTAATTTTCAATCAGACTCTTGTGATAGATCATGTCTTCTGAACAGTTATCCAGCTGAGTATCAGAGATGCTTCTGCCTCTCAGAGCGCAGGGTTCTTCATGACCATACCTATAAAAGGCTTCTGTTTGATAATGCTCACTTCAAAGGACATTAATTAACGTCCATAGCTGTGACTTTCAAATGTGTATATATCAGAATCATCTGGAGGGTTTCTCAAAACACAGGTTTGAATTGCTGATTCAGTGGGTCTAGTCCTGAGGGGAAGCTTGAGGATTTGCATTTGTAATAGGAGCCCAAGTGATGCTGAGGCTGATGGTCCAGGGATGACACTTTGAGAAGAACTGGGCCATAGATTAATCTTCCTTATTGTCCTCTCATGGATGAAAGGTACCAGTATCGTATTAAAGTGGCCATCAGATACTTTCAATCAATTTTAGAAGACACACACACGTGTCTGTATGTGTGTGTGTGTGTGTGTGTGTGTGTGTACACACGTATGTTGTAATATTTATATATCAATTACTTTGAAGGACAATAAATCCATACCTAATGAGTGTTACATTAAACATAGAACACTGTGGTTCTCACATATCTGCTATTAAAAGAAATTTTTTTCTACAGAAAATTTTAAAATAAAGAAAACACCTTCAAAATAAAGCATAGAAGTTACCCGGAATTCTACTGTCTGGAGAACCTCTGTGAATGTTATATTATAGTTCTTTCTTGTCTTTTGTTTTCCCTTTTGTGCTGTTATATGAAATTGGAATCACATTGTATATACTGTTTTGTAATTTTTTTTTTACCAAATGATAAGTTGTGGGCATTTCCCTATGCCATTAAATGTGCTTCAACAATATGATTTCTGAAGATTACAAAGTGTTCTTTCACAGACATATGCCATAATTTTTTTTGTTTGTTTATTCCCTATTGCTGAGCATTCAAAGCATTTCCTTTTTGCTAATATAAATAGTACCCAGAGAAATTTCCAGGTTAAAATGCCATCCTGGCTGGTCACCACAATAAAACTTCATCTAATTTTCAATGAAAATAATGGTAAAGACCAGAAAACAACAAAAATTCACAGCAATTCTAAAAACTTTGATTTATGAGCAATTTAACGCAAGAATCTGAAAGGACTCAATGCTAACTATAAGACAAAAAGACTGAGCAAAAACGAAACTATTTAAGTTTCATGCCATGAAATGCCTAACCGTCACCCCTATGAAATAGAACCACTTGGGAAAAGAAAATATACTGTATGTTCTCCCACTGTCTGTCTCCTCAGAATCCAAGATCTTCCCCAAGCAGAAAATTAGAAGCTGTTCTTTGCACTAGAGATGCTGCCTCTGAAGGATGCTCAGTCTTTTTCTTCAATACCACATATTTTACACCACTACAGAGACAGTTATACCCAGAATGAAAACAGATAAAACAAACGGGTTGCTGATGGTAATGCCTCTAATCCTAGGAAAGGATGTAGCCCCCAAAACAAACTCTCTAAGTCAGGAACACAGAGATAAGCAGAATGCCTGGAAATGTGTATCAATGAGTATATATGTATATTTCAGGATTTCTGCCTGTTGACAGCATCATAAAGCCAGAGAGAAGCAATAGTAGATGCATCTCAATAAGGCAGAGCTGCAACAGATGGGTGCCTTCTAGAAGGTAGGTATTGAACTTGGAGTAAACTCATCAACTTGCCCTCTAGTTGTCATAAGTAAAAAATGTCACCATTATGCAAGTGGACAGAACCAAGGGAAGCCACCCATCTTGTCTGTTGACATACGCCAAGGTTATAACAAAAGTGAAAAGAAAGGACCGTTAAGCCTATGAAGAAATAACACCAATATGGAAAGTCCAGAGGAGGAGTCTAATTATGAAAATTATCAACTGCTAGTTCAGAAGAAAATTTCATGAAACTTTTTGGCATCTTCAGCTGATACAAGGAAAAATTACTTCAATGAGGAGGAGCTGAAATGTGTATGGTGAGAATAACCGAGGAAGAAAGCCAACAAGTTGTCATGAAAAGGCAACATTAAGAGCTAAAAATAGATGTGGAGGACTGAAGATAAATTAAGAAAATAATAGTGAGACAGGCTGGGACCTGGGACCTGGGACCCTTTGCTGCAGGGCTTGCACCTGGACAAACGTCTCCTCAATCAACAAAATACAAAGAAACTATAAGGGACTAAAAATAACTGCGTGCATATGCAGCTGGGGCAAATTATGGACAAGGTACAAAAAGACCAAAACCCAACTGCAACTTCTGAAGAGCAGGGAGCAAAAACAGGGTGCTGGGAGCAAAAGCAGGATACTGCACATGCCCCCTGCACTCAGCACCACCAAAGGGGTGGGCAAACCACCTAAGCCACGCCTCCTGCCTGACCCCTGGGCACACCCCTCCCCTCACCCCCATGTAAGGAAGCAGCTCACTCCTCCTCAGGGAGCGAGCAAGATGGGAACCTGTTGTTCTTTTTTTTTTTTAACATCTTTATTGGAGTATAATTGCTTTACAATGGTGTGTTAGCTTCTGCTGTATAAAAAAGTGAATTAGCTATATATATACATATATCCCCATATCCCCTCCCTGTTGCGTCTCCCTCCCACCCTCCCTATCCCACCCCCCCTATCCCACCCCTCTAGGTGGTCACACAGCAACAAGCTGATCTCCCTGTGCTATGCGGCTGCTTCCCACTAGCTATCTATTTGACATTTGGTAGTGTATATATGTCCATGCCACTCTTTCACTTCGTTCCAGCTTACCCTCGCCCCTCCCCGTGTCCTCAAGTCCATTTTCTACGTCTGTGTCTTTATTCCTGTCCTGCCCTTAGGTTCTTCAGAACCACTCTTTTTTTATTTTTTTATTTTTTTAGATTCCATATATATGTGTTAGCGTACAGTATTTGTTTTTCTCTTTCTGACTTACTTCACTCTGTATTACAGACTCTAGGTCCATCCACCTCACTATGAATAACTCAATTTCATTTCTTTTATGGCTGAGTAATATTCCATTCTATATATGTGCCACATGTTCTTTATCCATTCATCTGTCGATGGACACTTAGGTTGTTTCCATGTCCTGGCTATTGTAAATAGAGCTGCAATGAACATTGTGGTACATGACTCTTTTAGAATTATGGTTTTCTCAGGGTAAATGCCCAGTAGTGGGATTCCTGGGTCATATGGTAGTTCTATTTTTAGTTTTTTAAGGAACCTCCATACTGTTCTCCATAGTGGCTGTATCAATTTACATTCCCACCAACAGTGCAAGAGGGTTCCCTTTTCTCCACACCCTCCTGCTTCAGCAGGGCTTCCAATAAAGCCTTGCCTGAATTTCTTGTCTGGTCTCTGATCAATTTCTATTGATTAAGGAGGCCAAGAACCCTGGGTGGTAACAAGAGCATGATTTAAGATGCTATTGGAGGTCAAAAGGAGCATAATTTATGTCAAGGACAAACTTGGGATCCTTTACCAGAGTGCAAAGGAAAAAAACACAAATGTGAAAGTTACAAAAGAGATATAACTATACAGAATAGAAAGCTGAAAGAAATACTGTAAAGTAATTAGAATTCATGAAGAAAAGCTAAAGAAATACAATGGAAGAAAATGCCAAAGATATTAGTGCAAAAGAAATTTACAAACTAAATAAAACTCAGAAATCATAGGCTAATAATTTGCAGGGGGAAAAAAATCACTGAAACCGTACCCACAAATGACTTATTCTGTGTGGTAATTTTTTTTAAAAAGTCTCCAAGTTCTCTTATAATCCTCCCTTCAAGAGGTGGATCTTACTTCCCTTTACCTTCAGTGTGGACCAGATTTAGTGGCATGCTTCTAAAAAATAAATAAAATAAGGTGGAAATGGCAGTGGGTGACTTAAGAGACTAGGATATAAAAGGCACCAGTTTCTTGTTTTCTCTTTCTCTCCCAACCTGCCCCGCCCCCATCACTTGTTTTGGGGGAAGTCAGATGCCCTGCATGGAGGTTCCCATGGTAAGGAACTGAGGCATCCTAATGACACCCAGAAAGGAACTACGGATTCCAGTCAACAACCAGCAGCCATGAGTGAGCTATCTTAGAAGCAAATCCTCCTGCCTCAGGCAAGCCTTCAGCTGCCTATAACCCTAGATGACAGCTAGGCTGCAACCTCACCAGTGACACTGAGTCAAAATTACCCGGCTAAGCCTCTACTGGATTCTGGCCCACAGAACTGATAACAAATGTTTGTTGTTTTAAGCTTCTAAATTTGGGGGTAATTTTTTACACAGAAGTAGATAGCTAACACACCCTGGTGCCATTTTTGAATTATGAATTTATTACATGCTAACACAAAAATCATCATGTATCATTTTATATATATATATATATATAATATATGAAAAACAGCTATGTGCTGATAATAAACAGGTAGTCTACCTAAAGATTACTTGAGAACAAAAATGAAAACAGCCTTAGACTTCTCTTCTACAACACTAAATGGAAGATATTAGTAAAGGAATAACTACTGAATTTGGAGAAAACATTCTGACTTGATGATTTTATCCAGAGCCAAGACAGTCTTAGAGATCCAAAAGTTCTTAAAATATACGCACCACATGTCCTTCTTGGGAAAAAATAATGATGTTTTCCAAATCACTTAGTGAAGAAACAAAAAGCTCAAGGAAAGAGGGAAACGGATACAAGATATAGTCAGCACTGCCAATAACTGTATCAATAAATTAAAGCATTATGATATTATTAAAAACTAGCTATTAAATAATTATAATTGTCAAGAATTGTTTTCAAAATTGAAGATATATAGTAAGTGAAAAAAAAGTAACTATAGTAATGGGCATCTAAAACCCCAGATTATACTAAGAAAGATTGAGAAGTGAGGTACAGGGCAGGAGGGGTACTGAACTCTTTTACTTCTGAAGGGGTGGGGAGAAACTCAAAATTTGCTGTTTCACTAAGATTTTTGAAGATTAGAGAAAAATAGATTAAATATTTATTTTGAAACTATTAAATATAACCAATGGTATAATTAAAATCAGAACCTACCTTTACATACCTGGGAAATGATGAAATATGAAAACATAACTTATATAACAAAAGTAAGAAAAGAGTGGAAAAATGAGAAAGCATAAAATAGATTGTACAAAATAAGGTGATAGATTTAAAAGTCAATAAGTAGTAACAAAAATTATAAATAACTTAAATCTCCACATGAAAAGCCAAGACTTTTTACTGGGTCAAAAACAAAATCCAGCTATATACCCACAATGATGCAAATCAAAAACTGACACAAAGTGTGCCATTAAGCATGAAAGTACAGGTAAAAATATATTTAATGAATGCTAGTCAAAGGAAACAATGTTGAGGGGCCAATATTAGACAAAGTAGAATTCAGTGCTACAGATAAAGGAGTTGCTTGTCTTGAAAGGTCATTTTATATTAAAAAAAGTTATATTTGACAGAGAAAATATAAAAATCATAAACTTTCCTCTACCAAATAAAATTACAGCTACACACATGAAGTGGACATTCTTATAAATAAAATGGAATTACAGATGTATTAAGTGCAAGTTTTAAACTTTTTCCCTAAAGTTGATAAAAAAAGAAAAAGGGACAAAAAGTAAGGAAAATATAGTATAATTTGGGACACCAAAATCATAAATAATAAAAGAAAGAATTAGAAGTTTTGACTTTTTAAAGTTTAATTTTTATATGACAAAATAACACAATAATCATAAACTTGGAGAGAAGCTTGGAACGTATTTCACAAAAGGATAATACTCCTACAAATTCAAATTTAAAAAAGAACATATAAAATAATGAAAACAGAAAAAAAGGAAAAATCATATACTGGTAATGATAGGAAGCAGACGTTGAAATTATCAAGCAGATCATAAAAACATTTTTGTTGAAGAAAATAAAAAACTAAGAGTTCAGAGACTGAGTGCAAAGTGGAGAAATTTTACTGCCGAAGGTGAAATCCAGTTACAGAGTCTAGGCTCGGGGGAACAGGAGCCACGCTAGAGAAAATGGGGAAGGTCTTCTAAAGACAGAACATTGCACATACCTGTTCTCATACTAAGAAAGCAGCATCTCTGAGTGTTGTCGATTAGCTGGTGATGAACTGGACTTGGTTAAATAAGCACCGGCTGGCTGCAAGCATGGGGCCCATCTTTGGATTATGGCATCCACCTGCCTCTGCTCCATATGTGAGGTGTCCAGATGGAAATTTCTACTTCCCAGCAGGTGAGGTGACCAGGTCAGGGCTTGTCAATTTCATACTGTTAATTTTTTTTTTTTTTGCGGTATGCGGGCCTCTCACTGTTGTGGCCACTCCCGTTGCGGAGCACAGGCTCCGGACGCACAGGCTCAGCGGCCATGGCTCACAGGCCCAGCTGCTCCGCGGCATGTGGGATCCTCCCGGACCAGGGCACGAGCCCATGTCCCCCGCATCGGCAGGCGGACTCTCAACCACTGCGCCACCAGGGAATCCCCTGTTAATTGTTTTTTAAATGAGCAGCTATACTTTTATAATCAGAAAAGATAATAAATATGCAGCTGAGTCTTGAACAACATGGAGGTTAGGGGTGCCGGCTCTCTGAGCAATGGAAAAAACAAGTATAACTTACAGTGGGCCCTTCATATCCTGGGTTCTGCATCCGTGAATTCAACCAACAAGATCTTGTAGTACTGTAGTGTGTATCTACTGAAAAATATCCGTGTAAATGTAGATCTCTGCAAACTCCTCTTGTTTTAGTTGGTCAACTGTATTTCTATTTTGAAAACAAAAGGTAAATTTTGAATCAAATTGAAACATGAAACCATGAAGCAACTCACAACGACCTTAAAGAAAAAAATGTAATGTGAAGGAAATATCTTTTTTTCATTCTAAAACCATCACTCATATTTCCTAATTTTGAGGGATAGGTTTAGGACTAAGTTAAGGAAAATACTGCAGTGCCTCAATGGGAGCCCCTTTTTCATTGCAGGTAGACTATTCCAAGGCTGTTGCAGCAAAAGGCAAGAAGAGCATCATATCTTGATACATTTCAGTGTCCTCTGACTTGATGGACAGGTGCAGAAGTGGGGAATAAATTCCTAGGAGCTCCTGACTCAATTGAGATCTAATAACACCAAGTCAGCGTAACTATGTGGGTGTACTGGAGGGTAAGTTGATTAACCCAAAGAGCTTCTTTCTAAGGCAAGTTGTAAGCTCACTAAAAAGCCAAAAACTTAGAACCTGAAACACATGTTCTAAAGGGAATCCAAGTATGGCCCCAAGCCAGTGGAACTGGTTTTCCATGGAAGGTTTCAACACCTGTAAATCATATGTGGTACATTGTATTTTTGTACAAAATATGTTCTGCTCCCTCCACTCCAACCTCAGGAAGATTACACTCATATCCTCATGTTTCTACAGCCAAGAAGCCGGTCAAGAGAGCTTCTCAGCCCCCAAGGAGAACCAGTTCCCCAAGGTATGTATATGTAGCCAATGGGGAAGATGGAAAGGAAAGGACCTCCCAGAGACAGAACCAAGAGCCATGGAGAGTATTGGACTGGGCATCTACTGCAGGGGCAGAACCAGGACTTGCTTAAGGAACATTTTCTAGTGCCATGGGTCAGGGTCCTGGCTAGCATGTCTAGTGGGCTTTCACCATTGTTATGGATGGATCAGTGGCTGCCGTGGACTTCCCACTCACTCCTTTTCCAAAAGGCTGTGTTTATTATGGTTATCCTGTCACTGATTCCTTTTTTGTTCATAATCTCCAGATCAGAAGAAGCCACATGCAGAATGGGGGTAGAGACTAGCACAAGAATTCTGGGGTTTTGAGTCTGATCCTTTGATTGGGGAGACTTCCATGTTGTCTCCTTTAGGGAGTGACTGAGTGTATTTTGCATGCACAAGAGAAGGAAGAAAATATTTGTGACCAAGATAGAAGACCATGGTAAGATTGTATTATTGTTCAAAATACTTGCTGTCCTTTCCCATGGTTGAATTACACATTCATGCTCTATTGAAGTCAGTTTCTGTCATGATACATGAGCAGAAGATCCATGCGCCACCACTGAACAGAACTTTTAAGAACCACTGCATGGCTTCGGCCATGCTCTCTTTTTCCTGTGCTGTGATCCGTCTCCTTAAGCTCTGCTTCACCATCTTGGAAATGGGAGTCAGGGCACAGACCTGCAGCCAACCCATGATGAGCATATACAATAATTTCAAAGTAAATCTCATTGGAAACCAATATGATTTTCTAGTCATAAAATGACAGATACAGGATACACATTATCTGATTAAAGTGAATGTTATCTGATTAAAGATATTTAGGGTCTCAGAGAACTTCCCTCGCCCTTGCATTAAACAGCTGTTTGTCTTTCTAAATTCCTTTTTATTTAAAAATGAAAATATATGAATTTTCCTCTGAGTATACCTTTGACCACTGTGCACAGTTACAAATACAGTGTTGTCACCACTATTTTCTAAGTAATTTTGAAATTGTACTTTTTTTTTCCTCTTTAGCACAAAAGTTGTTTTTAAATTTTTTGAGTAGGTGGGGCTTTAAATTTTTAACTTCAACGAATTTCTATTTTCTCTGCATTGAAATTCAAAGCCTGTATAAGTTTGGCTTTTTTTGGAAGTAGTAAAGATCCTCTGATTCATATATTTTATACGTGTCCTATAGTTGCCAAAAGCAATTGTATTTTCTGAAAGGTCTAAAGATTAATGCATATATAACAACTTTATTCAATTATAGAAATTATATTGCATGGATCCCATACATCATTATTTACTTTTTACTTGCAATGTCCGTTTAAGGCTGAATGGGTTAAGTTGTTTGGTAAAATAATGTTTTGTATATTATTCCTTGCATTTCCAAAAACTTATCTATTTTTATGTTGATGCACAGTTTTTCAATAATAATACTTCACACTAGTGATACCTAATATTTATTGGGCACTGACAAAGTACTAAGGATCTTACATTTTTGTTTCCTGTTATTTATAATTTATTTTTTATTCCTTTGTTTTCTGCATTTTTCTATATGAATTGGATTCTCTCTCTGTCGCTCCTCTTTTAAGAAAATATTCAACCTGATTTTAATTCAAGTAGAAATTCCCTTTACATTTTTAATTGAGATTTTTCTAATTTAAAATGCAATATTCATATTGAAAAACATGAAATCACCAGGGTCAAGAAAATCCAAGAAGAGGAAACATGGGAGAGGGGACTCACAGCAATTAAGCTTTATTATAATGAAATTATCATTTAGAAATAGCGATAATAATAACAAAAAGCACAATTCACGGAGCACTTTTAACATGCTCAGCATTTTACATAATTATATTCCCTAATCATCATATCAACCCTCTAGTACCAATATGATTACCTGCAATTTCAGGTGGGGAAACTGAGGCTCAGAAAATTTAGGTAACTTTTTTCAAATCATACACTAGCAAGTGGTTGAGTCAGGATTTGTACCTAAGTCTGATTCATAGACATGTGATTTTAATGTACTGAGCATCTATATTGAATACACTGTTACTGGGGGAAAAATTAAGCAGCTTTGTTTTCCAAGTAGTACTTGATTGATTTATCTATCCAAGATGCCTCTAGAAGAAAATGTACAGCATTATAATTCATCTTTATATAAAATGCATGTTTCATAAGAATTATAGACTTTTGTGAATTAGAACGAATACGTTTATAGTGCTCTCCATCATTTGCTAAATATAAACCTTAAACATTCTTTCCTGAATTCTTTATCCAGCATTTTACCACCTGGTGGAACCATCAGCTCCTGAGTGAATATTCCAAGTTTTCACACGTGTAAGAATACGTTGAAATGTTTGTGCAGGATTCTTGTTGCTCATCCCCCGCCCCACCTGCACACACTTATTTTCCAGAAATACATCTGAATAAAAAAGATGGTTATTTTTTTTCCTTAATTTATTTGGTAAGCTGTTTTTGTACAAAGGTCCCACTTAAAACACATTGCCCCAAATCAATGTCCTCCAAGCTTCCCCCTAACCACTGAACTGCAGCCTTATATGCATGTGTGTCTCCATCAACTTGACCTTGCTAACAGGATAAATTAAGAGTCATTCTTCTTGGATTTTGGGTCCAAGGATAATAAATGTGAATCTCTGCCTACTCAACATTTCAGTAGGAAAGAAAGCAAATCCCTTGTATTTTTTCATGTGGTGTTTGAGAAGAGGAAGGCCAATACAAGTCAGTCTGGCTGTATAAAGTACAATTGGTTCAGCTTCTCTAAGAGAAACACCTCACCCCAAAAAAACGTAGCTTAAATACTCTTGGAATTTATTTGTATGTATAATAGTTGGAGCTCTCGTAGCAGCTCTGCTTCATGAAGTTGTCCATGGTGTTCTTCATGTTTGTTCAACCTTCATCCCTAGGTATTGGCTTCATGAGAATGGCTTACGGTCCACATTAATTTCAAGTGGAAAAGAGGGGGAAAAAAGGGACATGTTCTTTCCTCTCAAGACTTCAACCTGGAGGCTGCACAAGCCACACCTTCTCACATCCCATTGGCCAGACCTAGCTGCAAGGGAGGCTGGGAAGGTAGATTGATTTGGGGTGGTCATGTACCACCAGTGGTACGTTGGAAAGCAACTTAGCCTAAGATGAAAAGGGTCCTGGTGATTGGTTTACAGCAATGTGAATGTACTTAGCACTACTGAACTGTGCACTTAAAATTGGTTAAGATGGTGAATTTTATCACAATAAAACAAAACAAAAAACAGTGTCTTAGCCTGGAAGTTAAGAGACATGAATTCCATTTATGCCATAATTAACTCTGTGAACTTGGGTGATTTTAATATTACTGAATCTGAATCTATACAATGAAACTATTTTAGATTAGCTTTTTAGGCATAACCCATTTTAACTCTACATTAGCTATTTGTCTTAAGTAAAAGTGAATTTATTGGGAAAATGAACAGGAAATTGCACAGTCAGGAGGGACAAGAGAACTGGGTAAAAGAACGACCACTATGTTCACACACCAGGTACAGTCTTGTCAACACCACCATCATGATGTTAACTCTGACTGCTCCCTGCTTTCTTGTTGTTCACATTAAAAGTCGTAAGTCATGTATTTCTCCAAAGAAGACATGTGAAAAGATTCCCAACATTGCTAATTATTAGAGAAATGCAAATCAAAATTACAATGAGGTAACACCTCAGTCAGAGGCAGTCAGAATGGCCATCATCAAAGTCTTCAAATAATAAATCCTGGAGAGGATGTGGAGAAAAGGGAACCCTCCTACATTGTTGATGGGAATGTAAATTGGTATAGGACTATAGAAAACAGTATAGAGTTTCCTCAAAAAACTTAAAATAAAGTTGCCGTATGATCCAGCAAGCCCACTCCTGGGCATATATCCAGAAAAAACTTTAATTCGAAAAGATACATGCACCCCTATGTTCATAGCAGAACTACGTACAGTAGCCAAGGTATGGAAGCAGCCTAAGTGTCCATTGACAGATGAACAGATAAACAAAATGTGGTACATATATATACAATGGAATACCACTCAGCCATAAAAAAGAACAAAATAATGCCATTTGCAGTGACATGGATGGACCTAGAGATTGTCATATTAAGTGAAGTAAGTCAGAAAGAGAAAGACAAATATCGTATGATATCATTTCTATGTGGCAAGTAAAATATGGCACAAATGAACATATCTATGAAACAGAAACAAACTCACAGACGTAGAGAACAGACTTGTGGTTGCCAAGGGGGAGGGTGGATGGGGGAGAGATGAACTGTGAGTTTGGGACTAGCAGATGCAAACTATTATATATAGAATGAATGAAAAACAAGGTCCTACTGTATAGCACAGGGAACTATTCAATATCCGAGAACAGACTTGTGGTTGCCAAGGGGGAGGGTGGATGGGGGAGAGATGAACTGTGAGTTTGGGACTAGCAGATGCAAACTATTATATATAGAATGAATGAAAAACAAGGTCCTACTGTATAGCACAGGGAACTATATTCAATATCCTGTGATAAACCATAATGGAAAAGAATATGAAAACCTGAATCACCTTGCTGTACACCAGAAACCAAGCAACACAGTGTTGTAAATCAACTATACTTCAATAAAATAAATTTTTTAAAAATTGTAAGTCATGGAAGAGATTGTCCCCACTGGCCCAGCTAGATCTGTCTGCCCAGGATAAGAAGAGGATGCACCTGGTCCCTTTGGGCTCCTCATAGAAAACAGGTAATTCCTCTGACCCATACCACTCACCACGAAGCGAAAGGCACAGGGGAACCAGATGCTTAAGGGTCAAAACACCAATACCCACTCTTCCTTTGTTCTTGAAATTCTCTCTGTCAGCTTCTATCACACCAGGTTCTCCTAGTTTTTCTCCTGCTTCTGAAACATTCTTCCTTCTCTCAGGCTTTACTTTCTCTCCCTGATTCTGAAAGCTCTGACTTCTTCAAGGCTCTTCTGTTAACCTCTTCTTTTCTTTATCAATATACCCTCATATCCTTGCTCAATATTTCAACTCCTAATTCTGCCGATGGACCCCACAAATCTCTGTCAACTGTCTGACTTCTCTTGTAGTCCAGATGCACGTATATCACTGCCAACTGGACCTACGACATCTTAACTTCATGATGTCCAGAACCACTTCCTCAGCTTCCTCCCTCATGATCTTCCTCTTTTGGGTTGTGTTTTGTTTTGGGGAAAATTATGCTCAGAGACTGAGACTGCCTTTGCCAGTATTTTAGTTAATGCAGGTTGACTGTGAGAATTGTAAGAATTCCACAAGCCAGTAGCATACAGGATAATGTCTCTTACTTAATAAACCAATAAAGAAATAACACACTCCAAACCAGTGATAGATTAATTACACGATTGCTCCAGGCAAAGGGGAGAGGACAGGAATAAAGCCCAAATTTAACTGAGGTGAAACTTTCCTTGAGTTGGTTCTCCGGAGAGTCAGTTTAGCCAATCAGGAGCTGATGTCCAGCTGCGGGTGAAATTTAAAGTCCCTGTTGCTAAAGCACGTTGCTAGGGAAGAAGGCTCCAGTGGTGGCTGGCAAGATGAGCTTTTCTTTCAGCCACTGCATGGTTCGCACCACTTGTCCACGCAGGAGCTAATGCCCCAAGGTCTTTGGAGAGCCTATTTAGATCAGCCAAGAGTCACCTTGTCCAGATCGAACACCCTAGAGAGTTCTCACAATCTCTGGGTGTTTACAGGTTAACGGTCCCCTCCCACACTTGCTTCCTCATATGTTCTTATCCCCAAGCCCCCAGCAGCAGCCCCCAGCAGCTGAGCTCCTGAGTGTTGCTGGGCAATCACAGGTGCCATGAAAGTTGTTTTATATCAAAACAACTTTACAATCAGGGAACAGCTCAGAAAAGGAAGTTTGAGCCACAGCACCTGTGTTACAGACAATCTGGGGATAAAAGGCACTGTGGAAGCCACTAGAAAAAGAAGGATGGAAGAAATCAGACTTTCAGGTGAATCTAAACAAAGCTTCTGGAAGCCAGAGCAGTCACTGATATGATGATAACACTCTCCCTCTCATTGACTGGAACCAGAAATCAGAAAAGAAACCTGGTCGGAAAGAAATCCAGATGAGCAGTACGGGATCAAACATAAAATCATTAGATAACAACTATTCCACACTGAATGAGAGCGGGGACCACAATAGAACACTGGATTGATCTGGGATCTAGGCGAAATGGAGCCATTGAAGGGAACACCCCCGATGCAGAAGATTTAGCATCACTCTCTCTGCTACATCTGGGCTTACAATATATGTACTTTTGTTTTTTGGTGGTGAAAAAAAAAACTTTACAAGTTCATTTTTTGCTATAAACAAATGGATTTGAAGTCATTTCACACTCACTACACCCCAGGTTGCCTACCTTGGTAAATGGCAGTACGACCCACCTTGCTTCCAAGGCATGGAAATTATGTTAACCTAGCTCACTTCATGGTTACCCATGTCCAATCAACCACCATGTCTTGTGGATTGAACCTCTGAGATATTTCCTGCACCCTCACTTGCTCTTAACCCACACTGTCAAGCCCTTGTCCTCTTCATAAAGGTGACTGGAGTTGGTGTCCAAATCAAACCAGAGAAACTGACCATTATTGTTACTTATAAAACAATATGTTTTAGAGCTGCAATCACAACATATGCTTATACTGAAGAAAATTCCCAATAAAAATTAAAATTATTTACTGTATTACATGGCTGTGTTTTAACTTTTTGTGTATTTCTTTTAGCATGGTAACTTCAAAAAATCAGAGCAAAAGTCACATTAGATGTCATAGTTATGTGGATACATTGATTTAATATGTGAAATCAGTTTTAGATTATTACCATTTTTTAATCTTGGAGATATTCCAGCTCCACTGATTGAAACTTCATAACTTATTTGAAAGGCTGAATCATATCTAATTGTTTAAAGGAGCTTTTTGGAATAGAATTTGACCAACATCATTCAAGTTTTCCCCTGACCATGGCTGTCAGCACTCAGTGTTTTCATTCTTTTATAGAATCCATTGTTTTAAAACTGGAAATATCAAAGGTCAGATTTTTCGTGGCAGCCCTAAGTCTGAAGGAATTATTCTGTGACTTAAATTACTGCCATTTAAAACAAAATTAAAAGATACCGATGCATTTTTCTTTTCTATGTGGAGTTAAGAAGGAAGTCATTTCTCGGTACAGATAGAACAGTCTATGTTGTCAACAGGCAATGCTTTCATTAAATATCCAAGAAACAGCTATTTCAATGTAAATGCTCCAGATGGCTTCATCACAGCCTTCCCACCCCTCCACACTCTCCCTTGTTACTTATGCAAGTCTTTTTATATATACACCAATGTGCCCGTTTGTCCCCCCAAGGGCTGATGCTTTTTAATAAGTGTAAATGGGTATTTTTCTGATTTGACTTGGGATCCAGGTGGCAACTGGTGAGAACAACACTCACTCCCAAGACATCATGAGTCTCAGCCACTGAAATTCACGGGCATCTTCACTTTGTGACTAGTTGAGAAGGGAAGAATTTAGATGATGATAGAGTCCAGAAAATGCAGAGAGGAGATGGTGCTCTGGAAGAGGTGATGACGCATTTAAGACTTACCCTGCTCTAGGGGCTGGCAGTGGGTTGGTCAGGTGAAGTGTCTGAGAGCTACAATCAGATCTTCATGTACTTTCATGAGGGACTTGGTGAAGCTCTGGGAAGAAGCAAGTCTGCTTCAGGTGTAGGTGACAGCGTGGCATGGATTTCTCCATGGCAATGGCAAGAGTCGTTCTCCCTTCCTTTGCAGTCTGCTATGACACATCAAAGACCAGTAGCTCTGGGAGCATAGAAGACAGACTTTTTCAAGGTGTGAAAAAGTCACACCTTGGCAGGAGTGACATTTGGGAGTGGGTATTTGAGACACAGTTGTCCAGAGCACACTGCCTAGTTTGTCAGCACATACATGGGTATAAATACTTAACTTGACAGCAGCCAATTAGACCAGAAGCTTGCTGTAAATCACTGGTGTACCAGTACCTGCCAGGTAAAGATCGGCCCTTTGGGGACTCCCGGAGATACTCAGAGGAGATTTTGAAAGAGGAAGAACGTTCCAGTCTGGGCAGACAGGGTAAGAACAAGAACTTTGGGTTCCTGAAATTTCATTGGCCTCTACAAACCGAGGAGGTCTTGGTTATATTAGCATTGCAAAGGGATCCAGTTTTAGTGAAAAGAAATACCAATTTACCTTCGGAATGTCAGCTGCCACCCTGAGAATGGGGGTGGGGATGCTTTTTTTTTTTTTTTAACAAGCAGAAGTAACCTTAACCATATGATTTAGGGAGCAGTGCTTTGAACTAAGCTATTACTAATAGAGTAGCCTTCAAATAACTTTAGTATGTGAGCGAATAGAATGTTTAATAAAGAACTCTATGTGATGCCAAGAATACATTCTTTCATAATATAGTGGGATTTCATCAATCAATTCTGGCAAGCAGACCGAGTACTGCGTAGAATTTCAGAATCAAAATTAAAGCATCACAGGGCTAAGAAAAACCTGTTCTTTCACTAAGACAGTTCCTTTCCTTGTGAACTATGGTCTAGTGCAGAAATTTTTAATAGTTTTATTTTAGGACATTTAGAAATAACAGCAAAAAAAGAGAAACTTTTTGCTCAAAAATTTCCTGGTGTAATTTCTCAACGACATTCTTTTGTTTCCCAACGTGCGGGACTTATGAACAATTTGCTCGGTTCTGTATGTATTTAGGCATAGATTTGTTTAATCCATCACTAGGTTCTAGGGCCCTGGGACACTCCTTCAATATCTACCCCCCAGGCTTCAACACCTTGTTTTGTTCTAAGGTGAAAAGGAGGGCTTCCGTTTATACCAACGACCCAACAGGAGGACATTATGATAGAGAATATATTTGTGGAATTGTCAATAACTGAGAATCTTTGGTGGCAGTGTGGGAATATTTCAGTCAAAATAGTCAAGGAGATTTTGGTTGAAGTTTTATTTCTGGAAACTTATCTATAAATTCTGGTCTGGATTCTGTCACAAATTAACTGCATAATGTTGAGTCTTAATTAATGTCTCTGGGCCTCAGTTTCCTGATAGAGAAATTGATTTAAATAATGTTTTGTAAAGAACAAATTATGGGAAACACAAATCCTATGAGTTGCTGCTTTTCAAAAGGGGTCTATAATCCAAACAGGTTTAAAAACATGTCATATCAACAGCCATTTCTCAAGTCTATGTGGCCATTATCAGAAGTCAGCCAACTTATTTAATCAAGGAATCCTTTTTCAGATTACCACCTATTAAAATCCAGATAAAGCACATTAGGAAAGCCTAGATTAAATGATCCATATGCCTGTTTCCAGCTAAGAAAATCCTTTAAAAATAATATTTCTAGACTTCATGAAAATTATTGCTAAATGACAAAATCATAAAACAAAATTATAAGTAAGCTAGACTTTAATAAAAGAAAGACATCTTCATTCTTATGGACCAATAGTAAGGAAATGCACAAAATTGAAAACAATCCTATTAAGGTGATAACTTTTATTTGGCTTTTATCTTTCAAAATCACTTTTTTTGTCAATATGTTTTTATAATTAAAAAATAATTTTTGCACAGAAATGAAAATGTTCTCTCTTTTGCTAGGAAATAGTATCATTCTGCTAATGTCATCTGCTAGTGCCATTCTGTCCTTTTTAGGTCATTCTTTGATTATCAAACTTTTGGCTCTTCTTAGTGGGGTGTAGCTACCATAAATAGATGGACATTTCCAGTCACATTTCAGTGACTGTTGCTTCAAGAAGTAGTCATTAGCCTGTGGGAGCAGGAAACAATCACACACACACTTGTACGTATCCCTTGTGCCTACTCCCTTGGGATGTTTAGCCAAACCATTCAACCACTATGTGGCTTTGTCCACTGAACTAGAAAAGAACACTCCTGACCTTATCATCATAACCCACATTCATAACCGGTCCTGTCTGTCAAGGCCAAATTGATTTGTGCATTCACCTGGATGTGCTGATACAATCTTACTGGTTCCTCTCTGCTACTGAACTTTAGATGGAGAAATGGGGTTTAGATTGTTCCTTCAAATAAAATTTGTTGAAAAATGGAAAAAGTTTACGTTAGTTAAATTTCTGTTTTCAGTGATGCCAAAAAATTTCTTTGATTGCAGTTTTAGCTGTTCCATGTGTTGTCCTTTGGAAGTGTCCTGATATCTATGGTTAAAAAAAAATAAAGGAGGACTATTACCCTAATGAACCAAGCAGAGGTTTTCTTCTCTCAAGGAACAATTCCTCATTGATCTAAATAAAATTCATGTTAAGATAGAAATTAGATTTCAAACATTGGAACCATATAAAGCAAAAGCTAAAAAGTCATACTTATGGCCTTAGTGTCCCAGAAGAGAAATTCTCCCTGTCGTTTCCTTTCATCCTGGTGGTGAGGCCAAATCTGATATTAAGAGGAAGTGCTATCTTTCTTAGTTTTTTCTGTTAGGATGGTTCAATCAGTATCATTGCCATAGGCAATAACTACCTTTGCCTCCAAAACATTCTTCTTCCCCTGCAGTCTTTGGATATTAAGAGCTTTGCCTTCTGCCAGCAGTATCACTGCTGGGAATCTCTCCACCATTTTTTAACTGAACTTGAGCTTGTTTTAGAAATACATGAACAGATCTGATTCATGCTTTCAACCAGTTGACTGCATATGTTTTCATCATACCTGACTCCAAATAGTTGCAGCCAGCTGTCAGATCCTTTTCATATTCCAGGTGGGGCTTGTTGACCAGAGGGTATTGCTTTCTTTATTATTGCAAGATGAGTGGAACCAACTGCAGTTTGAGGGGGTTTTGAGTTGAAAAAAATAGAAAAGAAAAAAGAGATAGAGAAGAGGAAGGAAGGAAGGAGAGAAGAAAGAAAGAAAAAGAAAGAAAGAAAGAAAGAAAGAAAGAAAGAAAGAAAGAAAGAAAGAAAAAGGAGGAAGGAAAGAAAGGAAGAAAACCCTAAGGTTGGTAGAAGACAGTAAAGAAAAGTGGTTGTCCATTTTCTTTTTAGTGAACAGTAATAAGATATAATTTACTTACGTTAAAAACCACCCATTTGAACTAGATCAATTTCAATAAGTTTTGACAAATTTATTTACCTAGCAAGCACAGTTGATAGAACACCTCCTTCACCCCGCATGCCCCATTACACTCAATCCCCCCCAACCTGCTGCCTCAGGTAACCACTATTCTGTTTTCTGTCACTGTATATTGGTTTTTCCGGTTGTAGAATTACATATAAATGGAATCAAATGGTATATACTCTTTTGTGTCGGGCTTCTTTCATTCAGTATAATGTTTTTGCAATTCACCCACCCTGTAGTATATATCAGTAATTCATTCCTTCTTATTTCTGAGTAGTATTCCATAGTACGTATGTGCCACGATTTTTTTGTCCATTTACCAATTGACAGCCATTTAGGTTGTTTAAAGCTTAGGACAATTATGAATAAAACATCTATGAACATTTGTTCACAAGTCTTTATGTGAATAATGCTTTCATCTCTCTTGGGTGAATATCTAGGAGTGAGATGGCTGGACCATTTGGTACCAGCTTTTTTTTTTTGCCGTACGCGGGCCTCGCACTGTTGTGGCCTCTCCCATTGCGGAGCAACAGGCACCAGACGCACAGGCTCAGCGTCCATGGCTCACAGGCCTAGCCGCTCGGCGGCATGTGAGATCTTCCCGGACCGAGGCATAAACCCATGTCCCCTGCATCGGCAAGCAGACTCTCAACCACTGTGCCACGAGGGAAGCCCTGGTACCAGCTTTTAAAAAGCCAGCAAAGGCTCTCTAAATCTTTGTTTCTTCTGTTTTACATTATTCACTGAGGTTTCTCAGCTCCCCCAAAACTGTCTGCCTTCAAAGAACAGGAATAGAACTGTCTGAAAAAAAGGAAAAAGGAAGCAAAGCAGTTTATCCCATCAGTGTCTTCTGTTCAGACTGTGTATGACTGTACTGGCCAAGAGAAAGTCCCAGATCATCTCATCTATTTAACACTGTTGTAAATGATCTTGCTTTCTTAAATTTCTTTTTCCAATATTGGATTGCTTGTTTACAGAAATTGGATTTTTATTTGTTCACCTTAGGTCCTGTGACCTTGCTAAACTCACTTATTATTTCTAGAAGGTTTTTGGTAGATTCCTTGGAATTTTATACATTCAAACATTATGTTATTTGCAAGCAGGGACAGTTTAATCTCTCTCTTTATAAATTCTATGGCTTTTATTTCTTCTTCTTGCCTTATTGCAAAAAATAAGGGTGATGAGAAAGGACATCCTTGCCTTTTCCTGATAGTAGGGGAAAAGCATTCATCCTTTCAATATTAAGAATGATGTTGGTTTTAGATTTTTTGGTAGAGGCCCCTTATCAAATTGTGGAAGTTACTTTCTATTAGTAGTTTGCTAAGTGTAGGATTTTTTCAAAATTTTTCTGCATATTGATAAGACCATGTGGGTTTCCTCTGTACATTGTTAGTGTAGTGGATTGCATTGATTGATTCCCACATTTTGAAGCAGTTTTGAAATCTCTGGATAAGCTCTGCTTGTTCATGATACATTATTCTTTCTACATAATGCTGGGCTCAATTTGCTATTTTTTGAGGATTTTTTTGTCTATGTTCTTGGGAGATATTTGTGTGTAGTTTTCTTTTAATGTCTTGGTTTTGTATGAGATAATGCTAGCTTCATAAATTGAGTTGAGAAGTATCTCCCCCTCTACTATTTTGTGGAAGTGATTGTGTAAATTTAGTATTATTTAATGCTTGGTCAAATTTATCAGTGAAATCACCTGGGCCTGCAGATTTCTTTTTATAAATTTTTTAAAACTCTGAATTCATTTTCTTTAATAATTATAGGACTATTTATGTTATCTATTTCATCACGGGTGAGCTTTAACAGTTTGTCAATTTTGAGGAATTGGTCCATTTCACCTTGGTTGTAGGATTTATGTGCACAGAGTTGTTCATAGTATTTCTTTATTATCCTTTTACCTGCTGTGTCTGTAGTGATCTCCTTTATTCCTGATACGGGTAATTTGTGTCTTTTTTTCTTTGTCATTCTTGCTAGACTTAAAAATGTTTTATTGATATTTTTAAAGATTCAGGTTTTGGTTTTATCTATTTCATCTACTGCTTTTCTGTTTTGCTTTCTGCTTCTTATTGTTTTCTTCCTTCTACTCAGTTGGGTTCATTTTTCTCTTCTTTTTTTAGTTTCTAAAGGTGGTAACTCAAGCTATTTCTTTCAGACCTTCTTTCTTTTAAAACAAGCATTTCATGCTATAAATTTCCTTCTAAACATTGCTTTAGCTGCTTCTACAAGTTTTGACATGTTATATTTGAATTTTTGTTCACTTCATAATATTTTCTAATACCCTTTGTTACTTCCTCATTGACCCATGGATTATTTAGAAGTATATTGTTTAATTCGTTAGTGTTTGGAGATTTTCCTATTATCTTTCTGTTAGCTATTTCTAGTTTAATTCCATTACAACTGAAGATACACTTTGTATAATTTTGATCTTCTCAAATTTAGCTCTCTTTAGTTTCTTGCATTGTCATCTAATCAGCAATTTCTATTTGAGTGAAACAAAAGTTCTAAATATGGAAATGTTCACTGGAATAGATTAAAATCAGGTCAATATGATGCCTCCGTACAATTGGTAAAAGATACTTTTCCAGCATATGTTTGTAATGAAAGTGAACTTGTTTTGGATATTTATCATCAGTTGAAAAATTTGAAAGAAATATTTCACACATTAGAAGTTTATTGTTTGGGGAGTCATGAGGATAATGTACTTTGGTTTGTGAATAGAATTTCCATTCCACCCTGCCTGTACTTTATCTATTCTAGCCAGTAGGAAAGGGAACTTCATATTTGGGTAAGACTTTATAAACAATTAAGCAACCATGAGACATTCTCAGAAATAAAGGTTTGAGATGGGTTTCCTAGAGAGAAATATTTCTCTATGTTATGGTAGTATTTTCCTCATTTCAGGTTTTTCTATTCATGATTTTTTTTTTTCACATGTAATAAGATGTCCTGGAAGATATAATGATACGCAGGGTTGGGGCTTTGATATGCATATTAGTAGCCTCTAATACGGAGTTTTCAAGAACAAAAAAAATATCTTTCTCGAATGTGCCATACTTTCCCTGTTAACAGAATCTCATGTCAGGAGCTGGGGTATCCCAATCCATTGCTCTTAAATTTCACTGTGAATGACTCTCCTGAAAGCACCCAGAGCAGCATTCCTCTCTGGACCACGTTATGAAAGCCATGGCTGTAATCAATATGTGGTTTATTTATGTTCCCAGGTAAGTAGCTATCTGGAATATGTTCAGTTAGCCTGTTCCCCCACAATCACGTTACTAGTAGTCCTGGAATTTCCTGCTGTGTTTGAAAACACTTTGCCAATAAAATTATGTTAAGAATAGCTACCATAGTGATGGAGATTAAACAGACCCAAATGCAACTTAGCACCAGTGAGAGGCGGAAATCAGTGGATAACTACCTCAGCCTTCCCATCACTCAGGGGACAGTCCTGAGCTTCATTCTACATGGTTCCTCTGAGTTTCTAATGGGACTCATTCCTAGTTGTTCTCCTTGTAATCCACTGGTTAACACACACTTCACTGGGTTTTCCCCCTTCCGTGTCTCACTTTGACAGCTCCTTCTCCCAAAATACACTGCTGGAAACCAAGTCTAAGTCCTAGCATCTGCTTTCATGGAAATCCAAAATAAAACAGTAGTTATTCAATACATATTTGTTGGATAGATTTTAAAATGTAGTTTCATAAAAAGAAAACATGACAAATAGGACATTAAATAGAGAGAATGAACTAAGACTGCTTCCCTACTTGGCTTTTATTGACATCTGGATGTGTTCTCCTCATCAAGGATGGGGAGTTCCAGCTCCCTAGTAGGACTCCAGGAATATCTCCCTGGCTGGGAGAAGTAGGAGTACCTTGTTATTGTTCCTTAAGTGGCCTCCATGATGCCATTTTGGGGTATGGAATGGTTTTGTCACCATTGGGCAGTGATGAAATTCTTGACTGTCCTCTTGACCACTTATGACACCACCCCCCTGGGGAGGCTGGAGCAATTGTTCCACTCTTGAGAGTGGAAATCTAGACTCTCCATTCAGCTTTGCTGGCCTGGGTAGGGGTAGGGCACAGTGTTTTCTATGTTGTATGTCTGGAGTAAGTCAGTTATTGCCTAAAAGTTTTCTGTCTTGCTAGACTCCCCGTTTCTTTTCCTTTGTCTGGAGAAGGCAGGCTTTTGGGGATTTCTTTGGTTTGTGTCCATTGGCATTTCTGGGTTGCTGGCTCCTTCAACTCCAAGTTTGGAATGTATGAGGCAAAAAGGAAACTTGGGGAACTTGTCACTATGTTGTTCCTTGGATAGTGAGGTCTCTAGCTGGTCTGCCTTCTTGCCATCTTTTGGAGTCTTTCAGTGTTTGTTTTATATATAATGTCCAGGGGTTTTAGTTGTACACAGCAGGAGGAATAAGAAAAAGTCTGTCTACTCTATTTTCATGGAAGTGGAAGTCTCAATAACTTTTACAAGTATAAAGAAATCCTGAGACCAAAAGATTTGAGAACTTCTGATTAAATTCAAAGGTTCTTAGGTTTTGGATTTCATGGATATGTAAAACAAAAGAAAATGAAGGATTTTAAAACATAGTCTCAATAAGATTGCTTTCTATTCATTGCATGACACCAAGATGGTAAAAATCAAAGACAGTAAAAAAAAGATGGGTCCTCTCATAATTTATCACCATTTTTTTCACCAAAGAGATGTTTTACCACCAAGAAACAAAACATCTCAGAAGAACTTGCAGTTCTTTAAAATGTATAATATAGCATTATAAAAAATTTTACCTTCATTTTCTTTTTTTATTTTCATTTTTCTCAACTCCCTCTGGTCCAATGGAAACTCAATTTTACATGAGTACCCATGGAGAGACAAGCATGTGGAAACTCCTGCTCTAGTTTTCCTCTCTGGCAATGGTGATTTTAAACTCACACCATCTGGACCATAGTAAGGAGAGTATAAAATTTTGTTAAATGAAATTCTATTCGATTTTTTCTGTTGGTTTGTAGAGAAAGGTGTCTTTTCACACTTGATCTGTAAAATCAAGTTGTTTTTTTCATTGTAGGACATTGAACTGCATATATGTAAGTTCTGGGATAAATGTCTAATATAGTGTTGCAATAAGGTTCATGAGGAACACTGTAATGGCAGGAGCTTGTTGCTGTTTTTGGATAAATGTTTAAGTTTTTCTTTCTTAAGTTTCTCCCCATTTTTTTTTAACCCATAGGCTGTTGTGACAGGGGTTTTTTTTAGCAATAAATAAATAAATAACTAAAATATTGGGTCCAGTCCAGACAGATTTGGACCTGAGGTTTCTTTCCTCTAGACACACTGATAGCATTACTCAGTCTCAGCAGGTTTCATGAGCCCAAGAGTTAAGAGGGATAAGGTCAGGGACCTTTGTTCCTCCTGTGTTCTCCAGTGGTGAGCAGAACATTGCTCCAAGACCTGGTACCCAACCACCAGATCTATAGAAATATGGGAGCTTTTCTGAAGTAGGGGAGGTTCTCTATGTAAGCAGAAATCATTTAAACCCCTGTTGTATTGGTTTCCTTGAACAGAACTCTCTCTAGACAGAATGATTTCCCTAAGGGCCATCAAGCCAAGGGCAGTGCCAACTGAATCTCAGATTCCCAAAGGAAAAGGTTACAGTTGTCAGTGGTGTGCTCTTCTCAGGTTGGAAATAAGACAGGTCTAGCTTTCTGCGGGGCCAGGAAGTACGGACTGCAGGAGAGAGCAAATGTTCTCACAGTCTAATACATCTCACAGAGCAGATGGATACGGCAATTAGCACAAAAACAATTTTGCCAAGAATATTAACACTTCCTGAGTTTATCAAGAAGGGGTGAAATTTCTAGTCAATAATTTTCTAAATTTATAGAACAGTTACTGGTGAGTAACAGGGTGTAGCATCTCTGGTCTTGTGCTCTTGTGTAGCCCAATGAGATAATTAGTAGAAGGAAAGAATTAGGCTCTTCATACACATCAAGTGAAATGTGGAATTGAGGAAAAAAGAGTTTTCTAGTTAATATAGCCTCCAACTCTTCTGAAAAACACTAAGACGATTATTTTGTTTTGACACAAGTTGTCCAGAAAGTTGCTTTAATTCCTGACCTTTGTAAACCTAGGCACAGCTTAATGTCCTAGGGCAGAGGGTGAGAAACATTGTCTACAAAGGGCCAGAGAGTAAATATTTTAGGCTTGGGAGCCATGTGGTCTCTTTCCCAACCACTCTAATTCTACTGTTGAGAACAAAAGCAGCCAGAGATAATACATAAAAGAATGAGCATTGTTATGTTCCAATAAAACTTTATTTACTATACAGGTAGCAGGACAAACTTGACCCATGTATCATAGTTTGCCAGTCACTGATCTAGGGCATTGATTCTGTTGTTTGATCCCCTCTGATATTATATATAAAAATATTTTCTTTATCCAAAACTAGAGCACTTATTAGAAGCCCCAAACTTAAAAATAGGCAGTATTTCTAGAATGACTAAAAGAGGTCAGTTTGCCATGTGGTTCCTGACTTTCTTTCTACTCATTACATGGAAATATGCAGAAGATATACTTTCCCTTTGAGTAATCTCACTTACCAGCCAAAGTCTTCCTATTTCCTCCCCAACATCTTTACCCTCCTCTTTCTGTGTCCCTCTTCCTTCTCCTAGATCTCCTTTTCTTCCCTTTGGGTTATTTTTTGGCATAGTCCTCCTCCTACTCTTGTTCCACATCTCAACTTTGGTCAAATAGAATTTTGTGGCATAGCCTGACAACCTACTCAGGAGTTGAGTGTTAAAGCTGTCACCCCTGTGGTAAGTAAGGATAAAACAGTGAATGCCAAGGCAAAAACTACAGCTACTACTGTCTTTATTTGTAGACAATAGTATGGTCTACGTAGAAAATCTGACAGAATCTATTAAAAAGCTATTGAGTTTAGGCTAGGTTGCAGGATAAAAGATCAATATACAAAAAATCAATTGTGTTTCTCTATATCAGGAATAAATAATTGGAAGTCAAAATTTTAAAGAACATCATACGCAATGAACTAAAAAATATAAAATTATTTAGGGATAAATCTGACAAATGTGCTAGAACTATACAATGAAAACTATAAACATTGCTGAGAAAAATAAAAGAAGACCTGCATAAATGAAGAGCTGTATCCTGTTGGTGGGTCTAAAGAGTCAATGTTGTTAAAATGCCAATTCTTCCCCAAATGATCTATAGAGCTCAAGCAATTCCAATCGAAATCCAGCATATGATTTTTTTTGTAGAAATTGACAAACTGAACCTAAAATTCACAGGAAAATGAAAAGACCTGGAATCATCAAATTGACTTTGAAGAAGAATAAAGTTAGAAGATGTAGATTACCTGTAGACTATTGTAGGGCTATAGTAATAGAGACAGTGTGGTCTTGGTGGAAAGTTTGATAGAGCAACAAAACAAAATAGGAAGTCCAGAAGTGACACACACATATATGGCCAACTGATTTTTGACAAAGATGCAAAGACAATTCAATGGAGAAAGAATAGTCTTTTCAACAAATGGTACTGTTGCAACTGGAAATACATCTTTAAAAAAAAAGAAAAGAAAAAATAGTTTTGCTGCATAACTTAATACTTTGTATCATATACAAAAATTAACTCAAAATGGATCATGGATTTAAATGTAAATCCTAAAACTACAAAGCTTCTAAAAGAAAAGATAGGAGAAAAGTTTTGTGACCTTGTATTAGGCAAATATTACTTACATACAACACTGAAAGGAAGACCTACAAAAGAAAAAAATTTGTTAAATTGGACTTCACCAAATTCAAGAACTTCTTTATGTTGTTTAAAGGACACTGTTAAGAGAATGAAAATATAAGCCGTAGACTGACAGGAAATACTTGCAAATCATATATCTGACAAATGACTTGCAACCACAATATATAAAGTACTCTCAAAACTCAATAATAAGAAAACCAACAACCCAATAAGAATGGGTAAAAGAACAGACACTTCTTAAAGGAAGATATATGAATACCAAATCATATGAAAAGATATTCAATTAGAGAAATGCAATTCTTTACAGAAATGCAATTTACAATCATGATGAGATATCAGGACACACCTATGAGAATGTTTAAAATTAAAAACACTGACCATATCATGTGATGACAAGAATGTGAAGCAACAGGAACTCTCATGCACTGCTGTTGGGAATGTAAAACAGTAAAGTCCTTTGGAAAATAGTTTCTCAGTTTCTTATAAAGTTAAACTAATACCTATGATATGAGAAGTTATTTTACTCCTAGGAATTTCCACAAGAGAAGTGAAATATGTCTATACAAAGGTATGCATATAAATGCTCATAGCATCTTTATCCATAACAGTCAAAAACTGGCAACAACCCAAATATCCATCAAATGCTTAATGGATGAACAAACTGTGCTACAGCTGAAAAAGGTTGTATTTCACAGTAATAAATGGAATGAACATAGATGAATCTTAAAATAATCATACTTAGTGAAAGAAGCCAGAAAAAAGTGAGTCCATTCTGAATTATTTTATTTGTATAAAATTCTAGAATATGCAAGCTGATCTATAGTGACAGAAAGCAAATCAGTGGTTTCATGGGGACAGTGACAGATGAGGATGGGAGGGGTGAGGGGGAGGGAATATTACAAAAGGGCACAAGGAAACTACTGGAATGTTGGGTGTGTTATGTTCTCAGTTGTGTGTGTGTGTCTGTGTCATATTTGTATTTGACATACATGTCAAAACTTATCAAATTGTACACTTTACATATGTATAGTTTATTGTATATCAATTATACCTCAATAAAGCTGTTACAATTTTAGTAGCCCACTCTAATAAATTGTATAGGCTCTCAGGATACATATTTCAGTGTGTCAAACATACCTTTCATTTTTTGTTATTTTCTATCCAAATTTTGGATTAATTTTGTTCTCTTTTTTCTTTTTTATCCTGTCAGTGTAGTATATATGAGAGTCTTAGCAAATTCTTTTTGTAATAATCAGCAGGACCATGAGATGTTAAAGGCTAACAAATCCTCTGTACAAACATCAATTTAAATAAAATGCACCACCAAGAAACAGACTAAGGGACATAGGTGGCTGCAGAGCGGGAGCGGGTTGGGGAAGGGATGGAGTGGGAGGTTGGGTTTAGCAGATATAAGCTTTTATATATAGAAAGGATAAACAACAAGGTCCTACTGTATCGCACAGGGAGCTATATTCAATATCCTATGATAAACCATAAGGGAAAAGAATATATATATATATATATAATAATGTGTATATATATGTATATATGTATAACTGAATCACTTTGCTGTAAAGCAGAAATTAACACATTGTAAATCAACTATACTTCAATTACAAAATATATTAATTACTTAAAAAAACCCACCACCAAGAGGACTGTCCATGGGATACGGGTCTCATTCTATACCATACCCCAACACTTCTTCTAAATGGTCTGATCTCATTCATTCATTTATTTGCTCACAAGTGCATATTTCTTTGAGTAATATAAACAAAAAATGTTGAATTTACTTGTTCATATATGGCTGACTGTAACTGTAGTTAAAGCGTTGCACGAAAAACTGCCGATACTAGGCAGAGTTTCACCTCTATGTTATTTTTTTTCTTAGATGTTCAGTAGAATAATTTATTTTCAGAATCATCTTGACACATTCTGACATTTGAGTGGTTTGATTTTATTTGATGTATTACCCTTTTTAAAAAATAGGATACATGCCAAACGCCTCTATGAACTTCAGTGTTTCTAGCATAGAATTATTAATTAGATTCAGTTCTTCATTTGAAAAATAAGCTTACTGGACTGTATCAATTGGAGTGTGTGTTAATTTAATGTAGTTTGAAATAAAGGAATTACCAAATGCAGTTAACTTTGTATGTTATTTCTATTTCTTGGAGCACATGCCCCTATTAAGAGATTTTTTTTTTCTCCCCAGGGTAAGAAGATTTTTCTGTCCTTTTTAATTTTGCCTTCATGGGCACATTGCAAATACTCTACCTCACTCTGTTTTTCAGATCCATTGTAGTAAAGCCAATTCTTTGTTTCTCTGCTTCTCACCTGTTTCTGTCTATTTATTTGTGTATAAGATGTCAAAGGAAAATGAAAAGTAACATCTCAAAATACCACCTTGAAAAAGAAAATGCCAACAAATTCTTTTCTGCACCTGAAGCTTTTAATTCTTTAATCCACCATGGAATGTTGCTTAATTACATATTTTATTATGCATAACTGAAAATTATATACTTTAGTTTCAACAGTGATATGAAAGCACGTATTGTTTATAAATAAAGAGCGGCTGGTTTGCCTCTCTGTTTTTGTTACAAATATTTGTGGAATTCTCAAAAGTTCTCTAAAACTGGCTTTTTGAAAATTCTCAGAGAGCTCCGAGGGAAACTTCATTTTAATATTTTCTTTAGAAACCAGAAAATTCATTACTTTGCAAAAGCAAGATGATGTCACGTCATTATGGGCAAAACCCATCGAATAGTTTCGATATTTTCATACGTTTCATCAAAATTTTAACAAGTTTCACAAAGTATTTATTAATGGAAAAATGTTACAATGGTTGAACTGGGTGATGAATCCTTGCGGGTGCATTATAAATACTATTCTCTCTACTTTTGGGGGTGTATTTGGAAATTCCTATAATAAAATGTATGTTTAAAAAAATCGGTGTATATGGATTTTACAGCAGAGTTTGGGGGTTAATATTTCATACACTTGATTTCCATTACTTAGTGATGGACTTTTTCATATTAGTAAAATACATTACACTATTTCTGACAATACTGAATTGGATTTAATTTTTTCTATATTTTCTGCATTTGAAAAAGCTCTTATTAAGCAGTAAACAGAGATAGAAATTTGTAGATAGAAGACTTGCTAGGGAGGGGCCTCAGAAGGTAGAAAGCCTTGGTATGAGATCTGGTAGAACAAATATTTGGAAATTAAAATTGGAAACAAAGGTGGAGTAGGTGAAAGAGGCTGTTGGACAGGTTTGTGCGCTGAACAAATGCTTATTTTGTATCACATTGCCACAGGCTCAGTGAATTAATGCACACACTAATATTTGAACTTTCTCAGTGTTCTCATTTAACAGGTACTGACGGTTCTTCTGTGAGTGGAAAATCAAAGCAGCCCATGGGACATCCTTTCTTTGGGTGGGGGGGCCATAAGGGCATGAAAAGAGACTGTCCCTGTCATGAAAACTTATTTGAATACCATAAAATGCAAATATTCAATAACAGTAAAAAAATGCAACTGAGAGTAAAAAAATAATGGGCAACATTTAACTCAGTGCAAAGTGTCACTTTAGAGTTTCTCTGTATTTTCTTTGCAAGGCAACAAAAATAATGTACTGCTCTGTTTTTCCTCACCCACCACCTCATCAACTAGTATCAGAGAGAACAGGGCGCTAGTCATGTGCTTTTGATCACAAGAGGGATATTAGCAGTTGAAATAGTTGACAGAAGAAGGTGACTTATTATACAACCTTGATACAGCCCAAGAAACCAAAATGGGATTTTTGTAGAATATTTTGATAAAATTAAACTTGGAAATACGTATGATCCACATAAGGGGGTTAATGTAAGGAAGGCTTAAAATGTTGTTCATCATTTAAACATGAATTCCAAACTATTTTTACTTAACATGGTATTGTTAAACAGGTAATAGTATACTGGACACATACTTTCTATCACATTTCCTAAATGAGGGTACTTCATATTTCATCAAAAATGTGCATGTTAACAGATGTAGTTTAGCCTTTGTCGAAAGACATGCAAGTATTTAGTATTTACATTAAATGGATTGCCTCAGAAATGCTGAATCCATGATATGCTCCCTTAAAAAGTAAAAAATATTTATTTGTAAGGTTAACTACAGTATCGGTATCTTCTGATATTTTAGATAGGATTAGTATTTTGGGACCTCTATTGGTTTTCACACTATCATGCAAATTCTGGCTTGCTTTAGCACAATAGTCCAATTTCCACTGGCTATAGAATAGCGTAGGTATACACATTTTAATTGCTCTTTTTGAAAATATCACCAGGCAGTGCAGAATACCTTTTATTGATAATATCGTGACAGTCAAGGACCTTAATATCAGCCAATGATAACAATATGGAATAGGGCAGAATTGAATAATGGAATGTATGAGATTGTCGTTTTCATTCAATCTTGAACAACTGGAAAATGTTTTCTACTCAAGCTATATATTTTAGATAAGCACAGTTAGATATAGATATCACTAATGCAGAAAAAAACCACTCCTTTTAAGCTCAGAATTCCTTAGGACTAAATGTTAATCAATACACATTTTATATATAATATGTACAGGTTTTGTAACCTAGTGCCACGCAACTAGGGCACACATATCAGTTACCTCGGTTTTCAAATGTTATGTGTCAGCTCTGCATATTATGTGCCAAGGAGATACTATCAACATTATTTTTTGCATAATGTGCAAGTATTATATGGCCACAGAATGTAATACAAATTAGTGGCAAAGTGCTGAGGGAAGGAATCCATGACAGATTCAGATGCACAAGGTTGAATATTACCCGTAAACTACCTGACTCTGCTAAGGTCTTAACAGCACAAAGCGCTATGTCATGCCCATCTTTTAAAAGTCTCTGAAATACATGGACACAGTGAAGTTTGTTCAAGGAATTTTACCATAGTCTCTGGCAACACTGGGGCTGGTATGAGCAATATATGACGTTGGGGGAGCCATGTGGAAGGTTACCCCGACAAACCTCTTGCAAAATGTGCCATCTTCCCTGAAAACAATTTTGTTCACTCCCTCATGACTGTCATTGTTTATACACATGTGCTTTTTCTTTTTTTGGTTTAAAAAGTCATATTAGCAAGATTATGCTGCTTGAGTTAAACGGCCTCAGTGAGAATTTTATTAGTATTGTCATGTTGATTTCTTACACACACTCAGCAACTCATTGAAAATGTTATTTCCAAAGAAGTTAGGAGGTTACTGGGAATGAGAAAATCTTATTTGCAATCCAAATTCTCCTTCTAAATGTTATTAAATCTCTGACACCTTATATGAGGTGTTGTGCTGGTGTAGAAAAAAAAAAAAACAACTACCCTCTGCTCTAGGTTTTCCCTTTAAACTCAGAGAAAAGAAAGACAGGTTGTCTTTCTTTAAGCTTCCTGGCATATTATTCTATTTAATTATTATTTTTAATACACACTATCTACTTTCTATTTCTAAACTCAAATTTCTTTTGCTTAAATGATTTTCTGAACCCTAGTAATAAGCAAGAATATTTAAAAGTTGTTCTCTCATTTAATGAAAAGAATTGAAAACTTTTCCAATATAATTTTAAGTTTACAGCAAACCAGGTGCCTTTGAAGCAGTTCAGCTGTGCTTCAAAAGTAAATAGTAACTTTCAAAGCTGAATTGGGAGTTTTCAGCGATCCCATTTTATTTTCTTAAATTCAGCATTAAAAGCGGTCCAGTTGCCCGCCGATGGGCTCATCAGGGCTCAGGGAAAAGATGGGCAGGAAGAGAGTGGGCCATTTCAGAAGCAAAGGAAAACAGACACCCGCTAACAAGTAGGAAATCTTAAAAAGAACCAGCCTAAGATAAAGTGAATGTGAAAAAAAAAATAACCAAAAACTGCAACACTGGCCCCAATCCTTTTCATGACCATTAGCACACCTCACTTTGTATCTTGGAGTTTACTGAGTTTCATGTTGCAAGAATTTTGAAGTGCGTGTTTCAATTCCAGGCATGTTATTCTTATTTTCTTCACGGAGGTCTTATGACGTACACAACCAAATGAGCTCAGTTATTAAGTTATATTCCATTTACAACTTTAAAAAAATACATTGCTTACTAAGGAGTTTTTAAACAGAAGGTCCATTTTTCCCCCTACTTATGTTACTATTAATGGCCTTTAAAAATATTCATACATCAGCTTAAAAAAAGTGTCACCATGATGGAAGTATTGTGAAGTAAATGCAGATGAATCCATTCTAAGCACCTATATCTGCTAGAGACTGAATTGATGTCTTTGTTGGCGAGTCTTTTGACCATCCTCCTTATCTCTGTTTAATATATTAACCAAAAACAGGTTATCGTCTTCATTGTTAAACTTAAAAAGTGAGCATGTGTTTGTGATTTAAATATACAGTGTTTCAAGTGACTTTTCAATTGCTCTTTTTCAGGTCTGCAAAATATCAAGAAAGTATTAACATGCATCTAACTTAGAGGGCCGTCTTGGACTCTGTAAGTTACTTCACATAAGCAGACAAACCCTACCATGTCATACCATACAAACAATTTTAATTGTGTAGTTACAGTCAATAACCACTCCTAATCAGAACATTTCTGCATAAAGAAAATTGTGATACACTTATAAAAACAGCCAGCTGTAACAAAATAGCTGGTGTTTTCATAGCCATAAACTCATAAAAAAGAAATAACACCTTTATACAGAAATTTTATACAGATGTAGCTTTAAAATTGATTGTAAACCAAAGGAAGACACATTGCAAACATCAATTATTTTCACATTAATTGCATAATTTTCTAAGGTGATCTATTAGTTTTATTTACCTAAGCTTATTTGCATGATAGTAAAAATTGCATACAACAATGAGTGAAGCTTATAGTATGAATTGCTTGGATAACATAGAGCACTTTTTATAGGCAACTGTGTAAAGCACATTTTATCTATTTAAAACTTTTAAGACACTTTGTTTTACTGCCCATCAAAATACATTTATAAATAGAAAAGAATCAGTATGGTAACAAGAGAAGCAATTTTACATTTAACGGAAACTTCCAAAAAATTAATTACAACATGATGCTGCAAGGATCTACAAATAAATAACAAGGACTAAACTGTGTTTCACATTTTCTTTTCATTTTTTAAAAAATCATGTAACAATGAGAATGAAAAAAAAAATTACAGTGAACTTTTATTTCCAAAATAAAAACAAATTTGAATTACGGCAGTGCCATATAATACAAGGCATTTGTTGGCATATGTCATCTTTAAACTGCATTCCACAGTCTATAGTTCTTTTGTAACATACAATAGAGTAACAAACTTTTTTTCTTTTTTTTTTTTAAACGAGGGGCGAGTTTCCAAAGATCAGTGTGAAGTGTTACAGAAATAATTAAAGGAAGGAAATAATAATCACAGAAGTTATAATGCTTGTTTGAGGCTCCAGAATAATAATTAAAAAAAAAAATCACTGGTATCATGCTTACGGGGTACACACCCGGGTGTGTTCCGTGAACACAAATTTTCATTTTTAATACCAAACAATCCGATGCTTCACCTGGGGCTGCCAAGCAGTTTGTAAAAGAGAGCAAAACGCTTAGTGCAGTCTATATCATCCTTTCTCGACTTTCCTGTTTGTGCAAGTTTCTGAAGATTCATTGGCCAAACAATGGACAACAAGGTTTGCTGAGCTAGTACAGGGTGGACCTTCCGTGTCGTTAGTCAATTTCACTGGTGCTGATGGAGGAAAAGAAGACTTTCATCTCAGTCTTTGACGTCGGCGTTAATGTCTGTGTTCCCTTCCACCGCCAGCTCGTCTTCTAGTTTCACCGAGAACAGGGTGTTAGCATTTTTGTCTTGGACACTCTCCTCCAAATCCTTAAGCAACTCCTCTTCCTTGTACTCGGCCACGTCCACCTCCAGGCCCGAGTTGTCCTTCAGCTTGCCGTGATGTTTGAGATAGTACCGCTGGTTCTGAAAGAACTTGATGATGGTGTACTTGGGCAGGTCCAGCTGAGCGGACAGAGTCTGGATGGCCTCCTCGTCCGGGTACAGGCCCACGTCCTGAATGAAACTCTGCAGGATGCCCAGCGCCTCCACCGAGATCTTGGTCCGCGGCCGCGCCTTCTGCCGGCTCTCGTCCTCTGCCTCGGCGGGCGCGGCCACGGTGGGCTGCCGCGGGGGTAGCCGGGGCCCGGCCGGAGGCTGCTGCACCTGCGCCTGCGCGGGGGGCGGCGCCGGCTGCGGCTGTGCCTGCGGCTGCTGCAGAAACGAAACAAGCACAGGGTCAGCGGCGCTCTTGGCCACCGCGCATGCAGGATCTGCCACTGCGCTGCGGCCTCTCCCACTGCGCATGCGGCCTCCCAACGAGCGAGCACGTGGTCAGGGATCCCACATGCACCTGCCTGGACCGGGACGGGGACACGGATCCTGGGTGGAAAGGCAAGCCAGCTAAATGGCCCATAGTACTAGGAAGAAAGTCAAAATGATCACCAGAAAGGGAGGAATTAAGAGGGCTTGGGGGTGCTCCTGGGCTTCCTCATCAGAGGTTAGGCTAGCTCACGGTGGCTGGAACTCGGTGTTCTGAAAATGTGAGCCATAAACTTCACCAGAAGGATACGCATCAGAGGCGTAGACAGCAAAGCAAATTATGATGTCAATAATTGACAAAGATTTTAAATGAAGATTGGGAAGTAAGGATTTCAAAGGCATTTTCGAAAGGTGAGCTGTGGAGACGTGGGGAAGGAAATGAGTGTTTTGTCCCATTTCATTGGATGGGTAAAACGTTGAGCATACGCATACAAAGTCTTAATTTTGTTGCAAATAAAATGGGTAAAGCCTCTGCTCTTCTGCAGCACAGTCCTTGTGAATCCAAAGGGTTTTTGAGATTCTCACGTGTGAATGTCCTACTAGACAGTTTCAATCTAACAGACACACAAATTTCTTACAAAATTGCACTGGGCTGACACTGCAAGTTTTTTCCTTACCAAAAAATAAAGGTTCCATCCATCCCACAACGGCTAGCAAATTGTTCTGTCTATACTAAACTCATATGTGATTAGGTTTTAAATTTAGTGTATACAGACACTTTTTCATAACTAGTATCTGTGCTGTAATTTCCATACACAATCATACATAACGTGTGACACATGCACATAATATATACACTCCATATCCAAGATTCTTATCAGCAAAGCAAATCAACCCGAGGAAGCCCAAAATACTAGAACGTTTGTACTGTGCCCTAGGCATTTCCTTAATCCCCCTAAGAAGCAATTTTATTAGAAACAATTTACATTTTCAAACAAGTACTATTTTTTTTAACTTAACACATATCTTTTTTGTTTTTGTTTTTGCTAAACAGTAAATTTTTCAGGCTTTCACGATTATTTTAGTGCTTGATATCCTAAGGGATTCTCTTTTTCAATTTAACTTTTATAGTCAAAGGTTTTTTTCCCTTAGTGGATGCATAACGCTATTATTGTGTACATATGTGTGTGTGTGTGTATTCCTCCCCTTCCCGCGGCCCCTCCCCCCAATAGCAATACCAAGAAATAATATGCCGGTGATTCAACAAAGAAAGCATAGAATTTTAGGACTCTGGAAGGCAATGGCATTTTCCCTGAAAGGGGAAAGCTAAAAGTGTCCCCTTAGATTTAACACAAATAATTTGTACAGCTCAAGTTCAATTTCAACACACTTCCTAAGCAATGGAGGCCAACAACGACCTGGACCCAGAGCTTCCCAATCTGAATTCACTGGGGATGAATTTAGTGGATCCACTCAGTGGATGAGTGGAGACAGGTCGCGGGATGTGACAAGCTGAGCCCGAGGCTGACTCTGCCGGCACAGTGATCTTCGGTCAATGCCACGGTTAGCATGGCCTTTGCAAGGCTGAGCATCCTGACCAAGAGAGCAGGTCTTGGCACCACCCTCTCTGTGTGTCCCTCTCTTGCTGGCATAGGTTAACTTGTGCCTGGCTCACCTGCGGAGCAGCACCGCGCCACGGTGCAGGGGTTGGCAGGCCTGGCAAGAAAACGCCTCTAGACTCTCCTTTCCCAGGGGTCCTGGGAGAGGGCCTCTAAAGGAATGACAAACAAACGTGACTCACCCCTAACCTGTGCTCCCTAAGGCTGTGAGGATAGAGCTACAAAGTGAAGGCAGGGCCAGGGAGTCAGAAGCCAGAAGCCAATTTAGTTTCCCTCCCCTCCTCTCTTTTGGACAGAATCCAAGGTATACAGTTGTGATCCAATTAACTTCCTGTATAGAAACAGTAGTCATGCCTTTCCTCGGGGACAGTATTGGTACTCATTAAAAAAGAGGTGGCGTTCTAAAAATTCTGATTTTTCAAAAGCGACAACAAAATTCTTAAGCTCTCACACAACAAAACAACCCAATTCTAACAAAGACAGACTTGCCAAATAAGTGTAGAAGGGGGTTCCACCACTTTGGGGGAGGGGAGATGAGAGGAGAGGAACACAATACACATGTTGGAAAACGTGTGTTCATTTCCCTTTTCTCCCCCTGAGTGAGATGGCAGTGTATTGTTATTTCCTGTTCAGAAGCCTATGTTTAGACTGGCGGAAAGAAGAGAAATGCTCATTTCCCTGCTAAGTTTAAACCGCTATTTACCGAGTGTTATATTGAATTGGCCAAGGTAAACGAACCTGAATCTGCTCTGCGGGCACGTGGATGATGTGCGGCGGCCGGTCGCCATGGTGATGCACCGCGTTGCTCTCCTGTTCATAAATGGCATCACGTTCAGGCTGAGGGAGACTGAGGAACCTTCGGATCATGGAGAGGTTCTCCCACAGGGTCCTGTTTTCTGGAGAAGGATCTTCTTTCCAGCGTAATAGCTCACACAGCCACCCCTTAGAGACAAGGGCATAACAGGTCAGTTCAGGCTGATGGCAGGGGGAGGTGAAGGGGGGGTCGGCTGACATTTTCCATTAGGAGCTAAAAAGGAAGGACCCTGTGAAGTTAACTTTTTTCACAAGCTAAAAACACTCCAGGACTTCCCCTGGTGGCGCAGTGGTTAAGAATCCGCCTGCCAATGCAGGGGACACGGGTTAGAGCCCCGGAAGATCTCACATGCCGCGGAGCAACTAAGCCCGTGCGCCACGACTACTGAAGCCCGCGCACCTAGAGCCCATGCTCCACAAGAGAAGCCACCGTAATGAGAAGCCCGAGCACCGCAACGAAGAGTACCCCGCTCGCCGCAACTAGAGAAAGCCCACGTGCAGCAACGAAGACCCAACGCAAATTAAAATAAATAATTAATAAAAATAAAATAGAATACAAACACCCCAATCTGTTAAAAAATTTTTTTTCTAATCTGTTAAGAGAGAATAGCTGGGGCTATTGCGGAAGCGGGCTCTGTTTCTAATACACGTTCAGATTTGCATCTTAAAGGAGGGTCCTATTTTTCAGACTCCAAGGGCAAGACCCATTTACCATGGAGTCTGCAGAATGTGTCAGAGGAGAAAAGCAAGGCTGAGTGTGCTTCCTGTCTGATGAGTGGCCGTCTGAGGTTCTGAAGGTATTTAAGAAGGGCTAGGACAGGCTTTTAGAATAATTTTGTTTTCTAAAAGGATTCCCTAAGTTTATAATTTTTGTATTAGAAAGGCAACTCTGTGTGAACATGTGTGTGTGTGAGTGTGTAGGAAAGGGAGAGAAAGGACGTGTGCAGTTATGTGAGAAAGAATGTCGTCCAAGGTAAGGCACTGTATTTAGAAATGAGCATTAGAAGAATTCTTCAAGATGGAACTTTCCAGAAAGACACCTCGGAGTCCTGCCTGCTGCTATGTACACACATGGTTCATAAAGTGAGCATTTTAATAGAATTCCTGGGCTAAGAGACAAGGAAATGTCCAACGAATGCCAAAACCTGAACCTCTCTGATGCCTCCTAAGGCCGAGTTTCTGATCCTCAGATTCTCAAGAACCGAGTGGTCCAACAGAGTACGCTGTCTCACATTCTCATGTCTCACATTCTCTAATCATCATCTCAAACCTTCTTTATCTTGGCCGCCATGATGGACACTAAGCAATGGGGTGGACAGGAAGAGGGAAGAGGTCCCAACCACACCCCCTTCACCAGCCAAGGCGACCAGCCCCAGCTGCCGTGCTGCCTGTTGTCGGCCTACAACCATACCCTTTTCTGGACAAATGTCTTGGAGCCATCGCACCTGGAGGTGCCCGGATGCTTACTCCACCCCTCACTAGCCCCTTCACCCTGGGGTGGCCAGTGACTGGCTGACCCACCCTCTTGCCCCACAGTGATGACTCACTCTACCCTTTAGAGATGGCCAGAGATGGCCCTCCCCAACCTTCTTATTGACTTTCCCCATCAATACGGACTTTACCTGAGACCACATTCATTCCTGACCCCTTCCACTTTCTTGTCCTCCTGAATGCCTGCCGGGTCCCTCACCAAATCATGAGCCCCTGATTCCTTATCTTAGCCTCTGTTTTAGGGAACTCGACCTAAGACAAAGGGGCTTCTTGGAAATTCTAAGTAAATTAGTTGGATGGGAATGGAAAGAGTACAGTTTAGTATCTGATTTTTAGAACTGGCCAAAGGGAGTTGCTTTTTTGTTGTTGTTACTTCTGGGTGACATCAGAAAATGGTGTGACTTTCCTTTCCTTCTCAAACTGAACCACTGGAGAAATTCTCTTCTAACTGTAATATACAGTGGGAAGAAGCAAGGCCTATTCTCCCTGAACTGGCCTATTTGAAACATTTTAAAAGGAAAGATGGAGACTGATAACACTAGCTTCCCAAGGCACACCTACCACCCAGTCAAGGGTGACAGCTGCTAAACCTCATGACATCTACTAGCCTTAACCCTAACTAAGAGGCCTTTGATTCTCCACTCAACACGTTGTTTAATTAAACAAATAATTAACCTACAGACGGTTATGTAATCATGCACTCATTTGATGCTACTGAATGCATAATTCCAGGCTAAGAGAACAGACAGTAAACTCAAAAGTAATTGTGATGACAGTGTCACTGAATGTGCTTCTCTTCTAACCGTGGCAGTTCTATGCTTCTTTCTGGAATCATATGGTGACATGTCACATTTTAGCTCTATTTATGTGAATAGAACATTAACTACAAAACTGTATTTGAGTAATTGAAATATTTGAGACCCACTTGCATATGGTGCCCCAGAGATGTTTATTTAGCTCTTACTGACAGATATTTGCTCTCTCGATTAAGCCATGAAAATATTTTATATTTTCCTACATCTAAGCTATTTCTTTACACTTTACCTCTATGTTTTGATGCAGGGCAGGTTTTAGATCTGTCTTCCTGAAGGCTTGAATATTAACTATGGTTAAGATTACCCCCCCACCCTCCCCTGTCTCCATTCTTCAGCTATGGCAATGGACAGGCCCCCATACCTAAACACAGCAAATTGCTACAATTTTATTTACCATTCAAGAGATGTTAGAAGGTTCATCAAGAACAGAACAGTTTTTTTAATTCCTTTACTTAGCTAGAATTATACTACTGCAATAAGTGCTTAACATTGAGCATGTCTTTTTTTTTTCTTTAGCAATAAATGCTTGTAACTAAAAATTGCTAAAAGTTAAATTAAGAATGATTCATGTAAGAAAATCTCAGAGAAAGCTGAAGAACCCCAATAATTTCTCAAATCCTTTTAGAAACTTTGAAAAGTAACAGAGATCAGTTAGCACTTGCATATATGTGAAAAAAAAAAAAAAACAAACATGTGGATCACAGATGTTCTTTGGAAAAGAAAATCATTAGTTCTTTTAAAACGGCTAATAATGATAGTTAATTCCTAAACAATCACACTCATGCTGGTTTCACAAATATTTCAGAAAAAGAGCCCTGACTCATTCAACAAATATTTTGCTCATATTGTCACTTCTTTGTCTCCATACTTATGAGACGGATTCTTATTTTTATTAATTGCGCATGACTAACATAACATTTCCAGTAGTTTGCTATTAACCTCTGCCCTTAAATAATACTTCTAATTCCTTATCTAAAAATAATGTGATGAATTATAAATCTGAAGCATGTCTCCGCTAGCCTTTCAAGAGACGTGATGATTTTAAGAGACTGAAATCAGATGCTTCTTAGAAAAATATTTAACGGTGCATGCAGCTGGGAACTGTTAGTTCTACAAGGGTATTCCAAAAAACAAAAATGGGGGGAGGAGCGGTGTGCTGTGCGTCGCCCTCAACAAATAACGGAAAACAGATATTCTGACAGGCTAGTTCTTTGTCAGCAGAGAAATCAACTGGCTCATTCCCAATTTACACTGGCAAAAAGAAGATCAATTTATTATAATACCATTTAAACATGTCGGAATATTCTGACACCCTCAAATCCTATCGATCGAGACTCTATTAATGATGACAGTAATCTGATCTATGTTTTGCAGAAAGTGACGAAAAAAACCAAATGCTTTCCAATTCCCCAATACCTTTTCCTAGGTCACTTCTCCATAAGCCATATTATTAGGGCAAATAAAGACAATGATATGTCAGAATACTGGTAATACGTAACAAATAAAAATAATGATTTCCCTATGTATTAGATAGGTTTTTTAAATGATACACGCATAGATTTACTGGGTGGAGGAGGTGAATAAGGTGCTGCACTTTGTTGCAAAATGTGAACATAATTACCTTTTAAGCCAGGTCTCTGGGACTTAAAATATCATAAGACCATAGGCGGGGGTAGGGAACTGCACTGACAATTAAAATTAGATCACAACTGTTCTGAACAGTAGAAAAGACAGGAGACTAACAGCCTTAAAATAATGAGAATGATCTATTCTCAGAAAACTAAAATGGCACAAGGAACAACCAAAACTTTAAATGTAGTAAATTTGCCAAGCAACATTACGCTGAATATAAAGAGGGCAAAATATAAACAGTAGTCACATGTAAATAAATAAGTAAGACTTTCAGGATGTTCCTACTTTTCAAACTGAGAAAGTTTAATTTGACACCTTCTGTTCTAAACCCTTTGTTTCTATTCAAAATCACAGCCTTGAGCTGTTGCTATCAATCACAGCACTTCCCCTATTACTTAAAAAAACTGGCATGGACCCTGAACAAGCTGAAAATGCCATGCAGATGAATTCTGAGATAATATGTTCAAACCTGTTATATACAACACAAATCCTGTAAAGTTATGTATTGTAAACCTACATTTATTGAGAACTAAAAGTCTTGAATCCATCTGCCACAAAGGAAATACTGTTATGTACTTTATAGGAACCAAGAACCATCTGTAAATGTCTTGCCACTGTAAGCAAGAAAATGGTAAAGATGTTAAACCTCAGACTGTATGAAATCAGTAACATTCTTTGGACTGGTTTTGGTTAGGGAATTTATGAAAGACATGGAAGATCAGAGGGGGAGAAAAAGGAAAAGAGAAAATGCAGAACGACTGCCAAACCAGTACTGAAAAAAAGCAAAACAAACTCAATGACAACACAATGGCAATTTATCATGGTCCATGAAACACATGACTGTATGCTCATTTTAAAGGAAAAATTAGCAGTTCTAAACTCAATATTCTAATGATGTGCTTTACCGACAGAATCTTGTTGTACCACATTGAAATAAAAATCCTGGCACCTTCATCTCTCAGCTGCTTAATTTCCACCCAAACTCAATCTCTGATTTCCACTCCACTCTTTTTAGAACAGTTAATTCAAGTCAATTTGCTGCTTCTATCGTTTTAACAGATAAGGGGTGCACAGTGATTTTTAACTGAGTCAGGAAAGCAACCTCGTTTCACGAATGAATTTATTGTACCTAGGAAGCCTCACACACATAAAAGGAGAACCCTTACAAGGCCTGGTCTGTGACAGAGCTGGGAGCACGTAACACAACTAGTTTTCCAGGGGAAAAGAGACTTCAGTGTTCCCTGAGAGAAAAAACAAAGTCACTTAATACAATATACAGATATGTATATATTATTGTTATGTACATATACATTTTAAACCCAAGAGCTATAAAAAGAGAAAGAAAACGACAAATAATTCTCCTTGCAACTAAGAAGGAAAAAACATTAAAAAAAAAGCAGAATGGGTAATTTGAGTTCTAAAAAGCAAAACATTTCACAGTCTGTATTTATTCTCCCACCACTTACCCTCATCTTTCATGTGTTATTTGCAGGAGTATTTTGTTCCAATCTCTGGGGCATATAGTATAATAATATATGATATTAAAAGAAATCAATCTAAATAGGGAGGTATTTGATACAAACATTCTAGTGGAAAGCATGAATTACATTTTAGCAAGTAGTAGGAACAGGATTAAGTACATAATCCATTAAATAGTACTTCTCACACACACAAAATTTCAGTATTGTAGACTAAACTACACCAGGCATTTTGAATGAGTACATTTTCAACAACAACTAACTAGAGAGCTAGCAATTTATCATTCAGCAAATAATTTTCTACTTTTAAAAGAATCTGTTACTTATGCTAATGAAGACAGTTTTTAATTTGCCCACAAACATGCTAAGAGAGGGCAATTTTTTTTTTTTAATTTACAAAGCTATCTGTGCTCATGGGTAATTTCATATCAATGTTCTATAAGCTGGGGTGGGGGGGAAGTGGGTTCTAATTGTCAGACCTACTGAATCTTTTACCCCAACATAAAGGTTGAAAGATATCACAAAAGATGCAAAGTGACTAATGATGTTTTAAACCACCCCCTGAATGTTCCAGAAGGGTTCCATTTCCACCCTTTTTGTGCTTTATATACACTCTGCTCAAATATAGTATTAAAACATATTACTTCTTCCATGCCCCTAATGCAGAGACACACAAGGCCTGATGGGGGTACAATCCCACTTCTGGTGTGAGGCCTGCATCCTTCCTGCACACACCAACTTTAAACCTTTTTTTTTCAAGAACAATCCTAACACTTTGAACAGTGAGAAACAAAACAGCGGCAAAGCACTACTGAAAGCATTTTCAATTATTTACTAGGTTAAAAGGGTGAAATGATACTCTAAATACATCAGATTTCATAGTCTGGGCCATTTTTTGGTGGTAAAGTGGTATTGATCTTTCCAAATGCTGAAAATTAACTATTTTCCAGAAGGTCATTATTTGATTAAAGGCATTAAAGTTGAGGGCAAAGAAGCGATGCACTTTTTTCTCCCCATTCAAATCATCATATAATTTAATAAAAACCATCCCATCATGTCCTGTAATAAAAACGCTTATCTGAAGATACTGTTCTTTACCTAACATATTAACCTTTAAATGTTATGAAGTTCTTCAGGAGAAAAACCTTTGCTAAAGCAGATTATTCTATAACATAATGAGAGGTCCCCACCATTAACATTAATAAAGATACATGCTCTCTACGGAATTAGCAGGAAATACATGAATCTTCCTTCCCAGTTTACTAATATCTACTTTGTGTAGAGAGAATTTCAGCAGGCACTACAAGTAACTTTTTCCTGCTAAGTTAACATTGGTTGGATTCAAGAAAACATGGGAAATAAATTTGAACAGAGGTGCAGCAATAAATGCATCTGCCATTCGAAAAGTAGCACATTATACTCACTTTATTCAAAGATGGGTTTTAAAAAGAAACCTACTTAAATGGAATATATGTATATGTGTGTGTATCCCCAAATATATTTTATTTTCAAGGTGTGGTTTCTGATGCTTGTATTTTTGCTGGGGGAAAAAAAAACCCAATCATACTAGGTTTTTAAATTATTACTATTTTAAATGTCTAAACTGTTACTGTTTTAAACTCTCTCCAGACTCTACAGTTTATTTAAGGGACTCAATATCTTAGCCAAAAATCCATGGGTTTCCATACTGCGGTAGTAATAGGACATAAAATGGCTACCCATAAATTTCCCACTTGAGTAAATTTTTGCCACTGTCTTTAAGAGGTTAAGTGCATCTAGCAGAGTTTCTGGAGGCATTTGCAAAAAGAAATGTTTCTACAATCTAGGGGAAGCTCACATTAAAAGTCAGTAAATTTAGAAGGAATATTCAGAACCACTGGTAAATGATTTTTATTTTTCAATTTTGCTTAAAATTTAATCAAGCCAAAAAAAAAAAAAAAGACATCATTTGTTTTCTGTGGTTTGATTGTTCACCTCTTTTTTACCTTCTCAAAGCCACTGACTTGAGGGAACACGTAAATATGGTGTTTTGTTTCTTTTCCTATAGACTGTTTGGTGCGTAACAAGATTATCAGATGGCCAGGGTAGATAAAAACATAAAGATGGTTCTCACTTAAGACTGTCAGGAAAGTTTTAAAGAATATTTTCAAGAAGAATCTGAGAAGGAGAAAAAGGAGGACTGAAGATACAACTATGAAATTCTAGACAACATATTAAACTAGCTGGCAAGAAGATAATCTCTTAATTCAACTGAAACAGAATTTCCAAAGAAAGCCTTCATTTTACCTTTAAAAAAGTATTATTTGGAAGGTATCTAATTTAAAGATTATTTTTTCATAGGCTTCAAAGCTGCTTTCAGGATGGTTTCTTCAAAGTTTAAATGAAACAAATAAAAATCTGGCTTACCTGTCTGATACTTGAATACAGACTTTGAAAAGAATTTGTTTTTCCCTCTCAATCCAGGATGTATTTTTGACATTACATAAGTTTCAGTGATATGGTTTGGCTCTTAACATTTATACTCTCTGTCTTAAAAATCTTAAGGGAGGGGAGGGGTAAATTAGGAGTTTGAGATTAACATGCACTTTTGCTGGGGGAAAAAAAAACCCAATCATACTAGGTTTTTAAATTATTACTATTTTAAATGTCTAAACTGTTACTGTTTTAAACTCTCTCCAGACTCTACAGTTTATTTAAGGGACTCAATATCTTAGCCAAAAATCCATGGGTTTCCATACTGCGGTAGTAATAGGACATAAAATGGCTACCCATAAATTTCCCACTTGAGTAAATTTTTGCCACTGTCTTTAAGAGGTTAAGTGCATCTAGCAGAGTTTCTGGAGGCATTTGCAAAAAGAAATGTTTCTACAATCTAGGGGAAGCTCACATTAAAAGTCAGTAAATTTAGAAGGAATATTCAGAACCACTGGTAAATGATTTTTATTTTTCAATTTTGCTTAAAATTTAATCAAGCCAAAAAAAAAAAAAAAGACATCATTTGTTTTCTGTGGTTTGATTGTTCACCTCTTTTTTACCTTCTCAAAGCCACTGACTTGAGGGAACACGTAAATATGGTGTTTTGTTTCTTTTCCTATAGACTGTTTGGTGCGTAACAAGATTATCAGATGGCCAGGGTAGATAAAAACATAAAGATGGTTCTCACTTAAGACTGTCAGGAAAGTTTTAAAGAATATTTTCAAGAAGAATCTGAGAAGGAGAAAAAGGAGGACTGAAGATACAACTATGAAATTCTAGACAACATATTAAACTAGCTGGCAAGAAGATAATCTCTTAATTCAACTGAAACAGAATTTCCAAAGAAAGCCTTCATTTTACCTTTAAAAAAGTATTATTTGGAAGGTATCTAATTTAAAGATTATTTTTTCATAGGCTTCAAAGCTGCTTTCAGGATGGTTTCTTCAAAGTTTAAATGAAACAAATAAAAATCTGGCTTACCTGTCTGATACTTGAATACAGACTTTGAAAAGAATTTGTTTTTCCCTCTCAATCCAGGATGTATTTTTGACATTACATAAGTTTCAGTGATATGGTTTGGCTCTTAACATTTATACTCTCTGTCTTAAAAATCTTAAGGGAGGGGAGGGGTAAATTAGGAGTTTGAGATTAACATGCACACACTACTATATACAAAATAGATAACCAACAAGGACCTACTGTATAGCACAGGGAACTATACTTAATATCTTGTAATAACCTATAATGGAAAAACATCTGAAAAAAGAATAGATATATTGATATTAAACTGAACACTCTGCTGTACACTTGAAACACAACATTGTAAATTAACTATACTTCGGTTTAAAAAAATCCAAAAAAAAAAAATACCGCATCTGTTTAAAAAAAAAATCTTAAGTTCTTATTCTCTCCTCACTCTTCATAGCAAGTGTCATTAAAAGACAGAAAACACCATATCCCTAAGGTTCATGCTGTAATACTTGCATCAATTTTCACCTCTGTTTCTACCATAAAGAATCGTCTTCTCCTTTCCATTCTGCCCACCACCGACTTGTCAGCGCTGGGGTACATTTTCCTTGAATGATGCTCTTAGGTACCAAACACTCTTTTTAATTATGTCCAATGGACAATTATCTTAATTTATGAACAAAACAGCCTTTAAGTAATCACTCCTTTTCCTCTCTTAACTTAGGGGAAGTGTATACCAATGATGACTAGAGCTTTGGGGAAGAATGAGAAAACAAGGGTTATCATAGAGAATTGTGATCCCTACAAGAAGCAAATAAATAACGATGCTTGACTTGGCCTGTGGAACTTCCTGATAGGTAAATACCCAGGTTTAACTAAGCTTTCTTCAATCCCCTTAGTCCTCTCTGAGATGCCCTTGGAAAGGGAGGCGGGGATGAAAACCACTGCTCTGGTCTTTGCTTTCAAACTACCCAAGGTTATCCTACTGCTCAAAATGACCTTCAAAGCCTCCCAAGACAGAGAAAAAGGTCATCCTCCCTAGAGGTCACTGAAGGTTCCTTCAATCCCATTTAGGTCCTAATTCATCGGACCATTTATTAACTGTTGCCCATTTCCCCACATTCTACTCTCATTCCCTATACTGTTCTCTCGAACAGGAAAGTGCTCTCCCCTTTATTTCTGCCCACCCGAATATTAACGGTCCTTCCAGTTACTCTCAACCACCTCAGCATACCAGTTAAGGGTTACAGCCTGTTATAGGCATTTACGTATGCAACCTTGAACAAATTACCTCTCTGAGCCCCAGATCTTCCTCTACAAAGTGCAGATAATAATGGTACTCATCTCACAAGACTGTGGCTGGTACAAATAAAATAGGATACGTTTAGCCCAGTGCCTGGTCCGTGATAACTACAAAAAGGTCTGATGGACTTAACCAAAAGCATTTCCCTTAAATGGCTCACAGTACATTCAGGAAGAGGCGACATTCAAAAATAACTACTAGAGCAAAGCAGTATGCGGTGACGGTCAGTGAGGGGCAGACATCCAGTGGGAACCAAGAGGAGAGGAAGAAGAGATCCACTGGAGTGGTCAAGGAAGTGTTTGCTGATGTAGAGTCATGTTGGTTTGGCTTTTAAGAATGGGCAATATTTAGAGTGGGAAGAATAATGAAAAAAAAATAAAGAGATGAATTAGCAATATGCTAGGAAAAATAGGTAGACTAGTTGCTTTGGAATCCATTCTTTCGTCATTGCTTTTTACCATACTTTCTTGAGGATGCAACTTAATTACTGTGACTTCGTCTCGTCTTTATAATGTGCTTCTAAGATCTATTTGTTAAGAAAGCCTGGATTTTCATTTTAACACCTATTCTACTACTGACTAGCCCTGTAACCTCGGTCAAGTTCCTTGAGTTCTCTAGACCTCAATTTTCTCCTCTGTAAAATGGGGGTAATATTACCACCACTCACAGTGTTGTAAGAATTAGTGAGATAATTCACGCAAGGGGCTTGGCGCACAGTAACAGTATGATGAATGTCAGCTGTTATTATTTTTATTATATTGTCATTATCACAAAGATAATGCAAAGGAATGTGAAATATCTAGGGAGTTAATGAAAATAATTCAGCTACCACATCCCAACCTGAACCCACTATCTTCCTCCCACAAACGAGGCTCCTCCTATATATACTCAATTAACAGCATCACCACTCACCCAGTCACCTGGGCTGAAAGGCTGTGATTTGAAGTATAAATTGGTATATACTTTCTGAAGCGCAAGGTGGAAATGTTTGAATGTAGAAATGACTAGCAATTACCTTTAAAACACAAATGCCTTTTTTGATCCAATAATTCTACTTCTGAGAATTAATCATAAGGAAATAATAAAGATGTATACAAATATTTAACCATAATAATGTTCACATTAGCATTATCTGTGACAGCAAAAGTTGAATACAACTTAAATATATCTCAATAGGGAATTAAAAGCGCACGTATATGTGTATACATACATGATATGTATACATACATGCATACACACATACACGTATGTGTGTATGCAAAGAACATAAATCAGGTTATCGCTAGTTAATTAGGATTATGGTTATTTCTTATGTTCTTTCCTCCTTTATGCTTGCATTAAAATTTTTTTTTCTGGTTTGGCTAGTACCGTTTTTTAATTAAAAAAAACATAGCAAACGGCTTCAATTTAAAAATATGATTTTTCTTCTTTGCTTCCTCCATAAGCGAACAATCATGAATTCCTGTCAATTCTACTCCTTCAGAAGGCGTCTTGAATTTGTTCCTTCTTTTCCATTCCTACTGCTCTGGTTCAGGCCCTCAGCATTTCTTCCACGAACTAAGGCTGATGGGTTTCTTTATTCCAATCCACCCCCATCTCTGTTACCTGAGTTACATTTATCATAAACAAATGTCAATGCAAAGAGCCCCCTGAACAGCATACTCCACACTTTCCTTCACCCAAGGGGCTTGGAGACGCTTTAAGGCTCACACTTGAATGAGTGAGTGTAAAAATATAGCAAAAGATTTCCTGCAACACTGAAGCAGCAGTAAGCTGGGGGATCAGAGGAAAATACAAAAACGGCACAGTCTGGGACATTTAGTTAGTGGCACAAAACTGTATACACCTCTACAATTCCTAAGGGCATTGTGTACTGTAGCAAAGTCCAACAACTTACATTCATAATAACGTTGCATTTCAAAGGAATAAGATTCAAAGCGAGCTGAGCCTAGTAGGTGTAAGAGGCAGAGAAGCACTATTAAAGGCTTCTATCAAAGGCAAATACATTACACTGTTTAAAGCAGAAGCTTCCTGGGAAACTTACCTTTTCCCAAATCCCCTGACCCCAATAAATATGTGCTCTTATACTGTAATATTATGAAGCAAATTTCTTATCATGTTGCATTCTTAAGTCACTATGAAAAATTTACAATATTTATTCTTCTCTTCAAAGTTATGATGATCACTAAGAAAAACTGAATATCTGTATATGCCATGTGCAAAAAAAACCTATAAAAATATGAACCTACAAAATGAATAATTTTTCGGTTATGATTGACTCGATACACTGGTTTGTCTGCTGACAAAAATAATCTACTGTCAGGTTAATTTAAACAAATATTTCTGCCACTGCATTTTTAATTGATTTATATAAAACTTTTCAATATTGCAGATATCTCCTCAGATGAGCTATACTTTCCATTATGCATATTGAGGGGCTGGGAATTAAAAATTTAAATCTTCCCTCTATGATATTCTAGGAGAGACAACAAAAGAATTTTTAAAACCAGGGGAAGGCAATTCGGGATTGTAAAAGTTATGGGACTCATATCTTAGAGGAACAATCAAGCGGGCAGGGTCATTACAAGCTCCCAAGTTGCTTATGATTTTGCTGATAAAGTAACACCCATTTTGTGGCCAAAAACCACATCATTTTACCCATTATGCAAACCGACTCATCAGAAGTCGGCTTAATTGAGGGACTCAAATTTTGGGATTCACAAGTAGGCTTTAAAAAAAGAAAGCATAAATATTTCTAGAAGCATCGTGGGGGTCCCAGTGATAATGGCCAGGTTAGAAATTTACCAATGAAAGGAGACAAGGGAGGCTGGGGCCACTCAGGCCGGCAGTTGCACCTCACAACCACTGGTCCTGTGTTACACTGGGGAGAGCAAGTCCAGAGAGGGGCCCAGGGCAGAAGGACAGGGGTGGAGACTAGCCCTATCCTGTCTTTCTGAGCACAGGGTTCCCCGCTGGGACTACCTTAGGAATATGCCCACTTTTGTGAGGGCAAAATTGTGATCAGATGAATTTGCTTCTGAATCATTCCACCTTTCTACAAAAAACTACAAAGCGCCATCTACGTGCCATCTACTGTGGGGCTAAGAGATGCGGGGACAGACATAAGAGGGAATTATTTCTCCCAGCACTTACTGTCCAGTGAGGTAAGAACAGCTTGAACTTCATGTGTAAGCTGATGGCAAAGGCATAGTTTAACTGGCAAAAAGTTTCTAGCCTAAGGGCAAAGGTACTCTCTCTTCGAATTCCAGCACTATATGCGGGCATCAGAATGCTGGAGAAAGGTTGCCTGTAAGGTTTTTGTTGTTCTTTGAAATGTCATTGCAATCATCTGATCATAAACCCTGCTTACATGCTCTGGAGTGAAGGGCACTTGAAAAATAAGCATCGAAAAAGTAATAAACAAATAACAATTCTTTCCCAGGCAAATTCAAGAATTCCTCAGCTAACATGTTAAAAAAACATATAATTTTTTCTTCCAACACACAACTTATCTAATCATTCGTCTCATCTCTTTTGCGCATGGACCCTTCTGGCAGTCTGGTAAAGCCCACTGTTTTCAGAACAATGTTTTTATGTGCCTGAAATAAAATGCATAAAATTACAAAGAAAACCAACTGTACCGAAATACAGTCATCCAAATTGTATCATACCGTAATATATGTGCTTCTTTATTAACGTACCAAATAGCAAGATCTAGGAACAGATCTAATAACTACCGTAATTTCAGAGGGATGAGCAAAAATAGTATTTTGAGATATCTGCAATAAAAATGTGATATGAAAATATTTGTGATTTTTTTTTTTTTTTTTTGCGGTAAGCGGGCCTCTCATGGCTGTGGCCTCTCCCGTTGCGGAGCACAGGCTCCGGACGCGCAGGCTCAGCGGCCACGCCCCACGGGCCCGGCCGCTCCGCGGCACGCGGGATCCTCCTGGACCGGGGCACGAACCCGCGTCCCCTGCATCGGCAGGCGGACCCCCAACCACTGCGCCACCAGGGAAGCCCAATATTTGTGATTTTTATTGGTGACAAATTCATAGGTATTGCTAATACTACTGTGACTTGTTGCCTACATTGATAATTAAATAAAATGTCAAATTTCAGTAAGACATTAGTGAAAATAAAGTTTTTTTTACTCTATTCAAGTTCATGCAATGACCCCCTGGGGGAAGATGGGACAGAGGTTAAGAACTCCTGAAGAGGGTGCCCCCTCCAATATACATGTGTCTGTATACATACATAGATACATACACATATATATTTCAAATTATTCCAAAACTATCTTATATAAGCTCCTAGTAGATTACAAAACTTTGGTATTTATAAGTTCTTGGAACAGATCTGCTTATCATGTTTGGTTGGTTGTTTGTTTTTTGCCACTAAAGGACCATGCCTCTTAGAGATGGGCTGGAGGGAAACAGTTAATCACTAGTTAATGGTTCCCAGACTGTGTCCTGAGGAGGCCCAGCTTTCCACCAGGGGTGTTTCAGCAGTGCCCTGATTGTGTGTGTACATAGGGTGGGGTGTTGATGAGAACACCCCGCCCCCAACCAATCCTCAAGTCAATCAGAATGGGGCAAGACTTTTATCCCATTTACGTATTTCAGTTCTGGATGAGCTTTTGTTCATAAAACAGTAGTTTTACAGCTTGAAATTTCCTGATTGACAATTGCACTAGCACATATATATACCTCACTGTTTTTCCCTGGTCCTGTTACAAACTCAGTAAATGGGTCTACCACCTCTGAATAAAGAAAGCATCCATACTCTGACTTAGTTAACTAACGTCATACCACCCCAATAACTATAAAGGTAAGCAAGATTAGTACAGTATCCTTTGAGAAATGTCTGTGTGTGCCAGGAGAGGAACACTATCAATTTTCCAAAGACACCTGGGTTTCCCAAATAGAAGAGGATAAAGTAGCAGGGCAGATACAGGATGGAGGCGGGGAAAGGAATGGAATTCAGGCAGGTGCTTGCTGTTGGGGGGTGGAGGTAGAGGGGGGAAGGCTTACAAATCAAACAATGGTTGGTCTTTCCTCTCATCACCTCTTCAAAGAGCAAATGGTCACAAAGGACACGCCTTTAAGATTTGAGAACAGGGCAGAAGGAAGCTAGTCAAAGGATTAAAGAAAGAAAAGAAAGTGAGTAGGAAAGAGGGTAAAGGAAGTGGGGATAGGTAGAAAATGAGCACATAGCCATCTCATCACTTTATATTATATATAACGCGATGCTAAGTTTATCCAAAAATATAAACACAATTTTCTGCCTAGAAATTAAGCTTGATGGATAAGGCTTTAGTCCTCATGGTTACCCAGGGTCCAAGTTATTTAGTCTCTTTAATCAAAATACTAAAATAAAATCATTACCCATTAGGCTATTACCCTTCCCCCAATCTCCAAACACACAAGCAAAAATTAATTGCAAGCCCGGAAGAAAGAAGGCAATTTAGACAGTAACAGCTTGGCATGGACTGAGCTGGATTTCCTAATAGCATTTGTCTGTTTGTGAATGTATATTTATTTTATTTATAGCCTTCACTTTCTTGACCGTATTGAAAGTAATTTATTTTTACCTAATCTGCATTGCATTTAAACCACCAAATACTCCATCAATGAACCAGCCAAGTAACACCCTGACAAGTAGCTTAGTGTTGGTACCAGAAGTAAAATGGGTAAACATTTAAAGGACACACTTGGGGACGGACACTCCTCAGCAGCTATTAAACGCTTGCTACAGGTACCAAGTTACAAACTGCAAATATGGGCTTCAAGATATTCCTTCACATCAGCAGCCATTCCCTGCTTCTTCCTCCTGGTTTACTCTCCATTTCACAAACCTCTTCCAAACCTGTGATTTCTCACGGACTCAGTCTATTTTTTCCTCTTTGATGTGCTATCCTGCCCCTGAAGAACTTGCATTAATCCCCCAAAATGAGAAGTTAAAGGTGGACTTTCAGGCATCAGTTAAAAACCCAAAAATGACATGTTAAAGGGGGAAACTCTTTAGCAATCTCTAAGTCACATGGTGTTGGCAACCACTACCTCACCACATAGTAAGCCAAGCCCACGCCCAACTGAATGAAGCTCACCTCCTCTCTACAGTGCCCTGACTTTGCTAGGTCCCTGATGAGAGAGGGGGATCTTCCAGTTTTCTAGCAACAAGTCGCAGATGAGATCATTATCAATCTTGAGCTCATCTCACACTGTATAACATGGAGTTCATACCCTGGATTGCAAACAATCAGTTCTCCTCACTATATGCCACTCATAAATAACCCTTTTGGGCTACAGACCTCAAAATAGCACTTTGTCCCCACAGACTAAGCCCTTCCATTATTCAAAACCTTGCCTCCTTTGTGACTCATTCCCAGACTCACACACCTGTCAGCAGGACCTTCAGTCAAAATAGCATCCTTTTTCACACTTGTGCACCTGTTTCAGCAACAAACTCACAGAACCTGGAACTGCCTCGGACATTACAGAGTCCGACCCAATCTATGTCACCTTCCTGAAGGGATAGTTAGGAGCCTGAAAGGTCAAGCAACTTGCCCAGGGAAATCCACAACATGGTAGACAGGAAACTGGGAGCCCCACCCCCCACCCTTTGCCGATCCTCAATGCTTCCTCTGAAAGATGCTGTTTATGTACAAGTTGTTATATAAACCACGTGTGACTTTATGGACAATCCTATTTCTCATGTAGATGATCAGGAACCACGCCCTCCCCTTCCTTTCAGCTTGGAATAAAAATGTGAGCTACACTAACAGACGATATTGATGACTTCGACAATGCTGATGAAAAATGCAGACAGTGGGTCCAAAAGAAAAGAGCAGAAGTATTCAAAGAAACTAATTCTCCTTCCTGTACATTTTCCTAAGGATCTGAGGGCAGTGGAGAAGACCGACTGCAGAGTGGCTGAAGAAGGTGGACTGAGCTGAAGGGCAGGATCAAGTTTATAAATTCCTTTTCAACCGAATCTTCACCGGCACTTGCTAACAGATACCTTGAAAACTGTCCTTTTGTTAGACGGGGACCCAGCAGGGTCCGTAAAGAAAATTACAATATTTTCCTTGAATAATGAGATTCTTGTAGTCTCATTAAATTTAATGGAAAGACATGCTCTTCCCTCATACTCAAAATATTGAATATTCTCAAACTTCACACACACCCCAGCATCCCTAAACAGCAATTCTTTTTTTTTTTTTTTGGTTCTCTTTCCTCTTTCCTTTTGTATCTACAGGTGTGCTTAGACACAGAGAAATCCTAACACATGAAAACTAAAGTTTGCAAATGTGGAAAGCTAGGTTATAAATGAAATCTTTCACTTGCAAAAAAAAAAACAAGGCAAGTTTCCTTTAAGTGGCAAGTGTTACCAATGACTGCAAAATGTGATTCAATTTGCATGCTGACTAACCTATCTTGAAGCAGCTATGCAAAATCTTCAGGGTCATTAAAGCAAGGGCAGGAGCAATGAAGTCATAAGCTGTACTTTTTTTTTAACCTCTACTTTTCTTATTTCTTGGACTCATCCCCATACAACTATATGTATCAAACCTCTTCTTGGGAATCCTAAATAAAAAGTGACAGCAGGGCTTCCCTAGTGGCGCAGTGGTTGAGAGTCCGCCTGCCGATGCAGGGGACGCGGGTTCATGACCCGGTCCGGGAATATCTCACATGCCGCGGAGCGGCTGGGCCCGTGAGCCATGGCCGCTGAGCCTGCGCGCCTGGAGCCTGTGCTCCGTGACCGGAGAGTCCGCAACAGTGAGAGGCCCGCGTACTGC
>NW_006798629.1:3950178-3961017 GCF_000442215.2 Lipotes vexillifer | reverse complement strand
GAAAAAAAAAAAAAAAAAAAAAAAAAAAAAAGTGACAGCAAGCCATTGTGGGTGGATCTCACTGATTAGTAATGGGTGCTTTTGCTTCTGTGCTAAGAAGGATTCTGAGGTTATATCTGTAGGCAACAGTGATGTGACAGGTAATGTGAGGCTTGAATCAAATCTTTCACAATAACTGTATCTTGCAAAATGATTATAAAGGTAGATTAAGACTGTTCGAAGAAACTGACCTAATAATTTGGTATTAACCATGTAAACTGCTTAGCAGCTGAGATGGAAGAGGGATTCTAACTAAAAAGAAAATACCTTCTTTTCCGTTACAGTGATGTTAGGCCAGAATAAAATGTGAATAGGCAGAAAAATGCTAAATTTCAAAGTTGGAAGATATTATGGAGCAAACACTAAGCAAACAGGGAAAAATTGGGAAGTTTTTTTTTAATGTGAGGAAATAAGAGGGAAAAATGGTTAAGGAAAGGAAATAAAGGGGAAAAATCTGCTATTCTATGGGGAATGGTACCTCTTATCAGTAATAGGAATCACCATAGAACTTTAGGAAGCTTCCAAACAAGGCTCATAACTTTAGTAGTAAAACAAAAATAAAGATAAAAAGAGAGAGTGTATTTTATTTGGCATTAAAAGATACTTAATTATCTTGATCTATGTTTTAAATGTTCTCTAAAGTGGATGGTTGCAAGCCTTCTTTAGAGGTACGATTCTAAATCACCACTGATCCTATTCCTTTCTCCTCTCTTAATTTTAGTTTTCCACCAGCTTATTTGCCTTCTTATGGCTCCAATACTTTAATTTTCTTATGGCTGAATTCTTCTGAGACTGGTGATAACTTTGGCCTTATATGGTTACCCCGCACCTGCACTTTCTGCCAGGTTATCTCCACTATTTCTGCAGCAACAGAATTCACTGGTTTTCAACTCTATCTTTCAAACTGATTCTGCAAATTAACACACCTCTCTAGGAAATAAATTTTTTGATTGGGTCCATTTTTTTTCTGGGATTGTCTGGGATATGACCAGCACGCCTAAACTAACAACTTTTCATTAACAAAAATAAGGGAAACTGTCCATTAAAAAACTGCATATGCCCACTGCAGAAATTCTTTCAAAATTTATGTCCAAATAAAAGGCTTAACACTGACAAAATAAAAAAGGCAGAGACTCCAAGGATATTATCCATCCCATTAAAAAAAAAAAAAGAGAGAGAGAGAGAGAGAAAATAAAAGAAAAATTGTACCAAAAAAAGGAAACAGAGAGTACCATCTTTTTCCCATTCGAGTTTGGGCAAAAGTGAAAACATGGAATTTGATGATGGTTTGGATAAAATCACCTCGAAAAAAACTAGGCAACTTCTCCATTTTTCTAGACACTTCATTCCATTGCATTTTATTTTTATTTAAGCACATCTCCAACACACACACATACAGACCCCAACTCTGAAAAAAAAAAAAAAAAGGGCCTGAAATTTTAGTTACACCACATGTGGTTTTCATTTGTGAAAAATGAACAAGCTGTTTGTGGTTAAACTGTCTAATCGCCTGTTATCAATCTAGTGCTGCATTCAAGATTTACAGGACCCATCAGCTTCTGTGCTACATTAGCTGTAAATTGGGGGCGGGGGGGGGGGGGAAGGAAAAGAGGAGGAGGAGAGAGTTTATCCTGAGGAATAATATTTCCAATGCAGCCACACTTGCACTACATCTGGTTGTGCTGGTAGCGGCAGTTAAATTGAAATATTTCACAGCGTGTGTCAGAAACATGCAGAATGGTAATTATGACAGATCTGATTAAGCCCGAGTGCCACAAGCTCCCTGGCCAGTGCCGGTTGTGCAGGTGTGACCTTGTGCGTGCCTGCGTGTGTAAATAAAATTAATTACAAGCGAGAGGGTGAAGGCTTCGGTGACATCACAAAGCGGAGGAACTCCCAAGGGGGAGACCTAATGGAATATTTTCCCTCAGTCTAATAATACAGTTCATATTGACTTGAGGTAATTAGTGGGATCATTAAAGCAGTTTTCCCGGCGTATTTGGCTGCCTGATCAGATTAGTGAAAATGTTCTTCAGAACAAGCCCTGTGTGGTCTGCCAGAGAAGAGGAAATAAAAAGCAACAAAGCATATTTTGGAATGATAAGCAGCGCTGGACTTGTACTCTAGCAAAAAAAAAAAAATCTCCACTTCTCTCTGGAGCCTACAGATCTAACTTCCTGTCCATCTTCATTCTGCTATTCAACTTGTGTATTCCTAGACACACTCTCAACTATTCCTTTCGTTTCCCCTCTCTCTGCTAAATCTGACTGCTCCATCATGACAAGCCAGCCCAACTCCCGAACAAATCTCTTTTAAACAAGGCAATTTGAAAATTGGGGGAAAGGCTCTTCCAGGACTGCCTTACTGACTATATGGGGCCACTGGGAGAGGCCAAAAAAAAAAAAGCCCAAGGGAAGGAATGCCACTTAAAATTCACCTGCTAAACAAAAGAGTTCTCTCTTTTGTAACATATAACAGAGGTTTAAATATTTCTTCCCCTTTGGATCTCAAAATGGGTTTTGGGGTAGGCTGAAGTTGGGGCAAACATTCTTGACTTGAACAGAACACAGAGCCCTCGCCAAGAAAAGGGCCATTTGTTTGAAACTAGTCTACTGAGCATGCTCTACCTTGCCACTGGAATACGCCAAGCGCTGTCACAGATGGCAGGCTCTGACAGTTCCCATCCGTAGCATCAAGACTCGACAGTTCAGCACAAGATCAGTGACATTCTGTCTCATTAGAACCACGCTAATTATCACAGCTAGTTTCAGGGGAAACCATGTGTTGCAATGGTCAATTTGAAGGAGCCTGTGCATCAACAAACTGGTAATAAGGATCAGACACCTTATTATACGACAGCATGCTGCCTATGATCTGATTTACAGAATCAGAGGCACCGAGGCAGCCGAGGAGGCTGGCGGTTTATGAAACAGTGTGTTTCAACCCAATTCCTGAGGCATATGGGTTGAAAAGGGGACTGTTTTTAAAAAAAAAAAATTACACAAAAGGCCACTGGAAAGGTTGAAGCAAGAAATCAAAGGAGAACAGATTCTCTATGACCAGACAACAGAAGTAGATTAAGTCTTAGAAAAAGGACAACTTCATCAATTTAGCAATTGTATGGTGACGCCACCAGCAGATTGGAGCTTATACTTTTACAAGGTATAAAGTGGCTATATTTCTATTAATCTCTAAAATACATATATATTATATATATATAAGATATACATATATATTTTATATTTATATGATATATAAATATAAATATATTTATTTAGTTTTTGTTTTATGTATTTATATTTATATAAATATATAAATATATATTTATAAGTATGTTTATAAATATAAACATATTTATATATAAAACATTTTTAATATGTATATTTTATATATATAAATGGGTGGTCTATGATTTAGTTGTGTCATTTTGTCACGCAAAAGAACTGCATGTGCAAAAGCATAACAACTACAGTTATAAAAATGAATAATCTCAAAGGTTACTTTTTAAGGTGCAGGTCTTGCAAGGCCAAAAAATTCTACATCAGATTCCTATTACCAACATAAGTTCTTCCATCCCTCTTTTAGTACCTTTCACTGATGTGAAATTTTAACAGTGCAGTTTCTTCCAGAGCTATTTTTCTACTGTCATTTTGCATAAATGCATTTTTAGAGCTCATTCATTTCACGGGGCTTTTATTTTCATTTCTCATATGAGGGAAAAAGAAGATAAAGCTAAAATAAAACCTACCTTTACTACCCAAACCATAAAAGACAACTGTTGAGACTTCTGAGAAACACTTTGTCTTTTCACTTGGTAGTTTGTGAAAGAACGAAATCAGTGTTATAATTATGTGTGAAGTTTAACTGAATGACATTCCGTTTTGAAATTCATTCCTACTTAAGAGTTAAAACCAGAGAGAAAGACACAAATACCGTATGCTAACACATATATACGGAATTTAAGAAAAAAAAATGTCATGAAGAACCTACGGGTAAGACAGGAATAAAGACATAGACCTACTAGAGAATGGACTTGAGGATATGGGGAGGGGGAAAGGTAAGCTGTTACAAAGCAAGAGAGTGGCATGGACATATATACACTACCAAACGTAAGGTAGATAGCTAGTGGGAAGCAGCCGCATAGCACAGGGAGATCAGCTCGGGGCTTTGTGACCGCCTGGAGGGGTGGGATAGGGAGGGAGGGTGGGAGGGAGGGAGACTCAAGAGGGAAGAGATATGGGGACATATGTATATGTATAACTGATTCACTTTGTTATAAAGCAGAAACTAACACACCACTGTAAAGCAATTATACTCCAATAAAGATGTAAAAAAAACAAAAAAACCCATGGGTTTGGTCTCTCCCCTACTCCCATTTTGTAGATACTGGATCCTGTCCTGAAGAACTTTAACTCTTCAATTGTCAAAGATGATTATAGAAGGGCTTCCAAAAAGAGGAACTTTCGTAGGATATTGTGAGTCCACACTTTTCAACTTATACTACATTTTAGGACAAAAGGTGGCCTTAGATTAAAGCAGATTCTACGAATATGTACTTGCTATACTCATGCTTTAGAATGTATTACACTGGCCTGCTTCAAAGTGGACCACTTCTGTGGTCACCTTCCCGGAACTTCCTCACATGATAATCCTCTTTAGAGAGTTGGCTCAATATTCACAAATTGCTTCTTTTCAAATCTTGGCTAATATTTTCCTATGACATTTTTTGAAAGATGGAGAAACTGGGCTTAATGAGTTATGACTATACTTGTTACAGTGAACTTATTAAATGGGAGAATGAGGAAGATGCATTTATATCACTCTAGTTACCGAATTTTAAATTTTAGAGGAAAAGAAATTTTTAAATAATTTGAAGATGGCAATAAGATAACCAAGAAGTTTCGGTTCGACTTGCTGCAATAGACAATATCAAGTGCCTGGGGGAAAAACACCCCTTTACGTGATTTTTTTTAGCCAAAAATATGATCGGCAAGTACGTGTTCTGTTTAATAATTCTGAACCTCCTTGATCAAACCCTAGACTAATTAAAACATATGCTGTTTTTATAACATAGAAAATGTAGAAAGGGCTCATATTCAGATTCACAAATTTAGTTCTTAAAACATCGTATAACATACAATCATGTACCTTTAAACCGCTAGATTATGTCAATGTTTACGTATTTAAAGCCATTAATTTCAAAAGTCCTGTTGAGCAACCACTAGAGACATAAAGATAGGTCTACACTGCAGAAAATTAAATCCAATATGGATTCCCAATATTTAGACAGAAGGGATTTTTAGAGATGGTTCCCACAGAACACCTTAAATAGGAGATGGACGGGTCTCCACGTCTTTATCAAGAAGGCAGCACTGGGCCCTCCCCAAATGTAGGAAAACCTGAATACAGGCAGGTCCTGAGATGCTACACCCTGGGCTGTCTTACTTCTCTTCCCCCTTCAAGCATTCCTTTGGCCTCTTCCTTCTTCCTGGAAGCTGATCCAGGGAAACCTAACCTGTATCTCCCCAGGATCTCCTTCTGCCCAGTAAAATAAATAAATAAATAAATGAATAAAGTAAAATAAAATAAGGCACTAGATGGAAAATGTATGAAGAGGCAGTTCTCTCCTTAGATGGTGGCTGAAGGCAACTCTATTAGCCCAAGAGAAGGGGCTCTGAGGACACGATGTAAAGATCTTCCCACAGGCTGCTAGAAGAGCACGTGGCACCAGAAATAACCGGAACTGTGACTCGCAAATCTGCAGGGGCCTCCTGTGGATCTGAAACAGGAGGCTACACAGGTGAAATCGTGTTGCAGTGAAGTGTGTTATGTGAACATTCCCAAAAAATGAATCAGCACAGGGCTTCAAAGTGTAGTTTCCGTGAAGCGTAATTTGATGCTAACAAAATAAAAGATGCCTTCGCTGACATGCTAGAATACAGAATGCAGTCATGGTGCCATGATTTTTTTTTTTCCTGGATTTTATCACTGTAGATTCCTATAACCAGCAATGAAAATGACATTCTTAGCCCTATTTCTACCTCTAGTGATTTGTGACATATCATGTCTTACTTATATTTAAGGCATTCCAATCACCACCTAAGAATTACCAGATCTGAAGATGCTTTTTTCCTTTTTTTACCTACAAGCCCAACAAGCACTAAAGCTTTCTTCTTTCTCCTTCTCTCTCCCCTCTCTCTCCCATCCTAGAGGTCTTGAATCTCAATGACAAAAGTGTCTGAAAAGTAGATGGAAGAAAGCAAAAGGCTTCGAATCATTTGGTCTCTTCTACTGGTCGTGCTATCTTCACAGAGGCAGAAATTCTTTTTTTAGTGCAAAAAACCACACCTATCAAGCAGTCGAAGTTGTTGCAGCCAAAGAGTCCAGTAACTACAGGACTGGTAGGTAGAGACTGCAAAAGATTCTATTGAAAAGCATGCTCAGTCAAATAGAATTTCCATCATCTAGCTGCTTTACCTAAAAGAAATACCCTGTTCAATAAAGCACTAGAGAGAAATCATTTTCTAAACTCAAGTGGGGATGCAGCCGCTCTGGAAAAGCGCTTTATTCTGACTGCGTTACTGTATCTGCAAGCTCCACCTCTGCAAACATGAAGATCAATGTAACAATTCGATGTACAAGGCAAGGCCTACGGCACTGCTAATGTCCCCTTGCTGGACATACACCTAAGACTCAGAGCTCTCAGGAGGTTTGCTGTGGAATAAAATTAGATTCCAACATCTGCCACCATTAAGGAAAAAATTCCATTTCCGTCTCCCATATGAAAACACTATAACCACTAAACAGTAACTGAACCTTGATACCGTAAATCAACTATTTTTTTTTAAACAGTAAAATTAGCGAATTCTGCTCTCATAATTATTTGAATGTTATCAGACTAAATGTTTGATAAAATTCTAATATGATTCACTTGGAAAAAAGGCTGCTTGTTTGAATACCCACAATATACGGCATATTCATCTGTAGCGATTCACATTATGTTTAAAGCATATCATCTTTTTAAAGTTTGCATTAGCCTGCTTTCCTACCCAAGCACAAAAAGTAGCCTACCTTCAGTTTGCAGTTGCATAATTTACCCAGACATTTCTATTAACGTTAAAAACAATCTCATTTCTGTTACTCATCAAAGAGAAAGTATAATACATGTGAAATGGTGGGATCTGAAAAGTTGGTTTCTTTTCCTGAAAATACTTTGTGCATTAGTCATTGCAGACCACAGCTACACATGTCTGGTTCCACCACATTCTGGGGCTGTACTATCTTTTCAAAATAATTCTGCTGCCTGCCATTCAGGGGATTTACCTAAAGCTTTACCTTGTAAAATAAAAAGTATCTGAGATACATAAATAGATAATAAATAAGTCACTCTGTGTGCAGATCCGAGTCTTTTGCTTAGCACACTGTAAGACATTATCTATTTGTGTTACAGTGCTGTAAATCTAAAAGCTCTTCTGCATGCATGACAGCATGGGAGCTCCTCCCATGTTAAAAGAAATTTTGGGTTCAAAAAGGTTAAAATACCAGAACAGCAGTGACTCAGCCTGGACCACAGCGTCCTTTGAGTCCTCCACCATGTACCCTTCCCTACCCCCCAACCCCAAACAGACATGAAAAAGCTTGGCTTCTAAGGGCCCTATGTTGGCAAGAACCCATATTCCATGAATATGTCAGTGAAGAAAGGAAAGCCCCTCCCATTCCACTATCAATTAGTCCAGCATCCTTAATTCCTCTTTCCTTTGGTCCTGATGCTGCCTGGAACCCTGAGGAGACACTAAAATAGTGATGCAGAGATGCAGAATTTGGGGTTGGCTCTCCTACTTTTTAGTCAAGTAACCCTCGTGTAAAATGAGGAAATCAATGTTACAGCCCACAGGGTTACTGAGAACTAAATGCAGATAATATATAACACATGACGGGGTCTAGCACAAAAAAGGTAGTGAATGTTAGGCCAACATAGAGAATCAGGGAGAGATACAGAAGCAGATGGGGCTGGACCGGTTGAGATAAAATGGCTCCAGCACACTGTACACGTGTTTCATTTGGGAGGACCTCTGCCCATGCTGACAAGCCTTGGCACCTATCTCCAAGGCATAAACAACTCTTGCTCAAGTTAAGAATTCTGACCACGAGAAAGGTACATCGGATTTGAAGATTTTTTTTTTTTTTTTTTTTTTTTTTGGCTTTGGTTTGTTTTCTAGTTTTTCTGTTTCCTTCACAAAAAATCATGGCAGGTGAACAGAACTCAAGTCAATGGACTACCTGCCCTTGTTAAGTTAGATCTCTTCTCTTAGGGATATATACAGTTTTTGGACTTATTTTTCAGTAATCATCAACTCTTAGATTTTCATAAAGAGGGCAGTGCTAACATCTAAACTGAACACCTAAGAGAAAGCTACAGAAACGCTTTTTAACGAAGTTCCAGTAAATTAGTAGTTAGGAATAACTATGTGAGGGAATGAAAGTTAACAGTCTGCTGGGCCCCAGTAGTCTACAACTGGCCCCTTGGAATCTCTTTCAACCAGTAATGAGGAGACGAGCTAGCAGCTTTGGGGGTTCTGGGGAACACACCATCATGGCAGATACACAGAAGTTGGCAACTGACATCTTTGAAAGTGACTCACGGGGAGCTTCGTAGGACAGGAGTCCAAAGAGCAAAGATGTTAAAAAAAAACCCTAGAATATCACTCACATGACATTATCAACCCATTGCTACCACTGTCTGAATAGCTCCAAAATCAGAACTCAGCCCAGGAGGGGAGAATTGGGGATATCATTTAAAAGAAAGAAACAATGAAGGTCGCAAAAACGCTGCTAGCCAGAAGGAGCTATGCTCTCGTCAAAAAGGAGAGGGAGGGTGGTGGTGATTATATGACAGATGCCAACTTACCCAAAAGTTTTAATATTCTATTTTTGTTTGCTGGTTTTAAGGCTGCCCCTTATCACAATAATGCATGTTTAGTTTCTCTGTTTATCTATTCTGGAGATTGGGGGAAAGTGTTTGGCCTTGTAAGAAGACAGTCTGTTATTCTTGATAATTTAATTGGAAAGGTCAGAAGAGATGCAGAATCAGAAGGAAAAGCAGGATAAACTATGTTGAAATATGAGATCCTCATCCTAATTAGACTAAATAGCCAAAAGAAGAAAGTGCAGGGTGGGTGGGTGAGGGGCGATGTGCGAACAGGACATTTCTCCTTAATGCCTAGTCCTGGCATGTAAATGAAGACATCTGAAGAAGCACACAGGTCTGAAGCGGCTCTGACATTCTATCATAATTAGAAACATTTCAAGAGCCCTGTAATTTCCAATCAAAATTACAGTAATTTCCGATATACAAGCCATGATTCATGACAGAATTTTACATTCCATGAGAGATTACGGTGGCCTGATGTATGACACGCTGAGTATGGCACTAACATAAACAATTCAGTTTAATGTTTAAACAGCACTTGATGTTTAGAATCTCACAATAAAAGAAACATATTATTGTAGAAATTATCACTTTGACAGTGATTGAAGGGTACGCAGGCATGTGGCCTATAAAGCTATAATTTTTACAGTCCACAGCTTGAGTTTAATCATTTTTATATAACATTTCCAAGATATCCCTTACGTAGTTCCAGCCAGCCTATAACTTAAACAAGAACAACCTTTTCTCAAGCAAAACTCCCATCAAGGACCACTATTAATGTTGCTAGAGTGAAATTTCAGAAAAACCTAATAATGAAAGTACTGTATTGTAAATACATCATATTGTAAATAGTCTCAGGACTGTATAATTTTATCAGAGGCTGACAGCAGCCAGGCTGTTTTATAAAGGAGAGTTCATTAACGATAATGAAATATATTTGTCTAAAATTTCCTTGATTGCCTCTCAATCTCACTTTGATAGTGTTATCAAATCTTTCTGCAAAGGGGACAAGACTTATACTGGACAAGACCAGTATTCTTCTGGTCCTTTAAAAAGTATTCCTGGCCTTGAACAAGGGTTTGTAGATAACTGTGAGCTTGTTCACGTAGATGACTCTACTTTTGATGAATATAAATTATCAATATATGACAAAAAGACTGCATTATCTATCCATCGTTATGTCTTGTAGGGATCTGTCACTTTCCCCATTCAATTCGATTCATTTATAATTCAAAAGATTTAGACAATTTTTCTAATTGTAATTAAATTTGTGTGTCTCATATATATATATATATAACTAAAATCATTATTTTGCAAAGCTGTGTGTGTGTGTGTGTGTGTGTGTGTGTGTGTGTGTCAGTTTGTTTTAATAAGCACACCCAACAGTTGTAGATGCCTGAGTTGGAACAGAAAAAAACTACAATGCTCGTAGTATTTTAGGATAGAAATCAAGGTCACCTAAGTACTAATGAAATAATAATAATTCAAGTTATTTGTTCCATTACAATAGACCAGATGGAGAAACCTCCTATACACTACAGTACTCTTCGGGAAACAACTATTAACTGACTGAGGGATTTCCTGAGAAATCTGTGGTCTGGACAGTAGATGTTGGAGGAAACACAACCAAGTGTCTCTGTTCCCTGAATCTGAACACTCTGTTTCATCATGAGCTCTGTCAATAATCCTGGAAACCGTGACCTCTCAGGGATGCAAGTTCAACTTGCAAATAGACACCCCTTCGAATGAACTTTCACAGGCATCGCAGATAAACATTCTCCATGCCTAACAGAGGCTCTTACCTGGCTTTTGGTTGCTGCCACCTTTGCAAACAGAGCTTGGGAAACTTTAGCGCGCTTCATTTCCTGCTG
>NW_006798629.1:3933594-3950139 GCF_000442215.2 Lipotes vexillifer | reverse complement strand
CCTGCTGAATCTCGTCGTAAATGGAAGCATTAATGTTCATGGTATTGTTCTCTGGTTTCCCATTCCTCTCAGTGGCAATGGTAGCTGTTTTCACCTACAAAACATTTTGAACATGCCTGTCATTTTCCACTGGCCAAACTGTTTTGAAGCTTCTCAGGCTCGGCATCCAAACTGGATACTGTTGCTCCTTTTACGATCAAGGTGATCAACAATGCGGTCATTCAACATGAGTTCTTAGCTGGATATCAGACTGCTTAAGTTAAGGAAGTCATAGTGTCACAGGTGACTGCAGCTGTAATACAACAGCAACTGCCAGCTGACAACCAGGAATTATAATGCCATAAAGTAAGTTTTCTGGAAAATGGAATAGTTTCAAAGACTTGAAAACCCTAAACTAATTGTTTCCCAATTACCTTCCACTGCAATTCTAACAAAGGAAATTCACAATTAAAATCATAATGCACAGTGCTGTATCTTCTATCTTCGCTGGGTACCCGATGCCTAAGAGACAATAGCATCACTAATAGCTATTACATACTACGGCCTTTTTAATTTTAGACTCTTTTTTTTTAATGCCTTTTCCTCTTATGGTTTCATTTAAAAAATCTTCCATAACAAAGCCATTTGCAGAGCTGCACATTTAAATCTTCTATCCATCCATGAAACAGGTAGAGTGCCTTGCTTAATTATCATAAAGGCTGGTTGCATTTTACACATGCATGTCCAAGCTGTTCTGTATAATTATTTCATCATTTCCTGGCACCGCTGTATATAACTCTTTCCTTTTGACTGGTGGAACCAGACAATAAGAAAATGTTTCACAATATTTAATAGAACATGACTGCAAGTTACGCAAAATATATAAACAGTGACTTACAAATATATTCAAAATGTATAATCTTGAGTGAGAAATTAATATCAATGCCTTTGGTAATCATGATAAGCAGACAGCTGCAGAAAAATGACACAAAATTTAGGGGGAAAATCAACCTCAAAATTTATTGATACCATGATTAATCTTCAAAACTTAAAAACAATCTTTAAAACTTTAAATCTTTAAAATAAAAATTTGATCTTTATTGAGCATTTATAGGAACCAACCAGCCTGGGAAATTCACATATGAACCATGTAGCTGCTTTTTACTGGGAAACATTTAAAATGTTTCTCCCGGCAAAATGATTCATCAAGGACCACGTTTCTTAGGGTCCTTTACAGAATCCAGGTTTTCCTTCTCTAGAAACTTACCATCTTGAGCCATTTCTCTCATCCACTAGGAACAGAAAATGAAGCTCATTTTAAGATAATCAAATGATTTGGGGGCACTAAATGACACACCTTCTCCCATTAGAAGAAGTAAGTCTTCTAATGTTTATTTCACCCTGCCCCCAAATATTTGGTAACAAAAGAAGGGCAGAGGTTATCCTAAGCCATTTAATTCCCTGCACTTGAGAGAGTAAAGCTGAGTCTCCTTTACAACGTGCTTTCTGACTCGTAACTTCTACCTGGTGAGCAAAATAACTCACCTCTGGAGGATGCAGCTAGACTCTCCCACCTGGACACTACCCTTGGGAGCACGGAAAGGATAATGCTGGGAAATGGTTGGACCACAGGCCCCCAGTGAGGACACAGAAGGTGAGGCAGGACAAGGGACCCACTGGCTGGCCTCACTGGCCTCTCCTAAAGCATAATCCGCAGACAGAAACAGCAAGAGCAGAGGCTGGATTTCAGCCTTCCCCTGCCAGTTCTGCACTCCAGTAAGCAAGGGCACTAACTCACAGAGGCATCTTAAGGACTGGGGGCCACTAGGCACAGACACAGGGCTTTGAAGCAGTAATCTGCTAAACACCACTTTAGGAGCCAGAAGAGTTAATGCATTACCATAAATTGCCTACAAAGTTGCTTTGCTGAGATTTGCAACTTTGCTCTGGGGTGGTCTTGCTTTGAGGCAGAAGGATAGATTTGATCACCACATGGGGTCCCCTTTAATACCTATTTTTTTTCACTGCTTAAATGAAAGAGAAAAGAAAAGCCATTTCAATCGCTTTGAACATTGAATGTTATGGAAATGGAGGCATGAAGTTCAGGGCATTGGAAGAAACAGTTCCTTGGTATCATCTGCTTAGCAACAGTTAAGACGGCAGGCTTTGGAAACTTGGTGTTTCAGTGTGTTTTGAAAATCATTTTCATTCTTTTGTAAAAATGATGTTTAAGAATTTATCTTCGAGGTGGGTTACAATCATTTGTTTCAACCCTGTGATTTTGTTTCCAAAAATTTCTTTGGTTTAATTTTTTTTTTAATAAAGCAATTACAACTTGAATCAAAAAGCAAACATTTTAAATCATAAAAAAAAAATCTCCTAGTAGCCAACACAATCAAAAGTTGAAAAGTACTTAAAAAATAAAGAAGTATTTTTTTTTTTTTAAAGTACTTTTTAAAAGTTCTTAAAAAAAATTAAAAAAGTGAGAGGGGTTCCCTGGTGGCGCAGTGGTTGATAGTCCACCTGCAGATGCAGGGGATGTGGGTTCGTGCCCCGGTCCGGGAAGATCCCACATGCCGCGGAGCGGCTGGGCCCGTGAGCCATGGCCGCTGAGCCTGCGCGTCCGGAGCCTGTGCTCCGCAACGGGAGAGGCCACAACAGTGAGAGGCCCGCGTACCGCAAAAAAAAAAAAAAAAAAAAAGTGAGAGCAACAACTTTTAAAAATCTTAAGAAACTGTATTACTCATTTAAAAAACATTTAGAAAAGCTCTTCCTTATCATCTTGTTGGCTCAGATATGCATCTTATTAGAGATAAGCTATTAGAATTCTGGAACCACATTTTTCTCTAAACACAAGGTATTGCTTAAGGGGAACTGACTTGGACAGCTTTTCAAAAATATGAAAGCTGAAATTTTTCCCCAGGTAAAAATGGAAACAAAAATCTTTTATACCTCACTCTACTAAGTACTATTTTAGCTTAGCTCAAAAAAAATCTTCTTTAATCCTGGTTTAGCTTTTAATATTATATCACACATTAAAATTCATAAAGTAGTTCATTCCAGGCAAAACAAACTACTCTTCAGCTCTTCTCTGCAAATAGCACAGGAGGTAAAATACATGCAGTTGCTTTCTGAATAGCATTTATCAAGGTAGCGTGTACCACTCCATCATTACGGTGGCGCCAGGGAAGTAAAGAATTGGAGCTTCTGCTATTTACCCTCCCACATGGGGAGAGGGTGTAGCACTAGGGTGTGCTTTTTATTTCACTACAATTGTTCAGTAGAACACAGATTTTCCATGAGAATTTTTTGCTCCTTTACCGCTGCTGAATTCATCAACCCATACTACAAAGTGAACTATATATACTACATACGTACTATATATGTACTACATACAGGCTACACAAAATGGACTCTACTGTGGTCCTGACTGGCGTCTGTGCTCTTCCTTGATGCAAGTGGAATTGCCTGCAAGCTCATACTGCACACAGGCGTGAGGGCATGCCCATATGCAATTAAAGTTTGATGTAGTTTTAATAATAATTATGATAATAAGAGAGACTCACATTTATCAGTTGTTTATTATGAGCTGGGCCTTGTGTTAACATACATTAACCTGCATAATAGCACTGAGTAGGTAATGTCACATTACTGCCCCATTTTTTAAATTGAGAAGCTAACAAAGCGGTTAAGTAATTTGTCCATGGGGCAAGGCTGAGAACTGAACTTAAGTCTAACACCAATGCTTATCTTAGAAATCACTGCAATACACGGAGGGTATGATGTTATATAGGACTTCTTTATTGGGGAAAATTCTTATTATTTTTTAAGACATGCTGCACCTGCTTTTTGGTGGCGCTTTGCTAAATCTAGCTTATGAATGTCTTAATTTTTAGTAGGGAATGGTTTTATCATTAGTTTAAAAAATCCGTGCTATTTTGAGGAATTCCTATCGGTGATAGAAAACAGTCCACATTTTCATATTTTTATATATTAACACTGTTTTGAGTATCATGGTTCTATCTTTTTACACTTTTGTAGAAACCATATTAGTTATTTTCCAGATCTAGACTTTCAAAAGTCCTCTAGCTTTTAAAAGATGACCATCAATGAGAAGTGTTTTCCAAGCACATATGTGATCTTAAAATAAAGCTGGTCAAGGGATTCATAACAAATAAAACTTTTATCAAGTGTGAAGTTCCTGCCCACAACTGAACCTATGTTTCATTATACTATAGAAGAATGTGTTGTAAAGAGACAGAAGTGTGCAACTACCAGATTAAATTAATTATATATCGCTTCTATGGGTATAAACTTTGTACATTTTCTAAAACATTGTTATAAAATGTCCCATCTTCAGAACAAACCAAAGAATGCCATAAAGAGATGTTAAAAAAAGAAAAAATATTATATAATTCATGTAAAACTTATAACTTGATAATTATAGGCTTTCAAATGGTCCTTATGAAGACAGAAATTGCAAATTTAACTCCAAAAGTCACATATCTTAAAACACACAAATAAACCCATAATAAGTGCACACCTAAATAGAAACCATCAACTTAAAATGGATATGTTTAGTGCAACAGACAACTTCCAGAAAATAATAATTAATTACGATTAATAAGATTCATCTTGTAAACTCATCTGGAAAATTTGCTAAGTGATAGTCAGAAAAGAAATCTTTAAGGCCATGGAGCTTTGGAGGGATTGGTTTCTCCCAAGTACTCGTACCACCAAAGTTTGGAAAGGGCTCTTTTCTCTACAATCTCAGAAATGCCCAACTGTCTAAAGTCCTCCAAAGTGGACCATTTGTCAAATATTCAATGTATTCTATCAGAAGAATATTTCACATGTGTTCCTTTTTCTAACCTAACAAGAAAACTTCTCATCCTCTCCGACAAACAGAAAGAGTCCCTGAGTTTCATTTTCTCCTTTCTAAAATGTGTCTTCTGAGGACGTGGCTTGAGGTAGGGGAAAGAGCATCCGACTGAATAGGGGATTTGAAAACTAAGTATTTGACTTTTCTCATTTTTCTCATACCAAAGGTTGGTATAATGATTCCATGAATTCATTCATGTGAAGGTGCTGAGAAAACTGTGAATCATTGTCAAGTGCAAGGTATTCATATTTCTTGAATCACAGCATGTACACTGTGAAAATATGCTTTCAACCAACAGGTCTGGCCTGGAGCCTACTGCCCCAGCCAGAAGACAAAGCTCCTGGTGTGGCTACCCCTACCGAAGCCTGAGGGACAGGAGTGCAGAGGAGCCATCTCGCCAAGGCAGAGCCAGCCAAGAGCTTCCTGAGGCTGGTCTAGGTTTTCCCTGGTGAGGTTCTCCTAAGAATAACACCCATGGCCTGAAGGAAGCCCTTTCTTGAAGATGATTTGTAACCTGAGTTCCTCAATGGTTTAGGTCCTTGGTCTGGCAGGACCCAGGGACATCCAATCATCTTCCATATGACCTAAACTCTTCAGAGAAGCTGGAAGATAATCCAGTCTCTCAGGCCTAAAGGTGTCCTGGGTCTTCAGTGAGCCACAAGGGACCTCTGCCTTCAACAAGCATTAGAAAGAAATACTGTTCCGGTCCAACCCAAGCCAAAGACTAGTCTCAAAACAGATTTCGAATACCTTCATTGTGGGGGGGCGGGGGGGGATGAAATGCACAGTGATTTCACATAGATTCCTCTCTGGCAAAATATAAAATATAAAATGACAAAATCCTGCAGTCCTTTTCTATACCTGTGGTCTCCTCCTTTACCCCCCTTCCATTTTAGTCATTTGTAAATAAGCACATGAAAACCTTATGTGTGGTATATTGGTTCCAGGTTAAGCACTGGATTTCAACTGCTGCAAAACGGTACTAACTGAACTGCTCTATAACCCGTTTTTCCAAATCCTAAGTACTCATTTTACATTGATAATACATTTAATACATTAAAAATTCCCTAAAATTTAATTCACTGAATCACTGTCAAAGGGTAAAAGGTGAACAAACTGGTTGTGAGCTCTGTTATGATAAAATTAAGGAATGCAAAGGGATTCCCTATGAAGCAGTGAAAGAAAATTATTCACACATATCAGATAATCATTTCAGAATGTGGTTAGATGGCCAATAGTATTGTGTTAATAGAAACTTCTTTTCTTTGAAAGAGCTTCACTAAGAATCTACAGTATCTAAGTACATTCATCATTGGCTAAATATCCCAGCTAAAGGCTTGATCTCAACCCCCTCTTGAGAACAAACACATACAGCTGAGGGTGGCTCAACCAGTTTATCAGTAATTCAGGCCAAAATAAATTATAGTTTCTATCCCAACTTATCAGCAGGTATAGTCTTTAGACATACATATAGGAAAGCAACCCAGAGTATCTTAATAGTATACAAAAATAAATATCACAATTAAGAATTAATGTAATTTTGGCTAAAAAAACAAAAAACGATGAGTAAGGAAAGCAGAATCATATCTGGAAAACAAATAAAAACATTAAAGTCCTAGGAAAATTAGAAAACAAAAGTTATATTAAGGAACTACCAAGTCAAATATTTGGATAGATTAAAACAAAAAAAGAGAAGCAGCTCAACGCTTACATTCACACTGGTCTTAAGTAAGCCCTTCTTTTGTTAGTATTGCAAGATTAAGTGATAAGTAAACTAACTCTGCCCAGAGGCCTTCCAATGACGACTGCAACAGCAAAATTAACTAATGATGGTACATATGATAACTCTAAACACCACAAACTCAGTGTTCAATCAAGTCCAAGTATTTTTTGTTTAATCACTCTTACAGAAGTCATATATGTATATAAAGAGTTCCTCATTCTTTTTGGTAAGAAATATGGTATTGAAGGCTTAACAGATCAAATTCAGTAAGTGTGTGTGTCGGCAGATGGATATGTATGCATGTATTTGGGTGCCATTCTTTTCTGCTTAGAGAAACATATCTTTCTTAAAATTACAGCAATGCCTTCTTTGTTGTCTGCTCCTATAGACATTAAGACTTAATTGATTTTCACTGAATAAAATGGAGAAAATGGACCTTTGGGATGTTTCTAAACAATAATCATTTCGGAACATTACAATATGCAGTTTAAGACCCTCCACAAGTGGCTGTATATTATGTCTATTTCTTATTTATGGAGTATCTATGGCAGTTTCACTTTTAGTGTTGAGTGAGTTTTATCTCTATTACTTGGAAATGGATGACCATTTTTTACTATTGATGAAATCAACATTAAGAGATAATTTCATTATGACATTATGTTACATAAGCACTTTTAATTAGTATTCCATATTTACTTTCCATCGTTTTAGCTGACCTCATTGTTAAGAGCTGCACAGGCCACAAATTAAATGTGTAAGAAATATATTTGCTTGTGGATCTTACATCTAATCCACTCAAATTTGTATCTAATAGTTGTACTGAAAATTAACTTCTCAATTCTTATAATAGTTATGAGGTTACCTTTTAAACTCGATTAAAAAAAATACAGATGCGCATACACAAAATTACCTGGCAGGTGACTTCTGTCCTTTCTAAAAAGTGCAAAAATTTGGAAAATAGAAAATGTGCCCATTTCTGGGAATATGGATGGAATTCCTTATCAGCCCCATTTAAAGCTGCCTTCAAGGATTGTATTAAACTTAATTATGAAAGATTACAAACGAGATGATGCGTAATTGGTACCAGCTGCAGCTGGTATTGGAAAGCATAAATACAAATGGAATTATTTATTTTTATTTATTTACTATTCAAATGGTGGTTCTAAAACGCACAGGGATAAAATGGACTTCATTACTTTTTTTCCTATTGAGTTTAAAATACCTTTTTACTTCATAGTAGTAGAGCCAAATATCCCATTTCAAGATGACTTTTCACTCCCAAAGAACCCCCCAAATGAAGCAACACAAAGTAATTTTTTTCCCTCTAATTAGTAGCTACTTGTTTTTATATCAGAATTAGTGAGCTGGGACCAAATTCTCCTCAAGCAAGTCTATGAACTACTATTAAAAAAAAAAAAATCCCTATCCATCTACCTTTCTCATGCTTGTTGAGATTCTTCCTTAGACTTTTTTTTTTTTTTTTTTAAAACAAAAACAAAAAGCAGAAAGGTGAGGAGGAAAAAGAGAGTTCACCTGGGGAGGGCGGCTGGGCGGTGTGCTTATCAGGGGGGCAGGACCCATCGCTGAGGCTGCATTCAAGCTCCTTTCCCTTTCATCCTGGTAAATTCGATCTCTCTCAGCTTCCGGTAACTGCAAGAAATTCTGCATAGCCCGAAGGTTTACCAGCAAAGACTGGGATGCAGTCTTGGGGTCCTCTTCCTTTCGTAGGATTTCTGAAAGCAAGCCCTGCAGGGAATGAAAGGCACAGGGTGAGCTTGCCCCCATGCTCTGCCCAGCCCACGGTGAACCTTTCCTTTTCTTCTCCACTCTGTTCAGAAAATGAACAGTCAGAAGCATTAATTCCACATAGGAGTATATTAGTTACAACTGAAGTGGTAGAGAAGAGAGCCTCAATTGTATTCTTAATTTTATTAAGCGTCTGCTTTACATATAACATAAACTGCAACTGCCTAATTGGTCTCCTCCTTTTGAGTAGCTTAACTTGCCATGAAATCTTTCACAGAGACAGGATTGAGGCAAGTTAAGAATAAATGAAATGCTCATAATACGACAGCACTGAACTGTATAGTTCTCAAGCTGCCAAGACAAAGGCAGTGGAATGCCAACAGCCCAATATGTAAAGATACAAAGCCATTTCGAGAGAAGTAGGATTTATAAAGAAAATACTCGAAAATGAATTGTAACATACTAGGAAAAAGAATATGACTAAAGCATCATCTAAGATTTATGCTATGTTTTTGCAGGCAATATTTTACATTATTCCTTGGTTTTCAAATTATTGGAGTCAATGACAAGTGATTCTTTCTATTTACCGCTTAAGGAAACTATACTGCTTGCTATACAATATACCTCTGAGTAACAAGTTGAAAATTTGAACTTCAGAAACCATCCTTTAAATTTGAAACACATAACCCCTTTTCCACACTGCAAAAATCCTTCGTAGCATGCCAAGAAAAAGAATATTATCAAATTCTGTAAAAATCAAATTTCTTGAGGAATAAACATTTTTAATAATGCTAGAAGAAATTCACCAACCATTAGTAAACTTCTTTATGGTATTCCTCCCCAAATAACAGAGAATTGTTAACTACTACTTTAATTTTTGGAAGAATGCATTTTAAAAATGGGTGTTTCTCCACAATTTTGTTTAAGGGCTTATATGAAATACAAGGATTAGAAACATTTTCTGCCCATTTGATAAGGACTGAGCAGGCCTTACCTCTTCAACTTTCTGCATGAAAAAAATGCCTGGAATGCCAAGACGTGTTTGCTTTCTACATTTCAGTTTATCACAATATGGCTCAGAATAAAGTGTTGTGGAGATCTCTACATCATTTGCAAATTTCACTTTCTAATAACCCTGCAGAAATGGCAACAGGGTAGTACCTTTGGGAAAGGGAGGTAAAGTGTCATGTCAAAACAACCAAGCCCCAACGTTATAACACTGGGGTTTTTTCATGGTTTCCTAGAAGTGCAAACCTGGCTTTGTTCCCAATTCCTCAAGGAAAATGTAGCATATTGCCCCAAGATAACAGTTGGGTACAGACAATATAAAAGCAGTGTCCACTTCAAAAACGATCTATATAGGCTGCTATTTAAAAAGATCCTCCAATAGGCTCGGGGGCTTAAGAGTACATTTTAGTTTCTCATTTGGTCTATGCAAGGGAAGCCGGTTTCACCCTAAGAAATGTGACTGAAGAATGAAGGGTACTTGTCCTTTCATTTATAATACTGACAAGTAATGTTGCAACTGTGTTTATACATGAGCAAAACATCCAGTCAATTTAACTAAAATTCAGTCAAACAGGCAGTCAATCACCCAGCTATTTAATTTGCGCAAGGCCAACTAATTAGATTGACTGTGTTTTTGATGTGTCACGTTGAAACCAAGAAATACAGGTCTCAGAAACAATGTTTGAAAATAGGTGTAAAGAAAACAGCCCTTGCTCTAAACTCTTCCCTACCAAATGGGGATACAAAATTTTTAAAGATATTAAAAGATGTATTTCACAAAGCAATATATCTTAACTCTACAGAAAGAGAAACATACAGTACACATAAATACATTATAAATTCCCTGAGTACAATAGTCTAATATTCTTTTTTGTCATCCCAGCACAATGCCTGCCATGTAAGTATTTGATAAATATTTACTAAATGGATTATGTGTATTCAGACCATAGAAGGAAAAAATTCCAAATGGGTGACAGAAACTTAACAAGATATGCTCCCCATGGGAAAATTCTAACGGTAATTAATAATGTACTCAAGGTGAGCCTTCAGTGGAAAGTTATGTGGCACTTTGTAAGACGTTTTATCTACACTAATTGTTCAGTAATTAAAACAATTTTTTTTGCAGCAACATGGATGGACCTAGAGATTATCATACTAAGTGAAGTAAGTCTGACAGAGAAAGACAAGTATCATGTATCACTTATATTCAGAATCTAAGAAACATGATACAAATGAACTTATTTACAAAACAGAAACAGACACACAGACACAGAAAACAAACTTACGGTTACCAAAGAGGAAGGGAGGAAGGATAAAACAGGAGTGTGGGATTAACACATACACACTACTATCAACATACATAAAATAATCAACAAGGACCTACTGTATAGCACAGGGAACTATATTCAATATTTTGTAATAACCTATAAGGGAAAAGAATCTGAAAAAATATATATAAGAATATATAAACTGAGTTACTGTGCTGTACACTTGAAGCTAACATAACATTGTAAATCAACTATACTTCAATAAAAAAAACAAAACACTTTAGGTCAAAAGAGATCCTATAAACAGAAGTTATTATATTTGGGAAATTTGAAATTAGACATTCAGAGATCTCAGATAACAAAATGTCATCTCTTTCCGTTACAAATGTTACCCGAGACAGCAGAGAACTACGGTGAGAAAGCCAACACACGAAAAAATACATAATGATATCAAGTCTTGCTAACGTGAGACTGAGTCATTTCTGTATGGCTTAAAGTAACAGATAGAAGGTCACCTGGGAGAGAATTTAGCAATTTCTCTACTCATATTTTGACGTTAGCATGACGTCCCATTTGAGCATATGAAATGTTTTCCGGGCAAAGCATTTTATTTCCACTTAATTATTCTAACTAGAGCGAGTGCAGGTTTTCTGCCTGGGATGTGTTGAAGGTCTAGACTGATATTTCAAACCCTGGGACATTCACAGAGCTCGAAAGCAGACAGTGTAGACAGTCTCAGGTGTTTTACAAACCTTCGGGTTTTTGTGTTTTTGTTTTTGTTTTTTTTTTTTTTTGGCCCAGGCTTTCAATGAGGGGAGTGCCCCCTGGTGGAAATGCTTGAAAATATTATTAGAAAATGTTTTGATTAGAATGTGTTAATTACTTTTTTAAAGAGAATGATGTCACTTGAGAAAATTCTGGATGCGAAATGACTGGCATTAGAATCCGTATATGGGAATGCACGTTTTGGTCCTGTTTGGGTTGTTGTTATTTGAGTAGCTACATTTATGGATTCAAGATGTATTTGGCCCTTGTTTCCCATTTCCCATGACTGAAAATCCAGTTAAGACTCGCCAAGTTAGGTCAAGGTCATTTGTAGTAATGCCCCATGGTGGATAGTAAGAGACACCTCTTACCAAAAACTTTTCTTCATGCTAAAAAATAACATGTCAAGGTCATCATGTATACTTGCTATCGCTGAAATACCAGGACTAAAATATTTACCAATATTATGCCCCGTAGGTGCTCAATAAATTTGCTGAATGAAATTAAACAAAATTATTAGTCATTTTTGTTTCCAAAAAGAACTTGCGATTTTGTATATTATGTAGTATGTTACCAGCACCTCATGGATATCAATTTTATGGGAAACGAGAAGCTGCTTTTCATGGCACGTCACATCTTCAAATTGTTCAATACGTGCTCTATACATGAAAACGTAAAATTATTCTGCACCGCCATTCCATAGTGCTTGTGAGATTTCTAATGTTTGCAATTAAAGAGTGAACTTGCTGATGAATACCTAAACCTTTTTTACATTCCAGAAAGAGTTTACAAGTAAAATTCATGAGTATTGGAAAAGAAAGAAAAACCTTCAATAAATATTATCAGTACTTCCAAAAGCTAATTATGAATTCTTTAAAACAGCAGATAAGCGAAAGAGACTGCCAATGTGAACAAAAAGCCTGTCTGGCCTCCCGTTTGTCTCCTCTTTGAACATAATCACTGATTCAAATAGATTTTTATCAGCTTCGTGGAACTTCAAAGCCCTCAGAAGGAAAATATGATTTGATGAGACCTCCCTCTAAAAATAAAACATGCAGAAGATTCTTCAAGGCTACCTGCCTCTTGTTTGGTGAATTTTTAATCACATGTCCAGGTGAAAGACTACTTTCAAACTCCACCTCCTACCTTGGACTCAGGCCAAGCAAGTTATAAGCAGACACATTTATCTCTGTCGGTTGGGAGGCCAAACAAGAGCTGTCACGTTGGGGTAACAGCACCTTTTTACCTTTTATTCAATAGTGATATGGAGAGTGAACTTTTCTTAAATTACACTGTGAAGAATTATAGGAACACAGTAGCAATTTCTGTTATACTTAAGCAGTCAAATTTCTCTCCACCACATAATTTACAGAACTCAAATTCAATAAAACATTACATGATGGTCCATTACTGTTATCAGTTTTGAATAATCCATCTTCATTCTTTATTTTACTGGAAAATAAAGTGTGCCAAAGACAAGAGGAGGGGGGAGAAAAAAGGGGGAAAGCCACAGAATGGGATCAGAGTTACACTACGGGATTTATTTTAAAAAGCGGGGGGAGCACTAAAGAATATATTTTCTTCTATCACGACCTTTAAGTAGCAGTAATACAGAGAAGTGAATTGAAAAGTATAAATCTAGAAGCTTCAGCAATTAATTTTAGCCATGGGTTTCCATTAAAAAGACATCAAGTAGGCATAACTGAATGAATGACAGATGCTAAAAGCTGGTACCTTCCGTAGCAATTAAAGAACATATGCCCATCAATTCAGAAGGGGGAAACATCCTTAAAACAAGGAATTATATAAATTTCATCACAAGCTTTCAGAAAAGGTAGATTTTTCTTTCATCTTTTTGTTTTCTTTTGTTTTCGACTTTAAAAAATAGTGATACAGGAATGTCTTAAAAGAGAGGCGTATGTTTTAATTCAGGAGACCCAATTAAGCTGATGAGAAAATTCTCCAATGAAGAGTTGAAAGATGAGACCCAGGATTTTAAAGTTATACAGAGCTGTCGATATTCTCAACTCACAACAGCATTATCTATTACATGAATGTTTTAACATACTGTTTATAGGATGCCAGTGTCTTTATCCAATCACATCAGAGAACTTTGCATTTGTATGTACATATTTTACGTTAATTTTTTTAAAACCTGGAGCCGGAATTGCACACTGTAATAAGTACACACAAATGTGTCTGTGCGGTTTAACTCTGCAGAGCTCCTGCTCTATACATATGCATTAGCATGTGTATTTTCATCCTCCACACTCACACCATACACTCTCACGATGCACCTGCTTTTATTGAAATGCACACAGTTTGAAATAAACATACTACATACACTCATATGAATGTATAATCATTAAAATAAATGCAGCTGTGTGTGTACGCGTGAGTGTGCGTGGCGTTTTGGTATGACCACCAAAAAGACATGCATGCTTGCGTGTTCCAAAGCGAATTCCCCAAAAGTGAACTCTTAAATATACATAGACAATGACTCTCATTGAAATCAGACAGCTTCAAACATGGCCCATCATCCACTTTGACGGAGGAATCCCAATTACCTCTATACAGGTTTAAAACCAAACCCCTCTGTCATCCGGGGCTCCAGACAATTTTTTGGTAATGACTCTTTCTCAACTGGCTATTATTAATAAAGAGATGGATATCAAGCTGCACCCGGGTTTCATTCTCCTCTCTCCCTTGAAAACATTAAGTCACTGTTTTCAATGTTAACCACAGAGATAACCACCTTTTCGAAGAGATTGATAGGGTGTAAAATAGAGAACTCTGTCTTTTTTCCAGTAACCAATCCTTTTGATATCTGTGGAATCCGTCCACGTGAAAACCCAAGGAGAACAAATGGTCACTCTCCAGGGTGATGCCTGGGACATTACAGCCCCACAGAAGAAAAAACACACTGATGGGTGGTGACCTTACCCTTTTCACCTTCAGCTAGACTCTCTTTACTACATAAAACACACTTTCCTTGGTCCTTTAAGAAATAACAATTTGCTCAATTTCCAAAATGCTTTCCACTGAATCTGTGAGTCATTTGTGTCCATGTCAGTGCTGTCTTTGTGGGCTTTCAATTCAGTTCAACAAGCAAATTTTATGCAGAGACTTGCCTGGTTTTTGCCCAGTACTAAGAACTACTGGTAGTTACTGCTATTTACAAAAATAAAGGATGCTGCCAGAAACAGGAGTAGCTAGAAGGCTGACTTGATTCTTTCATCCATTCATTTTTTAAAATTTTTAAAAATAATGACCCTCCAACTGAATAGGGGTGTCATATTAAATTTACCACCTAATAATGAACACATTTTAAGTTGTAAAGATATATTAATAAAACTAGGTAAAACCATACAATTTTAACCTGAGAAATAACTTTGCAACCACCCTTTTAAACACAGACAGATGATACAAAACACAGTTAAAGAAACTGAAAACAAACACTGAGTTAAAGGCTTTGTAAGGCCTCCTAAGTTTCAATCCAGTGAAGGCAAGCCAAAAATAAGTCACAGCTGGGATTCTCCTAGGTATGGAAACTGCCAGCAAGGAATTAATACTAGATATTTTTGTACCCGGATTTTATTTTTTATTTTTCTTTTTTTGCGGTACACGGGCCTCTCACTGTTGTGGCCTCTCCCGTTGCGGAGCACAGGCTCCGGACGTGCAGGCCCAGCGGCCATGGCTCACGGGCCCAGCCGCTCTGCAGCATGTGGGATCCTCCCGGACCCAGAGACAAACCCGTGTCCCCTGCATCGGCAGGCGGACTCTCAACCACTGCGCCACCAGGGAAGCCCCCAGATTTTATTCTTATAATCATATAATAAACAAAATAACTTAAATACGAAAGGAAATTATGAGTCAGGCAAAAAAAAATTGACGAAAGAACAGTGGCAAAAACAAGAAAAGTTAAAAGGACATAATGTCCTCATTCTAATCAAAGTTACATGTTCTTCTGGGGTTTTCCTGGGGAGGGTGTGTGTGTGTGTGTGTAATAAACACCATGTATATATCAACTAGTTTCCAAAAAAAAAGACATTTTTTAAAAATCCCCTCATTCAGTGTTTAATGGAATCAATTTTTTTTTTTTTTTTTTTGCCGTACGTGGGCCTCCCCCGTTGCGGAGCACAGCCTCTGGACGCGCACTGGGGAACGAACCCGTGAGCCCCTGCATCGGCAGGCGGACTCTCAACCACTGCGCCACCAGAGAAGCCCAATGGAATCAATCTTTTTAGGGCTTTTCAGATGTCTTTATCTTAGGTCTTTTCCTGTATATCACCCTTTCTCCATATCCTGCTAAACATCTTCCTTGCTGATAATACCTTCACAGGAATTTGCCCAGGAGGACAAAGGTGTGAACACAAGGGGTATATGCAAATCTCAGTGAGAAGTCTCAAGCTAAGGCCTCTAAGGCCAAGCTTACCCCAGGGCCTGATTTGTAAATAGTTTTATGCACTTCTGTCTATGGCTGCTATGGCCCTCAAAGACTAAAATACTTACTATCTGGCCTATAACCGAAAAGGTCTGCTGATCCCTGGTCTAGGAAAGGTGGATAGTGGGCTAGAAGCCTGGAGCCCTACCAATGAAATGGCCTTAACCAAGTCCTGAAACCTTTCTCAATCTGCTACTAACAGTCTATAATTCCATTATATAAAAGCATAGGTAATGCCAGTTTGAAATATGTTCGATATTTATTCTTTCAAGGCCCCTGAATCAGGATCGATTTGTACACAGCTTTCTCTTGGTAGAAGAGGTTTACGATAAGCAGAGAAATGATAAAATGTAGGCACCCCCAGGTACAGACAATATGACCACAGGGAGAGAAGGAAAAAAATGTTAGTACAAAGTAAGAGCATAAACATTAGTATAGATGGGATTAAAGAAGGAAGAGAAAAAGAGAGAGAGGAACCATTTACACATAAAACAAAACTGACCTGAGTTCTGTTAAAAGCCACACGTGCAAATACTGCCTGGGAGATTCCTGCCCGTTTCAGTTCATCACGTACCCACTGGTAGATTTCGGAAGACACCTCTGTGTTGGTGGAAACCTGTTGCTCCAAAGGCTTATTCATAGATCTACTAACAGGGGGAGGGTGGTTCAAGTACTGTTGGTTTAAGGACTGCTGGGCTAGAAGTCTGTTCACTGCATACTGCTGGTTCAG
>NW_006798629.1:3901565-3933223 GCF_000442215.2 Lipotes vexillifer | reverse complement strand
CAGCAGCTGAGCCATCACCAGCTGCTGGTTGACCAACTGAGGACTGATGGGCGTTGACACGAGCCCAGGGTGCAGGTTGGGAAGAGGGGTCCGGACAGAGGGCTGGCTGCCATGGGAGAGCTGCGCGGGGGATGGGGGCTGCTCCGCGGTGTTCCCTGGGACCGGTTGCTGGCCAAAGTTGACGTGGTTGGCACCTTGCTGGGATAGTTCAGAGAGACTATCCATTTCAACTGAAGTGGACAAGAAGGAAAATCACATTGAGCCAACAATGATCTGCATTGATAAGGATCTCTGGTCATTCCCTAACACAGACAGAAGGCACAGGGCACACCCAAGGTCCAAGGAAACTAAGAACATCTCAAGATGGAATGCAACTGGCTATGCTTTTACTTTTGTCCTCTGCACCATGGCACAAACTTTGAAAGGGGGATAACGTTTTCTAGTTTTATAATGTGGTTTAGATTTAAGGCCAGAAATCAATTATTTTCAAAGTCTATGTGACTAGTCTGGGGGTCAAACGATTATTCACTCTTACTTCTTATAAGGCAACATTTATTTTAAAATAGCTTCTAGGGAATTCCCCGGCAGTCCAGTGGTTAGGACTTGGCATCTTCACTGCTGAGGACCTGGGTTCGATCCCTGGTTGGGGACCTAAGATCCTGCAAGCCACGTGCTGCATGCGGCCCCAAAAAAACCAAATAGCTTCTAGAAGAACACTATTTGCTTAACAGCAACTAGAAAGAGTGAGTGGGGCTCAGAAAAGATCATATGCAACTGTAGAAAAAAGAAATATGTATTTTCTCATAATATACACATTAACGGTTGCTACTCTAGGCAAAAAGTTTGCAAGAAAAAAAAGAGTACACAAATGTTACTTATGTTCAATTTTAACCTAACCATTAATATAAAAAAGTAATCAATATAATAAATATTAAAAGTGGTCACAATGATCAGTAATGATAACTAAGTGCATGCTGAACACTGGGTTGGGTATCTTATACGTCCTGTTTTGCTGAATTCTAACTATCATGCTAGATGATGAGTATAGCTGCAAATATTTCTTTGAATGAAGCAAAGGACTTAATGTATTGCAAGCCAGCATCCCCAGTGTTGCTAAGACCCAAATGCTTCTTGAAGAAGCTGTGACCATCACCAGATGCTATGACAATCTTTCAAGGAAGGGGTATGGAGTCACTCTGATGCAATGGTGATACTGTCACCATCTTGCAATTTATTACCACCCACAAAGGACGAATGTTTCTCCCTTGGCTAGATCCCTCACATTGACTGGCTGAGAGTGAATAGTGTGTCAACTGCTTTCCTGCTACAAGGAAGAGACTGCTTGGACGCTCTTGACCTGAAAGGCTGAGGATGGTCAGTAGGTGAGCCTTTCTAAATAGTACACCATGGGAATTCCCTGGCAGTCGAGTGGTTAAGACTCCGCACTTTCACTGCTGTGGGGTCCGGGTTTGATCCCTGGTTGGGGAACTAAGATCCCACAAGCCGTGCGGTGCGGCCAATAAATAAATAAATAGTACACCATGCTTCCCATGTGTGGACTCTGGGTTGATTTTAATCATCATTTCTCTTTTTATTAAATATTCAGGCTTTATATTTAGAGGAACTTATCATATTGCTATAGTCACTGATATATGCAAAATATAACTAAGCATTGGGGAAGAAACCTTCCATTTCTACCAGTGATATCAGCCCAAGTGGGCCATTCATAGGGAATAGTAATTCAAGCAATTATTCCAAAAAATGATGCATTGTCTTCATTACAGCTCTAAGCTATAAATGGCAAAGAATCTGTTTTGGTAGATGGATGGTTTTGCTTCAAATATTAAAAGCTAAAACAGGCTCAAAATTCAGGTTCTCTTGCCTCTTAAAATCTTCAGGAGAAGTTATTATTGTTTTACTAAATGAATGTAATGGAAGTAAACAGAAATAGACTTAAAATACAACGTAATGCTATGCATATTAAACATCCCATTCCTATATTATTTTAAAACATTTTATTTGGTAGGTACAAGAAAGAAAACCTTAATAGAAATTAAAACATTAACCTTAATCACAGTGTTTGCTTTAACGAACACTAACAAACTCAACAGGGAGAAATGACATAATGTAAATGCTAGGGTACAACACACAACTTTTATCTGTCACTTCACACTGCAGATAATTTTAATGTATTTCCTGAGTAACAAATATTGACCTAAAGTTACATGTTAAGATAGGATGCCATGGCATTGAGAGTCTAGAAATGATGCAATGGTTCTTTGGTTACGGATGGTAAAGCAGTATGCTCACCAAAGTGCCTATCTGCGGGGGCTGGAGACTATAGCTGTAAATATCACTTGATCTCAACTGTGGAGACTACAAATACAATTGAATATCCTCAAAAATTGGGTGTAAAAATTGGCACTTTCCCTTTCTCTCAAAGAAAACTCAAAAAAACATAAAAGCATGATTTATCTCTGAGAGAACCCACAGCCAATATTAGTTATTCAAGGCCTGGTTAGGTCTTCACTGAGATGTTAAAAAATGACAGCTCCCCCCTGCACCCCGCCTCGCCTCCATCTCCTGCATGTCTGACAACCAAGTCAGTTGGGCTGATTTAAACACAAACATTTATTGAATTTAATTATCTCATTATACTCAGACCCACTCCCCACCCTCCAAGAAACATTCTAAATTGATCTCTAATTGGGCAATCACAAGACCTGGCTTTACATGCAACTTGGATAAACCCCCAAATGACACGTAATGGTATGTAGCCACCGCTGCAACGGTTTTCTGCTTACCCATCATATCTTTTGTCTTCTTGAAATGTTTGTACCACCTTCCAAATTCTTGACATTTTGCTGCTGAGACATTTGCATAGTAAGTGCTGTTCACAATGGAAGAAATCATACTCTGCATGAAGAGGGGGATGGAAAAAGTTGTAATACACAGCGGCACAAGACAGAACACAGACATGATTTCAATTGTGAAAACTGTAACTTTTTTTCATCAACTGAGTACCAATACATTTTTGTTTCACACTGTAGCCTAAAGCCATGACTTCTTCAAAGTCAATGAGTAGAGCATCAAATGCTTTATTTAAGTAGAAAGCAACAGTCCACTGAGACTGGTATAAAATGATCACACCCACAGACTTTGCTCTAGTATGTATGGGACCTCCACCAATGTCATCTGTTCCTGGGTGGACAAACTTCAAACTTCCACCGATCCCAATAAATCCAAATACTTGGAGATGGCTTTCTGATTGTAATTCATAAATAAATGCCACTTTGTGGTTTGGTGACTAAATTCTCCATCCTTGCAACTCCCAGGATGGCCCAGGGACCATAATATCAGCATCATCTGGAAGCTTATTAGAAATGCAGAATATTGGGCCCTACTCCAGACCTGGTCAAGAAGCACCTGCATTTTAATCAGATCCCCAGGGATTTGCGTGCCCACTAAAGTTTGGGAAACACCCCTTCCACTTTCCACTCATAGTATTTGGGTTTCACTTGGAGGTAAATTAACACTGTTGCAAGGCTGACTGACCACATTTAAGAAGAGAAAAACTATTCACAAAGATCCTCTAACAGAAGAAAAAAGTATGCTGCAATCTTATTGCTAGCTTCATATATAGTAAAGCTTGGGTTTTGAATTTCAAACTAACCATATCATTTTTAAAAATATGCATTTCATGCTGACTCATCTCTCAAGGATACCACAAAAAAGAAAACGCCCTATTTTGTCACTTGTCTTCATCCTGCTTCTAATAACAAAAGCTTGGAAAATGGAGTCAACAGTTTAACATAGAAAAATGAAGAAAGACAATGATTTTGATGTAATATTAGTTTTGTCTTTTTTTTTTAACTCATTTTCAACAAAGGAAAGTATTTTCTTCCCAGGAAATTTTGGTTCTGATCATTTCAGTGACTTGATCATGGTTATTTCCAGCCACAACACTCATATTCTCTAGTAGTGGCTAAATTAATTTCCCATTGGAATAATTAGACTTTGCAGAGCCAATCTGCCCTCCATTCCTATGTGTAGAAACATGAGAACTTACATTTCAGACTTCAGGTGGTCTGTGGTGAAACGGTTTACAGAAGGCGGGGAACAACCAGAAAAGCCAGTTTGGGGACAAAAGTATTTTTACGTCGTTACCTTCTTTAAGCTACTTCTAATGTAGAGCTCTTTTGATTATCATTGATTCTCCTGACATCCGTCATCAGTGTTAATTTTGTAGCATGCACACATTCCTGTAATACATAAACCTTGGGGATCTTTGAAGAACTTCCAGTGAAGGATAAGCTGGAGTTACATTATTGATGTAAAACATGGCTATCTTTCCTAAGAGGCACTATATCTTTTTTTTTTTTTTTTTTTTTTTGACACTTTCTACTGGATAGTCGTTTTTACATTTCTCTAAAGAGACATTCTTAATGTGCTCATGATACTCTGCCATTAATCCAGACTAAGAGAGTCCCTCAGTCCAAGGTACAAAAAGATACTTAGCAAGGTTGCCAAAACCAGACCCAGAAGATTACCTGATCCAGTTAACAATCCGTCAGCTTCAATCACACTTACTCTATTAATGATGGATCGATAAAGTCAGACACTAACAAAACTACTGAGATGGCCGATGGATCACTGTGATTCTGCAAATGGGTGAGAGCCCATGTTATTCTACTTTGGTCCAATTTTTGAAAAATTATTACTCTTCAACTTAGACATGCTGGCAGATTCTTAAATGTTAACATAATAGTACATGTAAATTTTAGATGTAGCTTATGTCTTAGTTTTCAGAAAAGTCTGAAATATCAAAATTTTGCTGAGGTTTTTGACAAATGTCCAGGCTACCTGACTTTGCCAATGGTTCCATCTATGAGATCTGCTCTTTGCTGTGCACCTACTACGTCCCTGGCTGGTACTAGGGATACAAGGGCAGATAAGATACAGCCTCTGCCTACAAGAAGTTTACCGTCTATTAGGAAGAGACATGTAAACAGATCATTTCAATTTAATGTGATTCAGTAGAGCAAGAGTGGAAAATATATGGGGGTGGGGGAGGAAGAAAAATATACAATGTGTGGGAAAAAGAAAAAAAAACATCTGAAATATTTTTATAAAACTAGAGCCCATATGTAACAGTGCTATGTAGTTCATTATTACCCATATGTGGAAAATAATATCCATATGTGCGTGTTCATCAAAGCTTCCCCCTGCCCTCGTTTAACCCTAAATTGGTAGGCTCTGTCCTTAAGTGACTTTCTGGATGCTTTCTACTCTGTCAAGTGGTGCGGGCTTAGGGAAACTCTGAATAACGTAAATATTAGCCAAAGTGAGACATAAGTCAAAAGGCTAATCCACAGGTTATGACGCATGCCAAAGCAACTTTCTAGATTCTCTATCTTTCTGTGCTTTTAGGGGGCCGGGAAACAGTCCATAATTCAGGTAACTTGGGGTCACCTCTATTTTTACTGGAACAATATGCAGTGATATGTCCAACTAAACTGCTCAGCCAGCCACTGAATGAGACATTTTTTTTCCCTGCGGTAAAATCCCCATTGAACGCTTAGGCATGGCACCTAACTAGGTCTATGAGTTTTAAAGGCAGGGAAGAGAGATTTCAGAATCTTGGTGGGGCACATGGTATTTGAAAGATCACATTCAGTCCTGTATCTTAAATTTGGAAAATCATAAAGAAACACCTCTTGCTTTGATAATACAAAGAAGAGAAAGTCAAGATTGATAATACTTTCCTACGGGCTGAGGATGGATAGGGGGTAGGTAAACGAAGATCCATGTTTCTGAGAAAGAGGCTTGGGATTCTTCTGTCAATCAAAAGGATGTAGTTTAAAAAGATCACTAACTAAAAAGATTACTCACTAAGCTATGAGTCCATGCAGGTCTGGGGCTCTGTATTCCTTTCCAGCCCAAATGCCTGGCATGTATTAAATACACACTAAATGTTCATTTGATGAAGCAGAATGAGCTAAACCTGCATTCAAGTCCAAGATGTATCACACACTGGTAGTGTGACCTCGGTCAGATTAACTGACCACTACGACAATTCCCAGTACTAAATGGGAATGTCAGCAGCAGTCACCTCTAGGGGCTGTTCTGAGAACCTATTCATATGGGCATTTTCTTTTTTTCATTCATCCAGCAACTATCTATGGAACTCCTGCTATGTGCCTAGAACTGACCAAGTCACTAGAAAAATAATGACTTGAAGAGACATACTATCTCCACTTGGACTGACAATAAATAAAACAATGAATGTGATACAATTAGCACAGAGCCTGGAACATACGGAGTATGGACTTAAGAGAAGTTAATTACTATGACAACCCTCTGCCTCCCTCTTCATTGGCTTTTATTATGTGATCACATTTCAGATCAGTCGAAAGATTATGCTTTAAATAACATATGAGTCTTAGATACCATTTTCAAATGATGTATTTTAAGTCAAAGAAATTTTCTTATGAAAGAACAAAGAGAATACAAATTAAATGATTCAATGACAAGTCGGGTCAAAGGATAACAAGGGAGAAAACATCAATGAAAAAGAGCATTTCCATTTGTTTCAATATTCCAATTTGGTGCTATCTTCCAAAGCTGGCCAGTAGGTACCAGGTGGTAGCTGACATCAGGAAGATACACACCACTCCTCTGACTTGTTTGATCCATGCCCTCTTCCATCTCTAGCTAACAGCTGCTCACCTAGGATACAATTTCAGTGCGGACTCCTGCAAGGCTCTTTCTGACAGCCCAAACATCCCGTACATAGAACCTCTATGGCACCCATCACGCTATTTATTTCCTACTAGGTGGGTGAGCCTTGGGGCTTATCTCCATATAGCCTGGACCTATCACAGGGCTGGTGATGGATAAAAGGTCACTGAAATAAGTCATTACTGCAGGCTACCAGAAAGTCCTCTTCTCTTGTTTTCTTAAAAGTCAAAGGTAATGTTAGATTAATTGTCACAGGGAATCTTTTCGATCCATCAGTTTTAGCTGTCAAGCTCAAACTCAAAGAGTTTGAAGAACCTTTGTTCTTAAATTTGCAAGAGTTCCCTTCCAGGTTTTTGAAGCTGCTTCCTCACAGATGTCTTGGAAGTCACTGAGCTCCGTGCTCGTGTTCTCCCAGATCTCTGGGTGTCTATTTATACGAGCTTCTCCAAAGCACTGGGAAAAGGGCACGGCTTGCCTGGCAAGTCTTCTTATTTGGTGGCCAGTCTGTGGAAAGCATCCACGTTCAGGGACTAAAATAACCAGGCTGATAAAACTCCTTCGGTTTAAATCCCAAGTTCAAACGCTACCCAGGAACACAAACCAAGGAAGAGGCCCCAGCTTCCAGCGTCAGGAAATACAGTTTGGAAGTCGGCAGAAATTGGCTGTGGGTCTCCTAACCCCAGTGTGACACAATATTCTCATCCTAGGAGCCAAGTTGTAAGCTTTTCTAAGATCCATAAAGCACATGTCTGCGCCCTATGAGGAGCTCCGGCTCTTTCTGAGAGTCTGCTCGAGTTCCGATCTGAAAGAATGCCATCTTCACAGAAACCCTGGTTCTCTAGAATGATACCATCTGCCACAGGCTGAGCTTCCTTTTCAGCCAAATACATTATTTATAACCTTTCTAATTGTGAAAAGGTAAGGGTGGAATTTTTCTACAGCCTGACTTCGATATGGTTAGAACATTCTGAACCTTTGCTCTCAAATACTGCAGGTCTCTGCATTTGAAAAACAAAAAACAACCCCCAAACCCATAAGGAATTGGTGGAAGTTACATAATTTTTTCAAAATATTCTATCCTGTCAACCCCCCGCTAGAATAGGACGTACACTGTTAAGTATGTATTTATAACACATTTAGAAAACCGAAGGAAGAGAGTTTTTTATTTTTCTCCTTGGTCATCTTAGGAGCCAAGGAAGAGGTTGGGGGGAGAGGTGAGGCCTTCTGAAAAAACGGTTCATCGACTGAGGAAAGGCAGTGATCTGATTACCCTTAAAATTGCTTTGCTGTGCCTTTAACATCAACAAAAAAACCCACCCCCAAACAATGCTAATCAGGTTATTCAATCATTTAAACCAAAACTGTTCATGCTTTTCTGCCAAATCAACCAACCACAGCAAAATCTGTTATCTCTGATTGCTCAGCTTCCAGTCAAAAAACCAGTTAACCCCGACTATACCAAAAGTTTTCCAAAATACCCTCAAAGCGCTGCATGCTCATGGAGAAGAAAGAGAAAGCCATGCCATCTTTAAAGGGTAACTGGAGCGCTGGGCCCTATTTGCATATTATAGTTCACTCTAATAAACTAACACAGCCTGTACCGGAAGCCAGCAGGTCCCTAGCATTCATGTGATCTCCATACAGGCTTTCGGTGCACAATTTTTTTTTTTTTTTTTTTAAACAGGACTGTGATATGATCAAAACTTACTAAAGACTTGTGGATGGTCTGACTGAGGTGGGAAGAGGCGCCAGAGCCTCTACAAAATGGTGGTTCACCCAAGTTTAAAGCTTTCAGGCTCCATCAGCAGAGAGGGCAAAAGCTACAACATCTTATTTACACAATTATCTAAATACGATTAAACAGCTGATGGACAAATATTAAATTGGAAAATGTATAGTCATTTCAGCTTAATGTAATCCTCTTTCTGTAAACACCCAAGATGATTTTTTTTTCAACCAGAACAGTCCTGACATCTCATAAGCCTAAGGGTGAATAGCAAGAGATTGTTTTTGATAGTTATAAATATTCAAAAGACATGCAGACCATCTGCTTTCATAATACAGGTAAAGCAAGACTGAAATGGGGACTGCTGTATAAAAATGATTCTTTTAACAAAGTCTTCCTCTCCTCGAAAACTATAAAGACAGATGTCAAAAACTGTTTACACAGAGCAATCAGGAGCGTGCAAAATGTAATATTCCTTTTACACACAGTGCTTGCTAAAGAGATTTTTTTTTTCCTTTTTCTTCCCATCTGTGTGTTGCAACACATTTCTACAAGTTAAAAACATTTTTTTTTTCAAACAGAGATCTCATGAATACCCAAAAACATGCTATCTGGTTTCTGAATGCTAATTAATTTCAACTAAGGAGTCTGAATATCTTGTTCTGTAGGAAGGAATGTATGTTTTGAATCGGAATACTCCAGAGACACAAGGGAAATCATCTTGCACAGGTTTAATTCTGTAAGGCGATTTTTCATGGTTCTACCTTGTCTGTAATATATATCTGGTACATCCATGTCTTAAATGAAAGCACATCACTGCTCACGTCTTTCGCACAAAGTCAAAATAATTGTTTTCTGAAATAAATGTCCGTGCGTGCAGAATGTATATACAGAAACCTTTAACTTCTCAGGAGACACACAGTGATGCTTTATAAAGCCCCGCAGTTAATTTTCAGGGTTGGAACACTAATCTTGACAGTAACCTTTTTATGTATTGTATTAATGGCACAGAGACATTAAGCACCTTTTTATAATTTTCAATAAAATGAGCATTTACTGAACAATCTGTCAAACTGCTGGCTCTCTATTCTTTTACACTTTTATTTTTTGACAAGTGTAACTTCACACACTCAGCTGGCCCTCCCCTTTCTCTAGGTCCGGCCTGCCTATGGCCTGAATTTTCACAGCAGGTTTTTAGATGCACGTGGGAAACTTAAAGGTCAAATTCTAACTTCAGATCAAATGGAATCAACTCCACACTCAAACACTGTTTTAATAGGGATTCTCAGTAAATGGGGTTTTCTTTTCATCCCAAAGGATATCAAATACTACAAACAAGGCATCATAGGAGATGGTGACATGGAACGAATTTGCTGAAAATTCACAGGTAGTCCCCATCTGGTATTGAGGGAGGGGAGGAAGGGAATCGGGTTTCAATTTATGGGAAGCAAATGGCAGGATTTCTAAGTGTCATATTCTCTTTGTGATGTTAGCTTATGTTCCCCAAATCTTTCCCTCTGGATCCTTTATTGCTTTCTAAGCTATTCTCTTGGGAGATACAACTGGGGCATACTCGGCATCTCAATTTGTTGAGAAGAGACTAATCACTTATAAATTTTACTTAAACTCCAGTTGCCATAGTTAAGGCTCTTGCCATCTTGATCAATCCCGGTGCCTTGAAAATGGCATCGTCACACAGAGTCACCCTTGTATCGTGCTAAAAATAGAAACTCGGTACAAAGCTCCAAAGGAGTACAAAAGGAAGCACAAAGAGAACCTGGGCAATTCTGTTTTAATTCTCTTACTACATTTCCTAAAGATGAAAATGTGATCGTTTCAAAGCACAGGAATTTTATGTAATGGTTTAAATAGCCAATTCATCATGTTTAAAGGAAATGCTGGCTCACAGTTCGTATGGCTTTTCTGCATAATTAAAGTAATTTTACATAAGGCCCAGATAATATCTTCTGACCAGATTCTCTATTCTATCTTTTTGTATAAGTATCGTCTAGATCGTTCTTAACGCTACTGAAACCTTATTCAAACGAATTGAATACGTTGGTAAAGAGCTTAAATTAGAAAATATTTGCTAAAAAGCGTGCTGTTACTAAGGGCATGTAATATTTCAAACTAAGTGCAGGCTTAGGTTTGCTCATCTGCAGTACGAAGGGAAATGAACTAGATAATCTGCAAGGTCCCTTCTAACAGCTTGCAGATTCTATGAGATCTGTAGGCATTCCCAGACACAGGTCCTACAGGGTCTTCTTTAGTGACTAAAGAAGATGCGATTGTTATACCCATCATCCATTCACTGTGCAGACATCCCCAACTACAGTTTTATTTTTTAGGAAGGTTGGAGTCCCTCGGTATCTTGCTTATAATATGATTATTAAAAATATACTCACTATCATTAAACATTATGTTACTCCAAATAGAATTTTCATAAGTTTTTCATTAGATAAATCTAATGAGTTTTATTTGATTTTATAGCAAAAATCATTTCCTAATATTCTAAATCTTGAGCACTGGGAATGCTTGCTTCTTCTTTCTCTGATGGCCCTTGTGTGGTTACATCTCCCATTCTCTATGGAGATTAAAATTTCTCATATCTGTATTTAGAAATAGCAGAAAAAGATACCAAATTTGTATTAAATTCCAGAGGTCCTAAATAAAGCATTTTGAGAAACTTCAAGCCAGAGTGAAAAAAAACTAAAGTAGTCTGAACAATCCATTTTTCCAAAAGTAAATACTAGAATTAGACTCTGTAACTCTTCACAGATTTTATATTCCTTCCTTCCTTGTATGAACGCTATTAGATTTTTAAGCCACACTGCCTAAAAACTGGGGAGAAAAGACTGCTTTTTAGCTTTTTATGGGGCCAAAGACTTTCTTTGGGAGTCTCATGAAACCGATGGAAGCTCTCCCCACATATATACTCCCCAAAAGAGGCTTGGAACTTCTGGGTCTGCACAAACCCTTGGGAGCCCACTGTGTGGGCAGTGGATCACACCCAGATCTGATCCAAGATTTCACAGGAGACTGAGGGCTAAGTCATGTCCTTGATTTCTGTGTTTCATTAGTTGTTAGTTGTCAGCCAAGATTTCCCACGTCTACTAAATAAACATAAACCAATGTCACCTCTGGATGAGGTCACAGAGAAAAATCAAATTAACCTAGCTCACCTCTATCAGTATTATGAAAATGCTTTACAATTTAGGAAAATGCCATATACTGGTAATCACCTCTTTGGGAGTTATGGTGAAATGGTAAAAAAAAAAAATGTGCTGGACGGGCTGTCCGTCATGAAGTAAGGAGCTCAGTCCATCACTGGGGGCGTGAGAGCCAGGCTAAGCTGGTGCCTCCTGCAGAAGGGTGGACAGACCAAGCCCCTGAGGCCTGTTCTGGAATGGCTCAACACTTATCTCCACTTGCAGCTCTTTCTAAATTCAGGTGATTCTGGACCTTCACACTGCTGACTTTTACACAGTAGATGTTTATAGCCCCAAACGGAGTCTCCAATGCCAAATGTGGCCTCTGGAACCTCAGCTGAGGGAGGGACATTGAGAGCTAACACGGGGTGGTACTAACTGTTGGCATTTCCAGCTTGGCAGTGTCAGCAGCTTGGCAGTGTCAGCATCTTGGTCTATAAATCATTTGATTCTGCTATTGGTATTCCCCCCGCTTTATTTTTTTTTTAATATGAGAAATAGACAAACATAAATAAATAGACTAATAGTGGAAAAGCATGGATCTCAAATATAACGCAATTGAGACACAATGAAACCTATTAGCCAAGCTGAAATACATAGTTGATTATAAAAGAAAAATTTTAAATGTGCACGGAAATATGTTGTTAAAGAGTGTGCTTAACAGTGACGTATAATTAGGTCTTTTATAGCAGTTTTTAGATCTCTGGGTCCCTTGTACCTCCCAAGACTATTGTTCTGCTTACAAACATAGAAGTTTTGTACATATACTCAAGAACATTAACAATATAAGCAAAAATATGGGACAGCTTGGAGTATCAGTAGGTTTTCTTAGAGGAAAATGTAGAAGTAATTTGCTCTTGATAAGGTAAATTAAAAATTCAGAATTAAGTGTAATAGGAAAAATATTTTATAAAGTAGGATATTATAGATAAGACTACATATAAAATACTAGTAATAAAACTACTGACATAGTTTATAGGCTCATAAACATGATGAAAATTCTATGAGGCTCTTTAGGTTTGACAAATATTCCTGAGATCCTACTATGTGTCAGATCTCTGAATGTGATGATGAATAAAACTTAGTCCCTTTGTGACCATCAATTACAGTGTACTCAGAGAACGGAGTTAGTCCACAGATAAACTACAAAACAAAGTGGAAAGTGCTATTGGGGGGGGCATAAAGGAGGGACAGAGACTTGGATGTACGGAGTGGGGGGTGGAGGGTAGTTAAAGGAAGGAACACTGGGAAAACTCACATCCAGAGGACAGTCCACACCAGGCATCTTTGACACTGTCCAGTCTAAAGATACCACATCTGCTTAACTTTCAAATGTGCTTATTTAAAGCATCATGCTTGAGTCTTCCCCCACTTGCATTTTAAGATGCATCAGACCTTTATACTGATTCTAAGGAGGGCGCTAAAAGCATTCCTTAAAGGTGAGAATGAGTTAGTTATAAAACGGCTCTTTAATTTTTTCACAAACGAAAAGTTCTTGGTTGTTTCCATAAAAAGTGACACTTGTATCAAAATCTTCTATGTTAGCAACAAAGTTTCTTAGACCCACAAGGGCCCTTTCAAACTCTCAATCCCCAGGCTGTAGAAAAACAAGTAACGTATACTGTACTTTAGAACTGAGCGCTGTTCTAAATGCTTTACAAGTATTAACTCATGTAATTCTCCTAACAATCCTGAAAAATTGGTACTATTATCTTGCTACTTTATAGATTTAAAAAATGAGGCATGGAGAGTCACTTGCCTGAATTTACGGAGCGGTAACGACAGAGCTCACATTCTTGACTCCCATGGAAAGAATGCTATTAGCTTACTAATTATGTGATGGCAAAGAGCAGTTGCTGATGAAATATATCACTTCCAAAGATAGTTCCATTAAGAAATAAAAAGAAAATGAGATCGAGCTCTGCCCTATGTTAACATAATCGAGGAGATTCAACACATTTGGGGAAATATTTATTGTGACGTTTCACAAAGTTAATACTCTTTTGGGTTTGCTCCACGTTTTTCAGTTGCATAGGAATAAGCGCTGGACTGATGGTAAAATGGGACAAGCCTAGGACAGTAGGGTGGTACCCAATGAGGAAATACCCTGTCTTGTCATCTAGATAAGAATGTGATTTCAAACTGGTGCTAACAATTAAAGCTTTAATCATTCTTAACTTTCAACATCATTTGCCTCTTTAACCTCTTTGAGTAAACTAAATTAGATTAGCATTTTCATGGGGAAATATTGCCATACAAGAGAATAGTCTTTTGAAAAGGAGAAAGAAAAAGATGACTAAAGAGGATGAAGTTTTAGAGTAAGAATGAGAAAAGAAAAAGATTCTTAAGTCAGCCACCTTCTCTACAATGCGGAATTCTGCAGCCTCCTGAATTGTCCATAATGGAACTCCAGCACCCCATAATAATACTGCATATTAGAACCCACTACAATCTTACATTTCTGTAGCGCCCTTCATGCAAGGATCCTAGGGTGCTTTACAATCATTATGAGTTAAAATTAAAACTAAAGCACATACAATTCCTAATAGAACCATTTTAAAAATGCTAAGCAGAACAAATAACTTTTAAGTCTAGATTTAAAAGTCCCAACAGCAAGAGGGTTCCTTATTTCAATTGGCAATGAACTGCGGAGGCTGGCTGACGCTCTCTCCTGTTACGTTAAAGGCTCTGTTATGTTTTTTAATACTCAGAGCACCTTACAATCAAGCAGTTTCCAAAGAAAGAGGAAAAAATCTGGTGCGTGTAGTATCTGTTTTGATTATTCTGAACTTAGGGTTTTCTGTTTGTTTGGGACCAAAATCTGACATGAAATAAAACAGGTTTAAAAAGCAAATCCAGATAAAGCCCAACTTGAAATTTACGTAGTCATTCCAACAAAAGACACTCCAAAAGCACTTTAAAACTAGCTCTGTTTGAGCAAGAAAATCTGATTGATTAGCATGATTTGGTTAACTTTTTTAAAAAATTAGAAACTAGCATTTAACAGGCTTTCTCTCAGGCCATGTCTACTCCTAAGCCTTGGCAGTATTTATTATTCTGCAAATCAGAAAAAAATAGAGGAAATGCACTCATGATATGGTAATTTTCCTTGCATTAGTGATTTTGAGGTCAGAGGAAACCTGTTCAGATCTAAAACAAAGCATAGGTAAAAATCTATTAAGTGAAAATGAAGTGCTTACACATTGTCAAAGCACCCTCTAAATTGGCATGGCTTAAACTCTTTTATGTTTTATTCTTGTGAAAAGATAGTGGCCATAAAATATCTGAGATCAATCCATTTGAAGTTAGATGCTTTATTAAGTTTGGCTTTTTTGAAAGGTTACAGGGAACTAATATCAAGCTACAGTAAAACCCTTATGTATATAAACCAGCTAAAAATGAGCCTGATAGATGAGACACTAAAAAGCAAATTTGCAATTTGGAGGACACGTCTATTGTAGATGCTACGTATTACATTATTAACACAGAACAGATATCTCACTGTCTAATTTGAAAGAGGTACTAGAGTAAAGTAATAACTGGTTCAAAAAAGGAGACAGAAAAAGTAATCTGATGTAAGTTTAGCAATTCACACAACTGCCCATTTAAGACTGGTTTACCATTTCCTTTATGGATCTCGCCATTAATTGCTGAAAGTAGTAATAAAATCCAATTAGTATCAAGTACTTCCATGCCTGGCAAAGCAGATATTCATAACCTCCGACTCCCTTGGGCGGTAAGGTAAAAACTGGGAAAAGTTTTACCATTAAAAGAGGAAAGAAAAGCTCCTAGGTGGAGCTTTTCCTCAAAATATATGATATTTAATGACAAGATTTACAATAGATTTACAATATTATGCTAGGAAGGGGCAGGTACAAAATCCTACAAGCACATCTCAAACAAGAAACTTTAAATAGAGCTGCCAGTTATACCCTTGGTCATCACATTGAGCCAGTGAATGACTAAGGTCTATATTTTCACATAGACTCGAGAAATTGCCCACTGTTTCCCATGCAAATATCTAACATTGTCTTAGGGGTCAAAACAAAGGGCTATTAGCGCAATTATACCTACTGATCCAGACAGGATGTAAGGACGGGGAGAAGTGACTGCCAACAGAGTTCTTACAGTCAAACTTTTTGGAACCTCCCAAATACCAGATTATCCCAGGAATCAGTCCCCGTGGTCTAAATCACCCTCGAATACTCTAAGTTAGGGGCATGACGGTATTTTTAAAGCGAGTCAATGTAAGAATTTTGACAAAATCAAAGATACAAAAACAAAACATACGTTAAAGAAAAATTTCAGCAGTAAGAATAAATACAGTTGGAAAACTCTAAGCAGTTATCAGTACTTCAGAGAAATGTATTTCATAAAACCTCAAATTAGTTGGAGAAAGGTTTTTTAAAAAGGCCTCTGTCTCTATCTATCTATCTATCTATCTTTCCTTCCATCCATCCATCCATCCATCCATCCATCCATCCGAGAATACTTGATTAAGCTCACAGGGTCTGGGTATGAATTCTCGCCCCTCTGCTTCACCTGCTCTGTAATCATGGGACTTGCTTAAACATTCCATGGCTAGGGTTCCTTAACTGAAAATGGGGATATATAAAACCATATACCACTTAGGGTGACAGACACACTCTTGATACTGTAAAAGTACTAAATGAAAGTTACTATTATTTCAACTACAAGGTGTGTCACCCTTATTACACCATAGGAAATAGAATGCCTGTCACACAGCAGACTGTCAATACATATTTTTGAATGAATAAATATATGAATATGTGAATAAATTTCATAGGTTAGACTCTCATGTGAAATACAATATTTGAATACTGATGTTGGATATTCTCTGGAGAAAATGTGATTATTCATGTTTATTGGAATTTTTTTAGAAACGTCATTTTGGTCCAAAAATTATGAAGTATAAAGTGCAGTTAAAAAAATATATATATCTACAGCCTAACAGATAGGGATTTTTTAAATTGGTGCTTTGTATAATACAGACTGAAAACCAGCTGAACACAGGGGTTTATTAATGTCTATGGAAATGATTGTCAAGTTTCAGAGAATGGGCATGGTTAAACGCCAAGCTTCAGCAGGGCAAGGTGGCTTCTTTTTTCGCCTGTTTTGCCAGTACCTAATGAAAAGTCTGACACATTCTACACCCCTAGATGCTGTCAGGAAAAGGAAAACCAAAGTATCATTTTTCTCCACGTTACTTCTAAATGGAATGTTCAAATTTAAATTCATTTTATATATCTTTTGCTATTTGAAAATAAAAATGACAGTTCTTGCTTTATGGAGGACTCGGGCTTGGAGCTACTTTTCCCAGGTGAGAAATGAAACAGAAAGAACTGGCACCTTAAAAATATGAAAGTGGTGATGTGTGAGCATGAGTGTGTTTGTGTACACAAATGTGAATGTGTGTGTGGTGGGGAAGGGTGGTAAAAATGCACATATATAAGATTAAAATCCCTTAGGAATATGTGACCTAAACATTTTTAGAAGGAAGATGCTAGTCTGGCAGAAGTAATAACTGACCTTTTACTTATGATACTTTTACCTAAACGAATCTATCATTGTACTGAATGTATACATATTTATCTAATGTTCAAGTGCAATTTCTAAAACTTCAGGGGAAACTTAAATCAAAATGAAATGTATTTTTATTGTACATCAAAATATTTACTTTTTCAAATCCCAATTTACCTTCCAAATCCATGCCCTCCAAGTTCCCATGACCATAAGCTTTCTTATCCCTACATCACACTTTATTCTCCCTTCCTTACTTGCAGGTCAGAATACAACACCCACCTTACCCAACCACATCCACTGAAAAAAGCAAGAGTAACAACACAGCGCCCAACCTCAGATCCATAATGAGCTAAGGGTTTCTTATGCCTTAGAACAGTTTACAAAAATAAACAAACACATGGTAGAAAAAACAATAAATGGATGTCAATCTATTTGGGCAGATTTATGATAGGAAATCAGTCACAGAAATAAAGGTCTGAGTTATCAATCAAACCCCACGCACACTTAATGGAATTTCTGTGGCTAGAGAAAACCTTGCAGAGATTATCCAAGAAAACATTACTGCAGGAAAACCTAAGTATTCATTTTAAAATCAACACGTTAAAACGCATCCTTGGGAAAGGACTTTGGGGGTCAGTCACTAACCAGCATTTTGACTTTAATCTCTGGGAAAGATAACATCTTCTAGTTCTAAGATTGGAAGTGCAAACTAGACTTGCTCTTTGCAAGTAGGGGACAATCCTCCTGGGAGCACTGGAGGCATGGCCTGCCGGACACCGCAGGCAAATTCCTGGGGCTGCCCCTCCCCTTCCCTCCTGGCCGCTCCTCAGTAAAGGGAATCTCCTTGCCCACAGGGTGGACATTCTGCTCAGCATATCATTAAGGGACCCAATGGCCATATTCAAGACTGGGCTATTTTACCATATTAAACAAAACCAAATCCTTAATGTACAGCAAAATGGGCATGCTGAATTGTATGCTAAAAGTTCTCAGGTGAATGAATCAAAACTCCACAGGAGGGGAAAAAGTCTTAAGTTGTAGCATTTCTTGGTGTTAGGTCCCATTTTGTACAAGACTGAGGCCGTATTTATTATTTGCTAGGCATTTTTCACCACAGCATCTTCATCACCAAATCTCACCAGGGAGGAAAGAGAGAGCAATTTTACCAAGCTCAGCATATATATGGGGCTGAGGCCTTAGAGTGCCTGCATTTCCTCTAACTAATAACTTCTGACAGAAGAGAAAATAAAGAAGCAAATGGAAAATAGCCCATAATTAAAACATTCCGAATTGAGTATCAGATTCACGAATTCATTCTAGAGAAATAGAAGATGATGCAGCAGAATATAAAATAACCCCCTCATTTAGAGAACAAGTTGCACTTTTTCATAATATTAATATTAAATTAATTTCAAATATTTGCTGCCACTGCTGAACGATGTATACTTTTACAATTTTTTTTTTTTTTTTAAAGAAAGGAAGATTGTAATTACGACTGATGTTGAAGTTACAGCCTAGTTTCACCACTTAAGGATGACAGCAGGGTCTCCAGCTACCCAGGCCCACATGTTCCTCTCGAGGCCTCTCTATAGAAATTCACCCATGTCTGACTCCAAAACCAAGTCCTGAATTTCATTTTGTCAATTCTGTTTAACATTATAATAGTTTGCATTCAATTCATTTCCCATGATAACATTAAGTAAACTCACAATTGTATTTATAAGCTATAGTGAGGTAGAGTTTATTGGCTGAATGTTGATGTCATTTAACAATTAGTTCTCACTGCCTGTTTCAATAAATACTTATACTAGCATCCTCTTCTCCGGCTTACAGTAAATGCCTTAAATCTCTGCCTTCCCAAATCAATGGGACACTTAGTAACATGAAGATACATGAGATTCGTATACTGGGTATTTATACGTATTTTAACGCTGAGTTAACAAACAAACAAACAAACCAGCCTTTAATTCTAGGACATTTCAAATTTTCAAATGCTGAAACTAAGTGACAAACTATCTGGAGTTGTCTGCAAAATCCAAAGTCCCAGAGGTAAGTCACCTGCTTCATTATATCATCCTATTGATTTCACTGTGTTTAATTAATTTAAATTACTTTTATTCGATGGTTATAAATTCACATCCTGCCTACTCTCTCCAAGAGAGAGAGAAAGAGAAGATCAGCTAAAATGACAAAAAGACTTTGCTCTGATTTTCAAGAAACAGACACCTAACACCAGAGAATATTTTACCTGTAGCCATAGCTTACCTTAAAAGAATATAAAAAGCCATCATTAACTGTAAACTTAATTCATTTGCTTCATTCCTATAATTGCTAACAAATAACAAAGTAAAGCTGATGGACTGTAACGCAGCAAACCTGCAATACATGGAGGTTCCATGAAAAGGGAGCACAAAAGGCCACAACCTTCCTTCCAAAGGTACCCATGTATCTTCACGGCCATCACATTAGAAACACATTTTGAGAATATCTCAGTTGCAGAAATGTTTACAGCACTCATACAGTTCAAGTCCAAATGACCGACAGACTAACATTCACACTTACATTTTAAACTTGCATTGAAATAAAAACTTTAAAAATTTAGTAAAAATCTAGTTAGACCAGCACTTCAACTATACTCTATGGTGGCATGACCTTCACTGGTGTGGGCACTGAGAGATGGCATTATGACACAGTTACGTCATGACCACACGAGCAGCCCATGAAGAGCGGGTTCACAGCATCCTTTCTTTTTTATTTGAAATCAGCTCTGCATCATCAAAAGTGATGTTTGGCTTTACATTTAGAAACAGAGACAATCTCTCAGCAGAGTTTTAATTGCCCCTCTACCAAAATTCACTTTAAAAACTCGAGTACAATAATAATAAATCTTTGTCTCATTTCAAAAATCCCTGATGGTATTACAGGCGTCTCAGAGGAAAACATATGATCCCACTAAAAAAAAAAAAAGATGGGGTGTAGGGGGGTAAACCAATGCCATAAAACTGGTGACAAAATCCTGATGAATAATAACTATTTAATCTTTAGTTACAGGGAAGAGATTTCTGTTTTCTGTTCTTACTTAAAAAATATTTTTTTTACTAAATTCTATTTCTTCTTTTTTTTTTTTTGGTAATGAACAAAGTATCCAAAAACTATACTATACTATTGTTTTATTGAGGTAGCATGGTGCAGTTTTGAACATTAACACTTCCAATGCCCTTCCCACTCACCTAGCGGTGCCTGGAAGTTATACTACCTTTATTCCCTTAAGTAAAGGCTCTCAGGACAATGTAGCTTCCAAGCTCAGAGCACTCAAGAGGAGGAATCTACAATGGAGCTAGTGTAGAGTTCTGCTGAGCTGTTTTTCCTCCGCTCTTTTCCCCAAGGGAGAAAAAGTGAAAAGGCTCTGTTCAGGACGAATAGGGCATATTTTTGAAAGTCACCAGTGGTCAAGTCACTTTGCCTTTTGGGGGAGATTCTTGCTTCCGATGCCAGTTGCTTTAGACTATGGAACCCTATTACACCTCCAACTAGGGCTGCCCACAATGTCCTATCATTTAGGACAGGCAATGCCAAGTACCTGTGAGAGGGGGCACTCCTTGGCCAAGGAACTCTGATTCATATCCTTCAGTAAGTCCTTCAGCGCGTTCCTGACGGTGGTGTGGGACCACTGTTCCGGAGGCAGGTCTTCTAGTTTGGGGCAACTATTGGAGACACAGATTAGAAAGGGGATTATGACCAGATCGCATCCTGCTGCAGAACGTTCCGTTAAGACAGACAGATTTCATTTTGCGCATCAAACAGATGCATCTGGAGATTGCTCTCGGTCTCCTGATTGTTCCGATTAGTTAATTACTTTATACAACACATCTGCTGTATCGATGCATGAATTATACATCAGCTGCCTGTGGTGGCTATTTTTTCACGTTACTTCTACCTTCCTGCTCTGATGTGCTTGGGAAGACAATTTAAGGTGTGCTGCTTTCTCACGAGCCATGGTGGAAAACGGGAACGTGGGAACACTTTCCTTTCAGGACTCTGTTCATACGAGTTAAAATGGTAAAAAATATATATATACATAAATGAAGAACAGCTCAGCAATAGCAAATAAGGCATTCTTTCACAAAATGTACACAGATGGCACTGTTCATGATATGCAAAAATATTTTTCTCTTAAGTAAACTTTATGTAAAATGTCTTCTTGTAATGCATCATTTAATCCACTGCACATACAAAGTCTCATCGTCTGATAACCTGCACAGACCGTGCATTTGGGGGGAAGGTTGCTTTTTAATGATAGATTGAAGTTAGGAAAATAAAGCAGAAGGGGTAAAGTAACAAAATCTATTTGAGTTAACCTTTCTGAAACACAGAGTAAATCACAACTGAAGGGTGACCAGAGATGCTTTATTTCAGATGATCAGGTAAGTAGAATGTTCTGCCCTAGAGTTGCTGTCCTGACTCACCTGTGTAACTGAATTTTCAATGTGACCACATGATACACGTCTTGAAGCATATCTGCTACCGTAGCATCAGGGGCATCAGTCACATAAGACAGTGGGACTGGATTCCACTTTCCAACCTGGATTAGCCCTATTCCAGATAAAGAGAATATGTCACTAACTATTTTACCCTTTGGATAACATATCTAGTAGAAGGTTTGTTCTTTTTCTTCTTTAATTGCCCCCACCACAAGCAATATTGTTATTTGTTTGAATGATTCCCTTCCCTCTAAACAAGGCAGGTCAATGAAAATATTCACAGCTTAGCTTTCCAAATTGTGAAATTATGTAAATGACGGTGGGGTTGTTTATTATTTTGGAAATAAAACCCCATCAATAAAACCTAGGCAGAGGCTACATTTTCCTAACTTGCAGGAAGTTCTAATAAGACATAGCTGAACCAGTTCTAAATGGCTTTACGATTTAGATAAGATTCTCTACCGCAATGGGAATCAGCATTGAAAAATACTTTACAGCCCATAAAACCATCAGAAACAGAATAAAAGAAACAGAACTAGATATTCAGTCATAAATGCAAATTGACTCTCAACAGTCCATCTGCTCAAATACGTTCCTCACTTCCTTGTGGGTCCTCAGTGGAGCAGATTATTAAGGTCAATAAGCATACTAATGATTCAGCTGAAGTAATTTAAAAAAAAAATCTACCTCGACATTCCACATGAGCAAAATGTGTGTTAACTAAACCAAACTGAATTAAGCCAATTTTTTAACGCCACAGTCTAGAAGGAACCCACGTAACACACAGGCTACAGTTCTTTGAATGAAAATATTCAGTTGCTTTCTCTGCAAGGTAAACAAAGGATGCCAAGCCATTTTTCCAACCCCACGTCTGCATTATTTACCTTTGGCCTGGGCAGCAGAGCTATGCGAATAACCCAGAGACAGCAAAGCCATTTCAATCAGCTGGTTGAAAAGCATATCCTTCCTCACCAACACAAATTCTGCATGTTCCTCCTTGCAATCGTACTCAATGGCATTTTCATAATGTTCCACCACGCAGAAAACCGGTAGCATGGTTCCTATCAAGGACACAGAGGAAAAAGAGACGCAAACCAACGATCTTCAGAAATACAGTCTGGGGGGAGGAAAAACGAAGCCGTGAAAATAAATCTTCAACACAGTGAGAGAAGGGGCGGCTGTGTTTCCAAGGCAGACAGGGCACAGAGATCCAGGCGCACACACACACACATACACCTGCCTTTATTTTTATGTTTTTAAGTTGTAAGAGAAATATTGAAACAGAATGTGAACTTGGCCCTGAGGTAACTTGAGCTCTGCTTTAATTTTAACAGTGCGTTTCCCCACATAATTAATGCAGAACTACCTTTTTGATCAAATCATAAGGCTGATAAGAGAGGAGCCATGGTCTCATCTGATCTGCTGTGAGTGGTACCCGGTGTGCAAACGCAATTCGCTACACTTGTCCTCGAAAGAACCCACCTTTGGGCTTCCTACACACTTTTGTTAACATTAAACGTTCATTGTCTGTATCCAAACAAATTATATTTGATGATAAAATTATTAGCATTTTCCTCCTTTTTTAAGACCTTGACTTTAACGAGTCCATAGAAGAAACACAAAACTTAACCAAACTGATGGATTTCAATATGTGCATACTGTAGATGAATAAGATTTTACTCTGATGGCTACTCATTTAATCTATCTGACTAAAAAGATATCACAGTAACCACATGTCTTTAAAGTGAACAATCTTTACTATAGCAAATGGGATAAAAATGAGAGGAAAGGAAACTGGCCTCATCAGGGCATCTTAGGATACAGGAATCTGCATAGACTTGAGGTGTTCTCTCTTTATTTACTGTAATCCCATGTAATAACTCAGTAGCCAGATGATTAACAAACACAGGTCACACCACTGTTAGCAAAGAGGTTTCTAGAAACAGAAATCACGGAACGTGGTAGTACTCGAGGTGTTTACACAGCGCACTGTCAGACTTCCAGAGATAAACGGAAAAGGGTTAAAAGCAGATGCATCTGAACTATACTGTGGCAAGCTGCCAGGAGGGTATCATCTTTAGCATAAATGATGACTAGGGTTACTTTAACAGGGCACCCAGGATCCCCAATTAGTCCTATCACATTAATGCCTCTATAAGCTCTGCCCTCTGGACTCACAGAATCCAACCAACTTCTGAAGGTGTCGAGTGCCTGCCAAGCACAGATAAAAATCAGGATTTCCTCCTGACACTAGGGATGCCCTTTAAAAACGCCCTCTTTGCTTGTTGCTGCTGAACAAAGCCGGCAGTAAAAGCAGCTATATTTTTCTAAGTGTGCATCTACCCCACAGCTTCAGTGAACTGTTCACAAGAGATTCTAGCTCTGACAAATAAACCCCTTTAGGTTTACTTAGAAAGGCTCGCAAACTCATTTGGAGGGACCCAACAGGCTAGGGATGAAAAACAAGCGGCGGAGCTTGCCAATATTCATGTCACTCATTCGGCTGTTTTATACCAGAGGAAGAACCCATCAGAGATGAGAAAGAGACTGGGGGAGACCACAGCAAAAACAGCAGTATGCAAACTGGTGATTTCTTCCTTGGCTGAAAGGTACTTTGGCAAAACCTTCTAAACAAATAAACAAAAACCTCCAATCCCTTTTCTTAAGGTGTGCTTTCTCATCCCGGCCCCACTTTTTATCTAGCGCCTGTCAAACAGAAACCCTGCACTTGAAAAGGAAGATTAAAAAAAATACTACCACCACCACCAAAAGGCTGTAGGAATTTTGTTGCTTGAAGTAAGCAGAGAAACTTCTACAATTAAACTGCATTTTTAAAATGTCACTATGAATGCAATGCTTACAAAAAAAAACACTTGAGCAGGAAGTGAAATTACTGTACTTTGGTTTCTCCTCCCCCTGTCCTGAGGTCTTCAAAGAATTGGGTTACTAATACAACAAAAACATACACATTGATTTCTCCTCTTATAGAATGATACAGACCTGTTCTGCTCTTTGCTTCTCCTGAGACCTATGAAATAACTGTAGGTTTTTCAAACTGTTGAAATATATGAGAGTTGTTTTGGACTTTATTTAGAGGGACCCTGTAAGATCATTAGGGTGGCTACTGATAGAGCGACAACAGTAGCCTTTAATTCCCAATCCAGCTGCTAAACCTTCCAGCAACTGTCACATTGTCCTCCGGATGCTGGGAGTCAAGCTGAACAGGGGACTTCTCTGAACTGTCTGATTATTTGTGTAAGCGCTGGACGAGGCTTCCAACTCCACCAACTTCATAACCTTCCAGCATGGAAAGGGGAGTGCGCTGGTCACTGCTGACTGCTAAAAATACCCCATGATTTAAACCTGAAGGCAGTCTTAGGAGCTTTTGCTGAAGGTTTATGAGCCTGTGTAAACAGCACGTTTGCCATAAGGAGCAGTGAAGTCTGTAGAATCCTTGTCTAAAACTGTCCTGGCATTAAAGTTTGCTGTGCAAATATCACATAATACCAGAGACAGCTGAAATCTCCTATTTAGGAATTTATGGAACTTATATGTTTGCAGGCGTCAGAAAGTCTTTTTTATAGAGCCCCAGTGCTTTGCAGTACAATATTAATGCACTCTGTTTGAAAAAGCCGTAATAAATTATATTTTTAATGCTCTTACCCTGGCTTTCTTAAGATGCATACATTCTTGGCAAACAATCAATAAATAGGGTAATCATGAGGAGAGGCCAAAGAATTTGCTGAAGTGCTGTTTTTCCATTTTTAATAGATAAAGATCTAACAATACGGACTGCTGTGTCTGTTCATTTCAGGATCAATATATTCTTTGTTTTCGCCAAACCAAGGAAAAAATAAATGATTGTATGATAAATGTTATGCATCAAACACAATGAAATTCCTCTGCCTGCTAACTTTATCTACTTAATATTCTTGGTTGCTACAAGATGGCATTTTTATTCTCTGCTTTAGCAAATGTAAGGAAAATCTGAATCCTATACACAGTTATTTAGAGACAAATAAAGACCTTCTAAGGCCCACACATTATGCGCAGGATAGGCAATGATTTATAGAAACAACAGTGCTGAACACAAAGTTATTCAACTGCATCAATGGAATATAAAATTGGTAGAAAGGAATCACACAGTTACATACCCTCTCCTTATAAACTTGTCTAGATCTGCCCTTCTTTTATCAAAAATACCCAATTACAGCAAAAGGGAGACACTAGAATCTTCAGGTTTTTCGCTACTAAATAATGAGTTTGCTCTGAAGAAAACAAACCACCAAAAAAAACCCAACATCACAAAACTTTTACATCATATTGCAGAAGACTTCCATTATCTGTGAAACTGCCTTACAACCAGTAATCCTATGAAAAAGCTAGGTTGGTCCTCAAACAATGGAAATGTCTTATTCTTTTTTTTTTTTTAAGTATTTATTTATTTATTTAGCTGTGTTGGGTCTTAGTTGCAGCATGTAGGATCTAGCTCCCTGACCAGGGATCGAACCTGGGCCCCCTGCACTGGGAGCGTGAGTCTTAGCCACTGGACCACTAGGGAAGTCCCACATGTCTTCTTCTTAATCAGGGTTAGTTTCAGCAATAGCCACCTCTGTATGCTCTGCTACAATAACATCTTCTCAATGGAAGCCTTGTGTAACTGAGACAATGACATTTAATTCAGTTCTTATTGTCCACAACATCCAAAGACTCCAGTCTATAGGGGAGTAAGATGCTCTGCTCAGGCACGGAGCCTACACTTTCAAACGTGGCTGAACCTACAGCCAGAAATGTAACTAACTTCAGATCAGAAAGAGAATCAAGGAAAAGAATGTAACAAAGAAGCCTTCTGCCTCTCCACCCGGACACCAAGTGGCCTTGGGTGAACACAGGGCTTGCAGCCTTCCAGGATTTGTATCAAAAGTATTTACCTTTCCTAAGGTTGCTTTTCATCAGATGGCCCGAGTGTTTTAAAGGCACTCCCTGCATTTTTGCACCTGTGCTCCCAAGCCTTCCTCTTCCTAGTGGGCTCCCGTTCTGCTCCAGGCGGGCAATCTTGGCTGGTGGACCCTTCGGATCGCTCACATTGTTAGACATTTCTGAATGTTCTTTCCCCTGAGTTGCTTCGTTCAAATGATCCATACTCAGTTACTCTCTAAAGATCACCTGCCAGAATTTAAAAAGAAGAAGACATGTTATAATTGGGTGGGGGTCTCCACATCTCTCTCTCTCTCTGTATATATAACACCATGTATATGTTTTATCCCTGGATGCTTCTCTCTTATTTGTAAAATTGCTTAACTGGACATATAATATAATGCAGACGTTACTCTATTTCTAGATCACAGCATTATATTTCCATTCAAGGTAACAGAATAATTTGTGGAAATTGTACCAACACACATGAACAAAAAGGTAATTTGTCACCTACCAGCAAAACTAACTGGGGAGGTGGGTGCGGGGGGAATGGGCTTACTTTTAGAACAAGAATTTACAAGAATAGCTAAAGAGAAAATAACAAATTGTATTTATGTAGTCCCAATTTTTAAAAATTAGAAACTTAATACAGAACACAATAACAACACTTTAATCAAAGATGGAAAGATTATCACAGTCCAAAATATTAGTTAGATCTGATGTCTGCTTATATTTTTATATGCAGTTTAATTCTCATTAAGAAAATATATCTACATACATATATACCACCTCAAAAGAAGGAAGCAAACTTCTGCTTTTGAAACTCTCTATTGGCTTTACAGTTAATTTGTAGAAAAACTTTTCTACTGTCAAAGTATCAAGAGTTACATGACCTGTTTTAAAGATTTAGTCGTCTTGTCTCAAACATGTGATTGAATCATTCCACCCCTAAGCAAATGGATAGAAGTGGAGGATTTCTTCAAATAGCCCCAGTACTGAAGTGTTACAACTCACATGTCTTAGGGTTAATATTTAGGGGTCTTTTAGTAATAGAATGCTGTTAACAATTTAAATAGCAAAAATTTTGAAAATATTTCATAATACACACATTAGATTGAAGCGCTAAACTCGCTTTGAAAAAAATCTTGATAATTTCAGTAAAACACAATTGCCAGTGTTCAAAAATGATCTCAGCATATGCAAAGAAGTCAACATCTCAATTAACTTCAGAAAAAATTAACAGATAATTATTTTCAGTTGTATTATACATTGGACATCAATTTCCATACTGTTTATAATAAAGTAGTGCATTATCAAACTCACTTCTAAAATACAGTTTTAACTAGCATTAATACGAACAGATGAGTAGAATTCTTTTATGAACTTTCATGGTACTTGAAGTACTGAGTCCACCGACACTAAGGGAGAGGGGAGCATATATAGAAAAACCAGAAACAATATGAGAATTATCACTTTTCTCCAGCTGTCTGGTAATTCAACATACCTTTCCCTTAAAAAAAATATACATACACACACACACACACACACACACACACACACACACTATACCAAAGAAGCTACTCAGATCCAGATCTGAAAGCCAGCTTGTGTTATTAGCATGGCCTTTCTGTAAGCATTTTTTCCTCCTCTGTTTAACTGTAGATTACTTTGTCCATTATAACCAAAGAAAGAGGTGATGGGGAGGGGAGAGCAATGATAATCTGCAGGTTTAAAAGCAACCTTAAGAATGTCAATTGAAGAACTATAAAGTTAGAGAAATAATGGCTATTTATCCTTGTACTCCAGGGTGGCACACTGAGACCAAAGGTCTACCGTTGATCGAGGTCCCATCTGTTTTTGGTTATGAGGTTCATTAACAATAAATGTGCCTCTTTTAACCACTTTTTATCAAGATTACTCTTTTCCACTAATATTAAACTGTAGTCTAAAGTCAAAATTAGTGGTGATTATTAACTTATTCAAAAACACACTTTATAATGCTTCATATGGGTTACAGTACAGAGCTGCTTCTCCTGAAATTGGCTGCCTTACCCTAAAGTGGAAGATGAATTTTAAAACATATGACTTGAAAAGAAAATACTTAACCCATGGGGGCAATTTAAGAGCAAAAAAAAAAAAGAGGGGGGAGTAGATAAAAGCATCAAAGTTAATGCTACAAAACATATTAAGAAGTCATGAGGCTTAACACTGTTATAAACTGTAAAGTGTTAGATGATAATTTAGTTAATGTATTGACAATCAAAACGTCATATAGGTCATGCAAAATTGTCCTTCGAATGAATACCCACCTATAAGCAGCTATCAAACTCAGTCATCTTGTAAAAAGCTCTACATTATAAAGCAAAATTACATGCACATAAAACGCCCAATTTACTCATTTAAACTCTACGCCCAAGGCTAAAGTTCACCAAGCCTGAGTTTGGAATTGCAAAGAGCAACCTCCACGGGGCCCGTTGGACTGACAGCACGGGAACTAACTACAGTCTCAACAGATGCCAGGCTGAAGAGTTTCTTTTAAGTTACACATTTAAACAACCCATTTTACTGCAACGTCTGGCTGGCGCATTGAAAGCAGGCTACTTTCTCAAAACCCCATTTCCCTGTCCATAAACGAAGTCCATATATGATAATCAACGAAACAAACAGTGAACTCAGACACAGCAATTATTTCCTTTGAAAAGAGAAAGCAAAGCCCGAAATTCCGGTTTCAAGAACCTATTTTTTGCAGCGTGGGAGCCTTTTCAATGAGTTCCGTGCTGGATCGCCTCCCTCGGCCCACAGAACCTCATAATCACATTTTAAGAGATTGTGCCCTTATCCATTCCATATGGCCGGCACGATCCAGGCCAAGCTTTCACTGTGACCTTTTAAAGAGACAAAGAAGCAAAGTACTATCTAGAAACAGAAACACTGCAGTTTTACTGAGTGAAATTAGCAAAACCGACCTGAAACTCACCACTTCAAAACTTGACAGCATATAAATAACAAAAACAAAGGAGGTTTCCTTTGCAGCCTGGGTTCTTGAAGAGAAGTTCAAGAATGATGTTTTCTACGTCCCTTTTTTTTTTTAATTAAAAAAAAAAAAAGCAGCAGACCTGAAGGCGACTTCCCCTGAAATTGTATTATTTTCTCTTCCCTTACCCCCGCCCCCCTAAGCGGGGGAAGGGCCGATAAACGTCTGAAAGAGTAGCCATGGGAGAGAGGGGTTAAAAAAAAAATCACAATTCGAAAAACAACATATATGGTTTGTAAAATGTCTAACCTCAGAGAACGGGGTTTTCGATGGGGGAGGAGGGGAGAGTGGGAGGAGAGAGAAGATAAAATTGATCTGACAAGTGATTCGTTCGGGGGTGGGGGGAGAATCATAAAAACAAAGCAAAACCCCTTAAGAGCAGTACACTGTGGCGGTGCTGGGGAGACGAGGTGGTGACTGGGGATTCTCTTAAAAAAAAAAACAAAAAAACTGCAGACAAGGTCTCCAGAAAGGCAAGAAAGGTTCCCCTCGCTTCCCTCCCTCCCTCCTGCTCGCTGGGGTTCTTCGGTGTGAGGACAGAAAGTCTACTTCTGGCTGTCACTTGTAATCTTATTCTCCAGGCACCCCGGAGAACGCGGGGAGGGGAAGGCCGGCTCGCCTCCCCTCCGATCGCCCCCCGCCCCCTCCCCCTCCCCAACAATTGCGCCCGATAGTAACAAACCTTCAACTTTCTTCCCACAGCCTCGCGCCCCCGACCAGGGCATCTACCGGGGGGCCGCGAGGGTGGGGGGCAGGAGGTCGCGGAAAAAGCCCCGGCAAGGCATTAAAATGCCACTTTTGATTCGGCCCTCGCTGACAACAGCCCCGAGGACCCCCTCCCTGCCCATGGACGCGGGGCTGCGAGCGTCTGGGGAGCCGAGAAAGTGAGGCCGAGGAAGAGGGCTAGGGGGAAGGGAGGGGGGATCGGAAGGCACCCCAGCCGCCTCCGCCGCCACCGACTCCCCACCCCCTCCCCCCAAAAAGTCGCCGAGCTCTCACTCAGCCGGAGTCCGAGGTAAATAAACAACGAGCTCCACAATGGCTCTAGGACTTGGGGGAAAAGGAAGCCAGAAACCCCGACACAACTGAGCTGGAGTTTCCCGAAAGCGGAGGCGGGGGTTGGGAGGTGGTGGGAGGCGCCCCCCCGGAGTCGCCTGGGCCCCCGGGCGGGCTAGAGGGCGGCCACGGCTAATGCGGTGGCGACGAGGCCGGCGGTCGCCGGGTGGCCCCGGGAGCGGCGCGCGCGCTGCTGTGTGTGTGCGTGCGGGCGGGCGCGGGTCCCCGGACGGGGCCGCTCCGCTCTCCCCCTCGCCGCCGGCGCTGCCCCCATCAAATTCGGAGCGGACTCCTCCCGGGCGCAGTGGCCGCCGCCGCGCCCCGCTCGGCTCCGCGCGTCCGGCCGCGCTGCAGCCCTCCGCGCCGCTGCTGCCGCCGCCGCTGCTGCTGCTGCCGCCGCCGCCGCCGCCGCCGCCGCCGCCCGCTCGCCCGCCGCCGCCCGCGCCCAGCCCGGGAGCTGCGCCGCCCCGCCGGCACCCAGGCGCCCCCCACCTGCCCAGCCCGGCCCGCCGCCCCGGGGAGCCGGCCGGCCTGGGGATCGCTCCCCGGGGGGGGGGGGGGGGGGGGGGGGGGGGGGGGGGGGGGGGGGGGGGGGGGGGGGGGGGGGGGGGGGGGGGGGGGGGGGGGGGGGGGGGGGGGGGGGGGGCAGGGTGCACGGAGCAGGCGGAAAAGGGATGGGGATTAAAACCCGGGCTGGAGGGCCGGGATTGGGGGAGGGGGCGGGGGCGGCGAGTTAAAAAAGCAGCGAGACCAGTAACTAGTGAATGAGTGCAGGGAGGGGTAGCGCACGATTTCCGGCCCCGGGCGCGCAAGAATTTGTAATGAGCTTGATTAGAGTGAGGCGGCCCGACGTTTATTACACACAATACCCAGAATAACAGGGCGCCGCGCACGGGCCGGCGCCGGCCGCCGGGCGCGCTGGGAGGGCGCGCGGGGAGGAGGAGCCGGGC
>NW_006798629.1:3881760-3901079 GCF_000442215.2 Lipotes vexillifer | reverse complement strand
CAGGGCCGGCGGGGGGTATCGGGGGAGGAAAGTGATGGGGAGGAGAGGGCGAGGGCTGGGGGAAACTAACCACCCCACCCGCGCGCCACAAAAGCCGCCGAAAGGAATACGTCGGGAGCGTAGCGGGCGGGCACCCGGGGGACTGGCGAGGCGGGGAGGGCGCACCGGCCCGCGGGAGAGCGGCCCGGGCGGGCAGGTGACGGGCGCCGAGCACCGAGGCAGGGGGACTTTAAGGAAGTGGCCGAAGGGGACCATCGGGAGGTGCACCTCTCCGGAGAAGCGCGGAGGGTGCATAAGGCGTTTGCAGAGAAATAAAGGCCAGGGTCCCTGAAACGCTCTGGCGACTGTTTATCCTCAAAGGCGGGGGAATCCTAAACTATTAAGAGCCAGTGATCAAAAAAGATGAGTAAGAGCCTTTCTGTCAGAGGTAGATTCAAAACTCCGTCCCTTCTGAGCCAGGGAACACGTCGGAAGAAGAAGTACGTGGCCCACGGTGGCCGAGTGAAACAAAATTTGGGTCACTTGAAAGAGACCTGACTAGTTAGTTATTACAAAAGAAAACATGCCACCATTCTTAATTTACCTCGGGTGAAAGACACGAAAGTTGGGGTGGGTAAGAACCTCTGTTGTAGCAATAAATACTTCTGTAATCTATGGTGAATTACCCAGGTAGATAAATGGTCATTAGCACATAAGTATGATCCTCTCATTTAGATAATCTATTAAATCTAGTTCCTAAAAAAATGAAGAACATTACAGTCATGCCCAAAATAGAGAGGTTTTAGTACTAACATCTTAGAACCCTGAAGGCAGTTAATCATTAAACAAAAACAAAAATGTTATAAGAATCATTTTTCAGAATAGACTAGGAGGGAAAAGAGAAAAAATCAGAGAAACATTTTGTTACACATAAAAAAAGCAACAAGTTAGCACAAATACCGAGATAAGAGGAATATATGCAAATGAAGCTCTTTAAAACTACCAATACACTCTGAGTGTGTACATTAGAAATCTAAGAAAAGCAGAAGATAAAGTATAGGAAATAATGGCCTCCCAGGGAGGATAAGTTTAGGAGAAACACAATGAAAATATATCACTCTAATGGCACCCACGTTTTACCCACAAAACCAGAAAGGTTAGCGGAAATTGAGGAAGGCAACAGTGAATCTTGGCGCATAGAAACCCAAGCCTAGGGCAAAAGAATGTGATAATAAAACACAAAACCCAGCATCCAAAACAAGAAAATAAACATAAGGCAATCTTTACTAAAAAGCTCAAATGATAACATATTTTCAAAAGTTGAAATGTGGGGAAGTATGGAGGCGGGTATTTTAAAAGTATAAGAAATACAGTCAGTAAGGAAATATATAAACATGACAAAACACAGCACTGGTGTCAGAGTTGGTATTGTGGATGGATGGATGTAAACTTATTTTTTTTTAATGTTTGATATTCAAAAAGAAAAACATGGATAACACTCAATTATCCTTAGAATGACAATGATTTTTGCAATATGGTAGGTCAAATTAGGAATTTCCAAGATGTATATTTTAATAGTTGCTTCAAACTGGTGATGCCTGACATGTTTCCCTGAAACCTGCCTGATTTTCAGTAGGGACAGTGCATTCTAGCATCACAAGTGTACAAATATACAAACAATAGCAAAATTTAAAAACAGAAAAAAGTATAGTGGACTGCAAAAAATCATTTATCCATGCAAATGCAACTCAAGTTGAACGTTTAAAAAAAGAAAGAAAGAAAAGGAAGACAGCTGTTGGGCAAAACAAAATTTGAGCAAAGAGAAAAGGAGACTAAAAAAGGGTGACTGAAAATATCAATATTAAGACACATTGGCATAAAATATTGTAAATGATGGTTATCCCATTATTTACACAAATAAACAAGACAAAAAGTTTCCTGATTGTCTTAGCCTCCTAATGATGTGGGGATTCAAATATTAATCTTTAAATTTGAATAGCACCTTCTATCCAGGAATTATAAGCTAATTCTCAAACAAAACATAAAAATGTATAGTAAGGATGGACGTGGCCTTGGAAAATGATAAACAGAATAAATGAGGATAAAGACATCTAATAATGACTTTACTATTTTAAAAAAACAATATAGTACAATTACAAATCTGTTAATCACATATACTTAACTAATTTCCCCCAAGCAATAATTTCTTTATTTAGGAACTATATAAGAAATGACATAAGTAAAATGGCACCGAGGTTTATGTCCTCCAAGTGATACAGTACACTGATGAACTTCCTATATATTATCTACCCCTTTAGAATACTCATTCTAAAATAAAGAAGAAGAAAGGTAATTAGGAAAATACCACCTTTCCAGGCGTATATGAAAATAAACTATCATAATAGGGGGGCATCAATTTTATTCTACACAGCCATCTTAAATCTGGCAACAAAGATGCAAGAGAGTATTGAAAAAAGTTAAACTTAATAAATCTAGCTATGAAAATAGAAAACCTCTGGAACGTGAAATACTGCAAGTCAAATACATGAACTATTTAACATGTGGGTGTACAGTTAAAACAGTGCATCAGATTTTTATCACAGAAGAAGGCATTCAGACTGGCTACACAAAGGTAGCAGAGATAAAATATTTTAACAGATGACAAGATTTTTTTTTTAAGTTGAATAATAAAAGGACTACTGCATGTTTCAGATGGCAACATATTAAGATAAATATACAGGCAGATATCCGAAAGCATTAAAACACATTCAGAGTTCTGAATAGCACATACATTTGTAATAAACAGAGAAAGTATTTAGAATTTGAACGTTTTTAAGATATGACAGCTCCGCCAGTGACTGTGTTAGCAAAGCAGTGCTTACCACCATTAGCACTTTCTAAGGACATGGTGGGTTTTTTTATTTTTTCAAATTTTTAAATTCAAATACTGTTGGCTATCTCTCCACACTCTTAAAACAGCACATTTTACGTGGCATATTGCTCTTTTTGTCGTGTCAACTCTTTGTTTTTTGGCTTTAGCTGCAGGTGGTGTTTTCCATATATGAATTTCTGGGAATACGGTCTGTGTTGGCCATATAAGGATGTCTCTTTGAGCCATATGTTCTGCTGTCATGTGTCTCATTTTGTCTGTCTGGGATGTCAGGACTGATTTCCACATCGTTTCTTGAATGGACCAAATATAAATTTGTATGAGCAGAGAGGAAAAAAGAACTGGGGCTGGAGCCCAAACAACTTTGTCAAAACATATATAGGAGAGGAAATGCAATATCCTGTAAACATCTGCACCCTTCTCACATCTTATCTTTGACTGACATCATCACAACTGCATAGCTTGGGGAGAGGATCTATTTGATCAAGTTCAGAAGTTTGCAGTGTGTGTGTGTGTGTGTGTGTGTGTATGCAGCTGAATCAGATAGACCCCACATCTCTGGAGGTCATGGCATGGCACGTGGTAGCTGCCCTGCTCTGAGAGCTCTGGGTCCTGCAGTCAGCCTGACCTAGCCTTGAGCTTGGGGAAGGAAAGCCGGCTCAGGCTTTCCTCCTTTAGTGAATAAACAGAACTCTTGATTAAACTTTCTGACTAAACTTACAAGAAGGTCTGGTCCCCATTTTACACTCTCATAGCCTCTGGCAATTCTCCTTTGTCACAGTTATTATCAATGAACAATTTGGATAATTACTGGCTTAATAAATATCTCCCACACTAGACTGTAATCCCTATGAGAGCAGTGGCTGCGTCTTGCTCACTGCCCTATCACCAGGGATTTGTACAGCGTCCTAGCAATATTTACATTCTGAATAAATAAATGAGAGCCAAATGCTCACAGTGTCACTTGCAACCAAATTCCACTGCTAATTGCAAGGACAATTCCTTTTAGAGATTGCAGAAGTGAGATGGAGTTAGCAGAGGGGAAAGTGGCTATGTCATTGAAATGTGAATTAATTGAAATTACATAACATTTACGATTTAGTTCCTCAGTCACATATCAAGTGTCCAATAGCCATGTGACTAGTGGCTATCCTATGGGACAGTGTAGATTATAGAACACTTCCACCATCGCACAAAGTTCTATCGGACAGCATTTATCTGGAGAACTTCTATCAAAGATGACTAAGTAAATCCAGGACCTGGCCAGGAGTCTTACAGGTGCTGAATGGCTTTCAGACATTCTAATCATGTCCAAATTGAAGTCATTTTCCATTTTATTTTATTTATTTTATTTTTTTTATTTTTTTTTTTTGCGGTACGCGGGCCTCTCACTGTTGTGGCCTCTCCCGTTGCGAAGCACAGGCTCCGGACGCACAGGCTCAGCGGCCATGGCTCAAGGGCCCAGCCGTTCCGCAGCATGTGGGATCTTCCCGGACCGGGGCATGAACCTGTGTCCCCTGCATTGGCAGGCGGACTCTCAACTACTGTGCCACAAGGGAAGCCCCATTTTCCATTTTAGAATGTGCCCATAGATCTGTAAGGTTGCATGGAATGAGAATTGGGTACCGCTGCACACAGATTCAAGACAACTTTCTAGACCTGTCTGTATGTGAAAGGGTCCTAGAGTACATTTGGAATAATATGCATTTACCCCAAATGCTGCTTTCCATGAACATTTAAATAGCTCATAGGTGAAGCTAAAAACCACAGAATCACTTGCCATCCTCTCTCCCACCCCCACGTTAAATAAGCATAGTTGCCATTAGAAATGGCTTTTTTGGAAGCTTTAATGTAGATACCTACTCAAACCCGAAGGGCATCCAAACACCAAACAAATAATGGTGTACTGCAGAAAATCATAGCAAAAGGCTTGAATATATTTCCGGAGAGATAAAGGAGAAATAATAAAGAACTCTAAATAGGAGGCCTAAGGTTTTTTGTTTTTGTTTTTTCCCTAATACATGGGGTTTCAGTTATAGTCAGACTGAGAGTGATCAAAAGTTGTTTTCCTAATTACTTTAAGGTGGATGTAAACACCCACTGGTCATTTGGATTATGGTTTTAATAGACAAAGGTCAGTATTAAAGCTAAGCAAAGAAAGGCCAATGTTTAAGCTAGTTTGGAGAGAGTGGGCTAAAGGAAGTGAGCAGCCATTATAGTTGGATTCTAGAACCTGATGGGCTATCGGGTCCTTTCACCCAGAAATATTACCTTTTATAAAGCAAGAATTTATTGGACAAATTTTTTTTAAAAAGCTACCTTTCCTTCCATAGATGTCAGTGTGGAGCATAACCTTGACAAGGCACAATGGTAATAATTCCACGAAAACTGGCATCTCTATCTAGAACTAGCTCCAAGATTGAGTAGGGAGGGGGCCAGGTTCCAAAAGCAACGCTCTTGAGACCTTCACATAGTTACGTAGCTATCGCCAAATTACCAAATTACTTAAGAGTTTCAGGTTGCCTCGTCTTTTCCCCATTGCTTCTGAGTGCCCACCCTCCCACTTCCCCCTCTGCCACATCCTTTAACATGCAGCTGGACTGTACCTCTTCTGTCCAAAGCCTCCTCAGCTATCAGGAACTTCCTTCTCGATGCCCCATCCCAGCCTCTGTCCTCCAGTGTGGCATTTCATGTTTACATGTCTGCCCCTCCCAAGTGTAAGTCTGTCAACATCTTGAGGGTGGACTCCTGTCCGTATTCCAGGAGTGTCTCACGGTGCCTGCCCTCTCAGGGAAAGGTATCCAGGAGCTGCTCTTACAAGTGAATACTGGTGAGAATCTTAGAAAGATTCTTGCAATCTTGGGCTGTAAAGCCAGGCGCAAGATCAGAAGTTAGTTCGGTGGCTCCTCAAATCTGCTGCATGTTATCACCTGCGAGCTATACTTCAACAACCCAGATGTCCAGGCTGCACCCCACTGTCACAGGTAGGAGCCAGGTATGCGGTGGTTGAGAGTTACCAAGGCGATTCTAGTGTACAGCCAAGTTTGGCATCTATTGGATTAGGTAATGTTTTGAAGACAGGAAATCAAATATACCTGCTAGGGCATCCTCAAGTGAGGTGAAGATCCTGGGGTCACTTGGAAAAGTTAAGGCTTTTCTAGGAACCAGCACTCACCCCCAAATTTAAGAAATATATGTGCAGGCAAGCTACTTGCTTCAAACAAAAAAAAAAAGGTAGGGGGCAAGCTATTAGATCATTGATTTGGTGAATAAAAGTCTACTGTTCGAGGAACCATGACAAATTAGCATTTGCGCACTTGCGTGAGACTTAACGGGGGTGCCAGAAATTCTGTGCAAGTATATGATTTGTCATCACAGACATAAGCGACTAAACACAAAATTACACGTGGAAGTAAAGTTCCAAAATCAGTCTATTATTTACTGCAGCCAGAACCATCCCAGTTTTCTCTAATTCTTTTTTTTTTTTTTCTTCAACATAGTCCAGCAGGCTTTTTCTCCCAGAAAATTTCAACCTGGAGTGGGACTCCCTTTGCAACAGTTGAAAACTGTTCAACTCATTTCTAGACTTAGTCATTGCACTTAAGCAGAAGTGAAGTGTTCACGTTGTCCGTGCCCAAGAGCTAGTGGCAGGGCACCTAGCTGCTGTGTGGTACTCTTAGGAAGCTCAGGGGATTTGAATTCCAATGAAGTCAAACAGGAACTGTTCCCAATCAACATTTAGCCAAGACATATCAACCAAATCTTAGTGATGTGAATGCTATTTTAATCTTTCTCAGCTTACTTAAAGGGAAAAAGAGTTTGAGGTTAAAATAGACCTGAATCCGGGTTCAGATTGTTTTCGGGGAGAGTACCAGCCACGGGCAACATCTGATTTTGTACCGCTGTGCCCATCGCCACAAAGCAGTGGACAGGGGTTGTTCAATGGGAAGAAAAGCCACCACCAGAAACAAGTGCAACACCCCTGGACAGTGATTAAATACCCCTATAATGCTTGAAATTTGTTGAAGCGAAGGAGAAGTGTAATTCAAAACTAAAGCACATTCTCTTTGGGATGATGGCAAAGATTTGGAAGAGACTGTGGCACTGGGTGCACAACAGTGTGAATGTAATTAAGGCCACTGAATTGTCCACTTACAAACTGCCCAAGTGGCATATGTTATGGTATATATCTTTTACCTCAATTAAAAAAATGTAAAAACAACAAAACTAAGCAAAACAATCTTTCATCTATTCCTAAGATTGGCAGACGTATATTATCATGCCACACAGAAAAACAATAAGCTACAACACACTGACAACTGCCTCCTTGATGCCAACCCGCCACTGCTTTGTCCAGTCTATGCTGGACCGCCGACAGCACAGTCCAGTCTATGCTGGATAATTAATTCATATGATGATTACCTGACCCAAGGATAAGTAACATAGATTGATAATGAGAGACCAAGATCTCACCCAAAGTAGGTAATCTGATGGTCCTCTGATGCAAGAAAATGGTTCTCTTTTCAGATGTTCTTCTATATTCTTATATCTTAGCAAAAGAGGAAGGATAGACAAAAACCAAGCACTCCAAATATCCAACATTCAAATATCCAAACATTCTTTCTGGATATTTTTCAAATGAGTAAAAATTAACTATACTCATGAAACAGTAGACCGTCCCAGGGGAACATCTGCAGGATGCTTTTATGCAGTCCAGCCACAGAGGTAAAACAACTGTATAAATGTAGTCAATGTAATAATTTATAAACTATCTCTATATAAAGATTCTAGATCCTATTTATTAATAAAAGAGTATTTTTTTGTTATAAAAAGTCCAAAAGGCTTTCAGATTTATTTTTATCAGTCACTTTTTTGTGATAGTAATTACGATTGAAGTATTTATTTCTGCATGCAATAATTTGTAATATCATCTTTTTTTTTACAGTATATTGTCTTATATTCTGTTTCCTATCATCTATTCTTACTGATTTTATATTAGGGACTTTTATATTAATGATGGAGTTTTATTTTTAATGTACTGGAAATTCATATATAAATTGTATCTCATTGAAGTTCATTCCTATATATATGTATTTTTCTGATTCATGACTAAGGAATATGATTACATAGTAAAGTCAAAGTAAAATCACATACTTATTGGGTATAAAAGGCTAAATAAAATACTAAAAAGTAGTTTCACAGCACAACTGTAGCTAGAGCATATCCAGTTACCTATTTTGCAGGTGTGGCCTTCTTTATTAGTGTGTTTATTGTGGAATTTAATTCATTAGATAACTAACATGGACTATAAATACATGTGCAACTTTCCAGCTTATATGAAGTAAAAAGTTGATAAATAATGCTGCAGTATAATTTTAAAAACAGAACTAGTGAGCCTTCAGGCTATTCTTTAATCATTTATTTTTGTTTATTCTGTAAAGACTATTTTCATTTGTATTTTTTTATCTATATATAAATACACTTGGAAGAGAAACAAACAGCATATTTATGAAAAATTTTGATGGGGACCAGCTTGTAACTGTTTTGAGACTGTAATTGCTTTAAAGATGGACAATACCCACTGTTTCATTACTTCTGCAACTGAAAAAAATTCTACACATTCATATCATATTTAATGAAAATTAAACTTATCTCTCTGTGGAGGTAACAAGACTCAAAACTAACTTTTAGGTTCACTTTGCACAAAGGGGTTTTGTCACTAAGAATTTACAACACCGCAAGCTAGGGTAAAGGCATCTTTGTGGCTGGCATATGCTGTAGTTTCAGATATAAGCCAAGTCTTGGGGCATTCTCAATAGATTTGAAAAATCCAACTGTTTGGCCAACAACCTAGTATGAATAAATGTACGTATGATATACATATAGCATAACATGATATATATGTTCACAGATACTATTTGCATGTCATACAAGAGAATGTCACACAACTTAAGACTAGACAACCATAATTTTCATCAGAAATTCTTTAAAACCCAGAGTTAGTGTAATAGTGTTCTATCATTAGGCAACTCTTACAAAAAAGGATAAATGACATAGTGGGAAAAGAAGTGGAGAAAAGGTAGGAACCCTAGATTCAGGTCATGCTTTTTCCTCTACCAAGTAGAAGAGTTACCCTTCATAAGCCAAGCAGAACCTGGTTCTGTACCTACAAAGTGTTGGAAAAGAATCTGATCATCTTTAAGACCACAAAAAAAAAAAAAAAAGAAATTCTCTGCCCTTAAATTCAATTTTAAAAATCCAGTTCACTTTAAAGAGAATATAGAGATATATAAGGAAATTTCTCACATGCTACATTAGATGTTTATCTATATAGGAGACAGGTGTCAAACAAACAAATTAAAAAAAAAAAACACTAAGGCAAAGGGAAACTTTAACTCACCAGATTCCATCTGTTACATCTGAATTCATGCATAATTGATTATCCATGACTGGTAAGTTCTTTTCTCACTAGCCGACCACAGTTTTCTAAACATTATGTATTAAATCACCAGTAAAGTAGACTACACTTCAGAAACAGCAAGGGCAGAATAAGAATATTTTAAATGAAAAATTACATGCCAGTTAATAATAATACAGCTGACCTATGTTTAAGGGAGAGAGATTTTAATCATGTGCATATTAAATATTAATAACCTATTCTGTTATTGTTATAATAAGGTTAAGTAGGCTTCTCCATGCTTAAGGAAAGAGGGACAACTAGGAATGCACAATAGTGCAAAAAGATACAGAGACGGGAGACAGACATAAGGAAAATGTGTCAACAATAAACAAGAGGAAATGAAAAAGAAGGAAAAGATGAAGGTGGAAACTAATCTCTATGTGTCATTATGACTGCCAGAGCACTGGCAAAGAAGCAGCATCCTTTTATTTCAATTTTAATCATTTCTGAATTTTAATACCCGGCTCCTTTTGTAATTCTCCTGGCATTCCCCATATGCCTCCATCCCAGCCAAAACACCAGTGTAAATGAAATGGCAGGCAACCACACCACTGATGTAGCCTCCCCAAAGAACCTACCAGGTGACCAAAAGCAGAAAAAGGTATGTCTACCTTACATCCCTGAGGACCTCCAGCCAATTAACTGGCTGAATGTTCTCTATATTCTTTAATTTTGCAAAGAAGAACAGTAGTTAGGTAACTTACAGATAGAGAATCATTAAAAAAAATAAAACAAGCCAGTAGTAATACAATAATCAGTGACCATCAGGGCCTGGAAAAATGAGTTTGCTCTCACTGGCACTAAAGGAGCATCACATGATTATTTAATTACAGCTCTAATTTTTGTCTCGTGGATGGCAACATATCAACAATTAATAGGGCAAATAGAGGAGACTGTTTTTAAAGAGACAGAATGCGCATGATAATGGAATAGGTCACACAGCAGTGTACTGCTTCGGGAATACTTTTCTTTGTGTAACTAACACTGTCTTGTAAACAGCCACACACATGAAAATCAGTTTAAAGAGGAAGTGTCTTTTTTAAAGATAACTTTCATAGAATGGCCAGAACTTTTCAGAATGTTTTAGATGCACCTAACACAACCCTGAAGGAATGGAGTGAAATCTTCATTAATATAAATACCCTAACTCTCAAAACATTTTAAAATAATGGATACAGCTACAATTAAAAAAATATCTATTTATGCAATTAACCATGGCTGATATTTATCCAGTGGGGTCCTGAAAAAAATCATTATTGTAGAAAAGAACAGACAGAGGTCAATCAGACTTGGGCCACATAGTATTTTTGGCCCCAGAATATCAGAAAAACCATTACATGGTAGCCTAACTGCAAGGACCTCCAGGGAGTGCTCTGTGCTTATACCAGAATAGGTTGTTAACCACAACTGAACACCAAAGGACCATGAACCTAATCAGACAGACTTTGCCTCATCCTCAAGGTCAGTGAGGATAAAACAAACCCCAGTGCTACTGTCCAAAATGACAGAGCACAGAGAGAAAAAAACACTCAATTATCCAGAACACGGGCATGTGTAGATTAAGTGTGCAGATAACCCGAGTAAAAACAGAAAATTAGAGTGGAAAGTCTTTTCCCATTAAACCATATCAGCACAAGCTAAATTCACTATTTTATTATTAATTTAGCAAATCTTTAACGAGTGCTCTCCACGCAAGACAGAATGCTAACTGCGAAGCTTCTACTGTTTTCTATAACACAGACATGTACCTTACGTTGAATTTTTTTCTTGTAGTTGAATACCTTGTAGAAATAAATAAGGGCAGCACCTAAAAATTTGTAAAGTGGGAATCCTAGTGCATTTTTAAGTGCTGTATTACAAGGTTACAAGGTCAACATATCCAGATTAACCAAGGGAGTTCAAATAGTTAACCAATTTGATAGAACTGTCTAAGGCAGGCTCAGTCCAGCTTTAAACCTCACTAGTTTCAGTCACGCATTGTTCTGCCATACCAGAAGCCAAAGCAAAAAACCTAGGCTTTAGATTTGGAAAATAAAATATTCTTAGAACTACTGCTATGATCAATTGCTCAAATGTATCTTAAATATCAGGTTACAGAGAATTGTAAGAAAACATAGCTTGTCTCAAGAAACAGTGACTAAAACAATTCCACAAAGAGTAGTACTAAGAGGTGCTAAATCAACTCAATAAGCTTTTAATGGCTTATGTTGGCCAAAGTCATCACAAAACAAAAATGTAGGCATCTCAAAATACAATGTGGGAAGGCTAAAACTACTGAGGGACTCTGATTTCTAAAGCCACTGGCAAAAGTGATCAAGCCAATGCTAATTACAAAGAAAGAAAGAAAGAGAAAAAAAAAAGAAGAAAATTGAAAAGCTTACATCCCAGTGAAAAGTTTTAAAATAAAGTTGCTTTAGTAGAAAAAATTCTGATAATTCTGGACCCAAAATCTGACTCCATACATTCTAAAAGACTATTTTGAAAAGAGTCTAGCAAGCAGCAACTTGTATGTAAGAGTATACATCATTCTTTTTTAACATGACTGTTAATATACAGTTAACATGTCTCAGAAAAGGCTGTAATTAACTGTCTACTGCTCCAATAACACTAATATGTGTACAGTATTATTAAAATACAATGACTCCTTACAAAGTAAGACTGTCATTTTTAAACTTTTAAGATAATGTTCTAAATTGTTTTTGAGTCCTCTTAAACCACCCCAAAGCGAGCCCACCTCTAAGAAAAAAATTTTAAAGCACAGTTATTAAAATACTGTTCCAACCTCTCTCACAGCCTGGAGAAATCTGTCTACTATTAGAACATCTAGATATCATTTGTTTCAGTTGCTGAAAATATAGTGAGAAACACTTGGATTATTTTATTAATTCCAGATATTCTTTTAAAATTTAAAACTGTAAGCATTTGAACTGAATGCTTTCTTTACTGATAAAATATTTTTTTATTAGTGACCAGGAAAAAAAGGTCTGCTATATCAAGAATGATCACAGAGCCCTGTTGTTAATCCCCAGTGATTTCCATTGTCTGGTTCACTGGAACAGGAAAACTCAATTGCATTCATCATCAAACAGCTAATTATGGACCCACTATATTCAAGACTATCTCAAGTTTAAAAGATATCTGCATGTACTAGGTTCTATTTTATTTATAGTATTCATTACAATAAAATATTTACAACAGAAAACCTCTTTTACCTTAAAGTCCTTAACATTATAAACAGTAAAAGGCCAAATTGTCTTTTGCATGCTCTTAACAGCATATCAGAAACCACGGAGTAAGACTAGAAAAGAACCTCTAGCAATCAACTCTACTATATGCCCAGCTTCCTGGAAAACTGCAACTAAAGAGTTCCCCCTCTCACAGATTACTACCTTTTCTTTAAATATCTCAGGGAAAGAAGATCTAGTAATTTCTCCTGGGAGCTTTCTACCACATTTCACCACCCAGAGTAGAATTCACACTGCAGAATTTCTGTTGGTATCTGTTCCCAAATCATCTCTCGCTGAGAAAAAGCAACATCCCAACACAGAAACCTCCCCTGGACGCTAAATGCTGGTCTCTCCCTGTGGCTATAGCCCTGATTCCCCAGATGGAACTTTTCTGCCACTTACCCTCCAAATATCAGAGGCTGCTCTCCGAATCTAGCCCTACAAGAGAGCTCTCAAGAAGTAGTCTTTGACGAGGTGACAATGACGAAGTTCTCTCTGGCACTGCTAGCAAGGCAGAAGCATCCCCAAATGAGGTGGTTACCAGTTGCCTGTGAAGCAGCTGGACCATTACTGCAGTTCTGAGGGTACGTCACAAATCAGGTCATAGCTCTGGGTAGAGTCCACCCACTTCACCGGGTACAACGCCCTCCATTTCCTGCACACCTGGGGGGAAGGGGTGCCAAGGAAGGGGTGGAGGGAAATGCAGGTCCACAGACATCCGAGCAAAGGCAGGACCAAGTGCAGCCTGACATCTGCTTCTTCTGCAAGCATCTCAGCTTCATTTGGGGGACCTGCACCCCTAAGGTGCAGCAACAACTCGTGCCACAATAAGCAGGCTCTCAGAGGAGTGATGAGTATAATAAAACATTGCACAGTTAAATGTTTTATCCAGCAACATCGTTTCTCCACTGGAAACTGAACCAACTCCTAATGTTTGATTACAAGACACTTCACTACCAAATATCAAATAACTGGACTGAATAAATTGCAGCTGAATCTAGGGACATAAATGCTGGGGTACCGGTTAACTAATTTTCATCTCTCATAACTAAACTGGATCACCGCATAAGCTAAATTACATCCTTGAGAGTCCATTGAAAGAGGTGATGAGAATTTCTATTTACGAACCTTCAGACAGCAACAACTGTGGAAGTGATACAGAATAACTTTAAAGAATAAAAATAGGCCAATATGCTGGAGAAATGCTACACTACTAAATCTCACCCTGAATATATATACACACAATCTGTATCTATTTACTCTGAAATGAAATATCTGATCTTAAAAAAGACTTAAAAAAAAAAAAAACAGCAAAAGGTACCATTGGCGTAAGTTCAAAAGTACTAAATAATGTGTGTTAATGTGTTGATCACACTCTATGAAGACATCAAGTTGAAATAGACTTACCATTGAGAATAACACTTAGGAATGATATATAAATTACCACAGTAGACACTTTTTCTTTGGGAGAGAAAGAGAAGAACCTTGTGTAACAGATTTGATTTACATGCTGTATTAAGACCACATTCTGCTCTGATGTCAATGGAACATGTGATTAGAGATTAACAACCGTGTGTACAGGATGAGCGTAAGAGCTACTTACAGAGCATACTCGAAAACGAGCACTTTCTCAAGTTAATACGTTTTGGAATTCAACTTTAACAGTATTTTGAAGTTTCTAGGGGTCTCCAAAGAGAACGGGCTTTCAACTTAAAAAGAAAAACAACAAATGCATTTAGTATTGTCAAAAATTTGAAATTCAAGGTTGGCAGATTAAACAAAAGGACAAAGGAGGCAAGAATATTTTCAGAGGAAAGTTAACAGTATTAATCAATCAATCAATGTGTCCCACTTTATACTCATATTTGCAGACCTCCATCAAAAACTGAAGCATTCCATCTATGGCTTGGAATAGAAGACATTTTATCAAAGTTATTATCTAAGAAATCAAATAGTTGAAGTTATCTCTGGAATTTTGTAGAGAGTTTAACGTAGCAAACCTACACTTGAATGTGTCTGAACGTATTTGTCTTGAGGTTGCTCTAAGATGACTATTTTAAGTGGCATGTGGATTCTTTGGGGATTTGGATATAACAGTTGAAGTATGCAAAGGAAAAATGTATAATATTTCTTTCAACTGATTCTCGCAGGACAAAAATGAGAAGATAAAATGACTCTTTTTAAAACTTTAGCCACTGGGAAATGATAAGAAAACTCCTCTTGACCCCTACCCCCAACCAGGAAGAGTCTAAAGCCCTGGATTATAGTACAGGTAGATATTAAAGTGGAGACAGAGCCGTTATTTAGTGGTGACAGGAATATAAATACGTGCACTAACCTATAAACTGGTATTTACTTCAGGAAGGTAAGTAATATTTTTCCTCTGATTGCTGAGCTGTCAGTTTAATGCAGTGTAAATAAACAGTAGGTGACTGCTAGCTTGAAGTAGGAAGTGTTCATTCCACAAGAGGAACAGATTACTGAAGCCTGATGCTCATCGTGCTGAAACATAACTTTCATTTTACCAGAAAATACACCCTACCGTGGAGGATTTTCATGCCTGATCTATTAATTAACTTAACTCTGTTCTGTCAAAATGTAAACCAATTTGTTAAAAGCATCCCAGAGTTTTGGAGTTTGAAAACCAACTGGAAACGCAAGAAGGATGACTGTTCTGTAATCTGATCACAAATGCTAAAAATGACTACTTAGTATAATAAGCAGAAACTATACCAAACCAAAAAAGACAAAGAACATATTTAAATAGAGAATTTAATCATCTCAGTTACCGAATTTACTCAAAATCCTCCTCCTTTGCTAATTAAAAGCAACTGGCACCTTTCATATTTTGCAACCTTGTGCTACTTAGGCCTGTTCAATATGTATGCTTCTTCTGCTCTCTGAAATATCTAAAGGTAAACCATTCATAAAAATCCGATCACATTCTTTAATTCTAATCAAAAGATTACTGAACTCCCCTGAGAGAAGTGGCAAGTATGAAGAGCAAATGATGATACCCTTCCTAACAGCATTCATGTAAAATGTGGTTTTCTTCCCACTTTCTATATACCACAAAGCTCTGACAGTACAGAGCAACTCATGTTCTCCTTATACATAAGCACAAAGGAAAATATCTCCTGGCATCATTTAAGATGAGAACTTACCTTATCTAAAAAGTATAAAAGGTAATTTGGGGAGGTTTCTATTTAAAACCTGAACAAATTCTGATCATTATTCAGTGGACTGTAAAAGTCAAATGCAAAAAAACCCAATATTTTTGCATCTGACTACAACAGGTCCAGACAGAGTCTGAAGATCGATTCCGTCATATGCATTTATTTTATATACTTCATCAGTCCCAGGTACGAATATGACACAAGAGTCATCCGAGACAACACGTCTTAGAAGAAAAGATGTGTTTGTGTAAAGGGCATATCTGTGTATGGCCCTTTTGGAAATTTCCAGAGCAGATGAAAAACCACCAGAGTGCTTTATAGAGTCCCTGCTGTATATCCATGTTGTATTTAGCTTAACAGTGTTTGTAACCAAAAGGTTTTAACAATAATGAGGAACAGGTGCCTGTCACCTGACCTTTTAGGCCTAATTTACAATCCTCAACCTGTCACATGAAAAAACTCATTGAAAATCTCTCCCAGATATTTCAGTCTTTGCTAATTTAATGCAGACTTGCCTAACCATCACTCAGCACATCATCTTATTCAATCGCAGGTTCATATAGCTTGGCAACAGACTTCTTTGCAGAAATAAACCATTATTCATTTTGTTGTTGTTCTTGTTTAAGATGCTGAGAGACAAAAGAACTCCTTTTGTAGATTATCAACCAAAGAATATATTAATTTATTACAACAACTGAACAAAAGGCATTCCTTTGGAATACTTTTACATACAAAGAACTATTATTTATTACATATTTCAGCTTGTGGGAAAATGAAGAATGCATTGATTCTGGAAATAACTATTCAGACTTTTGGAAGTTCTTTAAGTCTTCTTTATCTGCTGATCTTTTTTTTTTTTTTTCTGCTTCTTCCCTTCATCCCCCCCCTTGTCCCCCCATACCCACACCCCCCACATTTTAGGGCACTAGTACTTTAGGAAGGAAGTCCCTATTTGTTCTTTTTTCATCCATCATTTGTATTCATTATTTAGAAAGGAATACAAAATTGTGCAGTGATTCTTATTTCTCTTGTATAATCTTGTTACATGTAGCCATACTCAAATTTAACAATGCTTTGTATTTTATAGCTACTGTTTACATACTATGTATTACATATGACTGATCGACTCTACATTTAAAATATTGTTTCCATTAGGAAAAATATGAAGTAATGTGTCAAATGGAGATGAAGAATAAACATGCCTGGTATATTTATAAAATGTATAGTCATTTAAAATGTGCACAAATAGGATACATATTTTGCTACTGTTACATTTCATATAGAATACACATTGTCTAAAGTGTATTTAATAATGTGCCTAACCGAGTTAGTTAAAGTATTTATGTCTGGTGATTGTGTTAAACACTTGGAGAGGTAGTGAAAGATACAGCCAGTTACTCCTGTTAACTAAAGTTGAAATTATGCGCTTATTATAACCTTTTCTAACAATGTGAGAAAAACAGAGTAAATATATTAAAATTGTTTCACAACAGATGCTTAGGTTGTTAATATTTAAGATGCCTATTCATGCTATTCCTGTCTGCACATTTGTCAAAAATGTAAGCCTTAATGCTAATGTTTGCCAGCAGACTGGAGCAGCCAGTATACGAATGTACTACTGTTCTACTAAAATAATATGCAATAGAAATAAAGGACCGCTGCTAAATCATAGCACGAGTACCACACAGCAGATTAAAGGTCTTTAGAGCAAACACCTTAACCTTGGCTTTCTCCAGTCGTACTTTTTTTTCCCCCCCAGCTACTTTTGACGACAGAATAAATCTTAATTCCTGACATCTCAGAAAAATCCACTTTAGATTGGGTGTAAATTTCAAGAAAGTTTCAGCGGGATGAATTACTCTGTCAGCAGCACAAACACTGTAGATTTCAGGGACTGCTTAGGACAAATCCTGACACCCAGCAAGTCGCATTTTACTAATTCTTACCCCCTCTTCTGTGTCTTGGGAAACTCAGGTCCCCTGGCCTCCCAGGATGGACCCCCAGCCAGTCGGGGCAGAAAGGTTCTCTCCTGAGAACAGGACGTCTTTAGCTTTTCTGTCTCTTTACAACCATGTGGAGTCCAAGTCTTAACAGCATTTGCCTGGAAATCGGGAATGCTGCTGAGAAAGTTCGCCCAGGAAAGGCGCAGAGGTCCAAGCTGCCAACCAGGGCACTTTTGAGAGGCGATCCGGTGGTTGACGCTTGTAAGTGAAATTTGCTACGCTCTAATTAAGGTCAGGGCCAAAATCTCCAGCAAGAGCCCTAAGCCCCTCTCCGTCTTCTGGGGTCGCCCCCAAGAGTCCAGCTCGGTGGATTTCCCCGGTACGCGCCTGTCACTCCCCGGACCTGCCACCCGCCTGCTTTGTCCTTCTCATCGTGGTGGTCCAAACCCACGCTCCGCCGCCTCGGGAGCCTCGGTAGTGGAGTGCTCAGAAAAGGCCTCCACGCTCGGGTCGGGGCCGCAGGAGGGAGACACGGCGCGGACCCCGAGGCCGCACCTGTGATGTCTCTGCCCCTGCAAAGAGGGCAGCACCTCTTCCGGCCTCCAGCCCAACTCCAAACCCACATTCCCTCCAGAAGCGCCTTCAGGACCGACCTCACTACAACCGGCGAGGGCTCGAAACGCGGACTGCCTCCCCTTTCAAACTCCCGGCTCCAACTTGAGCACCCCGGGGCCCGAGTGGCTCCCGGGATGGAGGAGTTGCCACAAACTTCCCAGGCCCCTCTCCGCCACTGCTCCCAACCAGCCGCGCCGGCGGGGGGGCGGAGGAAGGCGCAGATGGGCCGGGGAAGGATGCTGAGCTTAACTTGCGATCCGGCGGGGGAACGTTTCCACTCCCCAGCCTACTCCGCCCGGCACCTTTCTGCCAGCCCGGCCCCGGGGCGCACAGAGAGGGTCTCCCTTTCCCCGTGTGCTTCCTTCGGTCTTTTCGATCTCCCTTTTCTCTTCCCACAGGGGTTCTACCGATGACCTGAAGGAGTTTGTTCAGCCAGGGTCTGTCGGGCAGGTGTGTGTGAGGGTGTCCACACCCCGAGAAAGAACGAATGGCATCTTCAAGTCCCCCGTCCTGGGTGCTCTCCCTCACTCTCCCGGCCACCCGTCCGGATCCGGCCGCGCGCGAGAGAAGGGGCTCGGAAGAACCCTGTCACCGGGCGCCCACGAGAGGGGAGCCGAGTCGCCCCAACGACGGGCACCGCGGGTGGGTGGGCGCTACGGTGAAGTTTAGATCGATTCCGAAAAAGGAAAGACAGAGATAAAAGGGCAAGAGTAGGGGCCAAAAAGAAAAAAGAGAGAGAGAGAGGCAAAGGAGCAGAACTCACTCAGGCATGGGCGTTGGGGGCGGCGGTGGCTGTCGAGCACGGCCCGAGACCAGGCGCAGCTTCCCGGGCGGGCGCGGCGGCGTCGGACTTCCGAGGCGGCGGCTTCTGCCTCTCGTGCCGCCGCCGCCGGAGCTGCGGCTGCCGCGGAAGTTAATTGCAACTTGACTTTAAGTTGTCTTCTTTTCCCATCCGAAGTGGGCGTTTAAAGGGGAGAGAGAGGCGAGGAGCGAGCTAGCGAGCGCGCGGGGCCGAGGGAAGGAAGGGGG
>NW_006798629.1:3859588-3881381 GCF_000442215.2 Lipotes vexillifer | reverse complement strand
GCGGGCGGACGAGGGGCGCGCGCTGCGATCGGCGCCGGAGACCGGACCCTCGGCCGCGAGGGTAAGTGTGGGCGCCTGGGGGATAGCGTGGCTGTGCGCGGCGCGGTTCTTGACGCCCGCCAACGACCCCCCCCTCACCTCTCCCGGGCCCCCAGCGCGCGCACCCCTCCTCCAGCCGCCTGCGGCTTCCTCTTGTTGTTCGTTGTTTGGCTGGGCTTTTTTTGGCTGGGGGGGGCTGGGGAGCGGGAAGGGGATGATTGTAGCTGTGTGCCAGCGGAGGAGGAAGTCAGGTGAGAGGCCCCGACGCACCACCACCACCACCCCGCCCCAAGCCAGCCTCTGTGGGGTGGATCGCTCCCCACTAGGGGCATATGGGCCAGCTTTTTTCTCTCGTCAGTGTTCGGTCGAGACGATCTTTCCTAGAGGGCCTCCTTCCCTTGCAGCCTGCTCGGTGCACCTCTCTTCACCCCACCCTCGCCCCGCTCAGCACCCCATCCAGGAGCGCTGCACCCCAACTGCGGAGCACGTGGCGGAAAGAGGAGGAGGGGGCCCTCTTGCAGACCCCCCACGCCGCGCCCCTGCTCATTTATTTAATATCCTCCCGTCGGCAGCTGTACTTCTTTTCAACCCATTGGCAAAAGACGCCTAAACTGAGGTCCAATTTCTCCAAAAAGCGGGAAGCAAAAAGGGCAAGTGAGGATTAAATGACAGCGGACTCGGAGAGGAGAAGGGGCGAGGAAACCTTTCCAAAAGGGGAGTGAAACTCCAAACACCTCTGCAAGATCTAGGTGACTGGAGATTCAGGACCCCAGGCTAAGGAGAAACTGGAACTCGGTCAACTTTGCTCTTTTCGTGCCGTTCTTACCTCCAGCTCTAAGGGAGCTAACAGGTCTTTTGTGTTGTGTTGTCTTTGGGAAATGCGCACTGAGTATGACAATAGAAAATTGCTACTGTTTACTCAAAGTTAAGAGAATCGCAGAAAGAAAAAACAGTCTTTACTTTCTCTCTTCGTGTGTGTGTGTGTGTGTGTGTGTGTGTGTGTGTAGTCGTTAAGCTCGAACTGCAAAACGTCAGTTTGTAACAATAAGGACGGTAGAGGCGCCTCGGTGTATTATTAGAAGCTGCAGTTTGAGTTCCTTTCACACAAGGCTCGCTCTCTTATTAAGATCCCATAAATAATTGTATTTAGAGAGCAGGAAACTATGGGAGCAGGACGGAGATTGCTAAGATCTCCATCCCGCCAGCGCAGAGCACTGTTTTGCAGTGAAGTTCCTGGAAAGTGGCAGTGGGCTGAGAATTCAGTTTTTCCTCAAAGCTCTGTTAGGTCCTCTTCTGTCAGATGTCTATGAATAAAGCACGCTGGGAAAATCCTGATATCTGTGCCCTCTTATTTTACCTTTTACACAGTGGTTGATTCTACTTTCAAGTCCTGGTGACAGTACATCAACTGTGCTGTATTTTTGTGTGGTTTTTCTAAATAAAGGATAATACTGCCTGTATTCACTCTGGTTTCTGATATGCCTGTTCTTTTCTATCAATGGGTATTGAATTCACTGGAATGTATCCGTCTTTTTCAGTTGATTGTCATTTTACGCAGAGTCGACAATTCTAAAGACATAAGAATGTAGAAAGTTTATGAATTAGCGTTCTTTAAGAGAACTAGCCCCTCGTTTTTTTTTTTTAAGACACAGGTGCCCACCTCAGCTTCTGGTTCTAAAGCAAAAAGGTATAAATGATTGCAATGGGCAAAACAAAATAAAACACAAGTTTTCCTTCCTGGACCACTTTCTGTCTCCACAGGGTCCAAGAGACACCAAATCCTCCTGCCTTCATTTACCAAAATGCTGAATTGCCTAACTAGTACCAGTATCTCCATCTGGGAATGACATCAGGTTTGGAATGGAAAGAATAAATTCTCAGTCTTTAATTACTGCTTATTAGCAATTTCTTGAAGCAGGCAGCTGATTCTCCAATTCTGAAAGCCTGAACTGAAGCTTAGCAGAAATCGAAATATAAAAAAAGGATTGTTTCTCCTCCCTTACACACTCTTACGTACTCATCTACTCCTCCAAATTATCAACCAAGCCCCCAGAATTTAAGGTGTGGTATGGTCCTCTGCATTAAACCAAGGGAACATTTTGCCCCAACCCTTTGAATTTGCTTTCCCTTGGGGAAATAGTCTTATACAGAGAACTCATAGGCACTGTTATAATATAGAATGATGTAATGATGGGTACAGTGCATGAAATAACACATCTTGGTAAACTCGATGTAAACCCTGCCCCCTGGCACATAGTAGGAATACATTAAATACTTAACTGGATTAAGAAGTTAATGAAATATTGTAATTGGCCACAAATTCAATAGTATAGGGCTAAGGCTTTTTTTCAGAAGGAAAAATCATCTTGCCTGAAAGTTGTTAGGGTAATACATTTGTGCTCCTAGTTTTTTTTTTAACAAGTCCAAACCTAATTTAAATGGTTGAAAGACAACTAAATCTGAAACATATCAATTGGTCAATAATAATAGCTAGTGTCAAAGGCTCATTATCTTCCTAGGAGAACAGACAGTAAAATATTACCTACTAAATAGTATGAGAAGGATGCAAAGGAAGAATAAAACAGTCTTGGCCTGCAAGGCACTTACTTGCTGGGAAAATGACATTATAATGTGAAAAGACAACTAGCAGATCAGTAAATGGTTTGAGTCAAAGGAATATTTTTTTAAATAGTTTTTTTTTTGCCTTTTTAGACCGGAGGAAATAGACATCCTGAAGTTCCAGGTTGGAAGGCATTTTTAAAGTTGATTTGTTGAGTGAAAACTTTAGGGACCATCAATACAAACATCTTGAGTGAAGGGGAACTCACCACTTACCTCCATAGAGGCAAGGATTTTATCTACAGAATGCTTATCACAGAGTAGCGTTCAGTGTGCACTGTGTGAATGAATAACATCCTAAGTAGTTAATTCTGTCTTTGTACACTTTATGACATCTTTGTCTTAAATTGCACAGAATCGGGCTTCCTAATACTTCCAGCCATTAGTCTTAGTTCTGCCACCTGCTGCAAAACAGAGCAAATCTATTGTATTCATCAGCATAGGCTATGTTATGCCAGAGTAACAAACAATTCCAATTTTTAGTGATCTATAATGGCAAAGGTGGTCTTCTTGGTTATGCGATGAGTCCACTGTAGGTCTACTGGTCTGTTCCATGTCTCCTCATTTAGAGTCGCAAGCAGATGGAACAGTTGCCACCTTGAATGTTTCATGTTGCTATGGTAAAAATAAAGATCACTCTGGAGACCCTCGTACTGGTATTTAAATGCTGCAGCCAGAAATGACACACATCATTTGGACACACAACTCATTGTCCAAGAGTGATGACATGGCTCCATGGAATCATCACAACAAGGCCAAATAGAGCAGCCTACCTTGTGCCCCAAAGTGGAGAACTATGGTACACAGCTCTAAAAACTGATATATTCATGGTGACTTGTGTCCACATGATCGCCTCCAGCTAACTGATTTCTTCCTGCCACTTTGTGGCCCAAATGTTCCACTCCTCAGGGTAAATGCTGCCAGAGAGACCACCAGCTTAAAGGGAGACATGCTGTGGTTTCTTTCACCATCCACTCTCTGAATGCAGCCCTATAACCCACCCCTCCCCCACCAAAATGTGGCACCCTATCAGTTTTAAGTCACTCTTTATACATTTATTAATATTACATACACTGTATTTTCTCAAGACTTGTTTTCCTGGAAAGGGTACAATGAACAGGAACTTTTAAGAACTGTTATCAGAAGATGTCATGATCATTATCAAACTTTGAAATTTGGTCTCGAGTCATTACTTCCCTTATTTTAAATGTCACAATCTTGTGACACACACAAAAAAATTCTCTTGGAAGTATTCATTCATGCATTCATTCATTCATCCATATTTTTGTTCCTTCAGTAAACATTCATCGTGTACCTACTAGATGCCGGGCACCCTATTAAGGGTTGGGGATATAGAGATGGGTAGAGTCCTCCTTTTCAAGAAATACATTTTCCAATTGGACAGATGCAGAAAGAATTTTGAATTTTGAATTCTATTAGAATTACAATGCTAGTAGAGGCGCAAAGTGCTATGGGAACACTTGGGTAGAAGAAAATAACTCTCCGGCAGGATTGAGGAAAGTTCCATAGAGGAATTGAACTAAGTCTTGAGGATATATGAGATTCCTTTAGGCAGAAAAGGAAGATGGAGGGAAGATATTTCAAGCAGAGTCCAGCAGGATTCAGGGCACTGAGGATGACAAAGCTTGTCATTTAGGGGACTACAGGGAATTCAGTGTGGCTGGAACATGGGATCTTTGCAAAGGATGAAACCAAAGAGCTTCAAATTGTGAAGGACTTTGAAGACATACTCTATAGAGTTTAGGCATCAAGGGATTGCAAACTCTTACATTTACCTTGGTCCGAGCACGAATGTAAATGAGCAAAGCAGACGGAGCTGAGACCATAAGCATTGGTAGCGACGATGGCAGGCAGGAGAGAGATTCTCTGCCTAAATGGAATGGTGAAGACCAATGGTACCAAGTGTCAGATCTTCCAGCTTTTAAAGAGAAGCTACTGATTCAGATTGCTATGAAAAATTGAAATCTTAAATGTTGAGGACTTATCCACATTTTAAAGAACCCATGTGGGGGGAAAATGTCTACAGGTCAAAATCAGCTTAAGGACCCCCCAGTCAGTCGCCTGTTTCCTACTTCATGAGATAGGGAGTCATTAAAGCTTGTAAGGATGGGGTTACACCATCAGATCTCTTTAGAAAGGTCACTCTGGTGGCAGAGTGGATAGGAAAAGGCTAGAGCTGGGAGGGTCTAGTTGATACCGCATAACCATCTGAGCGATGATGCAAAGCCCTTTATAACACTGCCCATTTTATAGGACACAACTTCCCATGTATATAGGGGGTACCCAATAAATATTTGCAGAGCTAATAAATGAAAGAGAAGAAAACTGAATTTTTAGAAGGGGGGCACATACTTTGAGTACTCCTTATGTTATACACTTCCTTTGCTAGACTGTTTATTTTTCAAGAGCAAAAGAGTCTTTTTTTTAATGACTTTTTGAAAAGTTTATTGGAGTATAGTTGATTTACAATGTTGTGTTAATTTCAGGTGTACAGCATAGTGATTCGGTTATACATATACATATACTCATTCTTTTTCAGATTCGTTTCCCATATAGGTTATTACAGAATACTGAGTAGAGTTCCCTGTGCTATGCAGTAGGCCGTTGTTCATCTATTTTGCATATAGTAGTGTGTATACACTAATCCCAAGCTCCTAATTTATCCCTCCTTGCCATGTTCCCCCTTTGGTAACCATATATTTGTTTTCAAAATCTGTGAGTCTGTTTCTGTTTTTGTAAATAAGCTCATTTATATAATTTTAAAAAATTAGATTCCACATATGAGTGACATCATAAGATATGTCTTTCTCTGTCTGACTTACTTCACTTAATTTCCATTGGCAGATAAATGGATAGAGAAGATGTGGCACATATATACAATAGAATATTACTCAGCCATAAAAAAGAACGAAATAATGCCATTTGCAGCAACATGGATGCACAATGATCTTTTCTTGATCAGATGTAATTTTTCTGTATCATTCTCTGATACATATTATTGGATTTTTAAAATGCGTAAATCATTCAGTGCAGGACACAGAGATCAGCAGACATCAGAATATGTATTGTCTTGGACTAAACTTCCTGATCTTTCCACCTTATTGAGGAATGCCAGCTAAACAGATGGATCTTGTACTGGGCCCTAAAACTGTATTCTCAGGCCCTGTGGAACTACAGAGACCCATTTGTATAGCTTATGTATGTTTCTAGTGAAAGCCAAATTCTTTATTACTGTCCTTCAGAGTATATTATAACTCAGTCTGTCCTATATCCATGTGCCTAAGACTGTCTCAATGATGTTAATTTTTCAATTTAAAAAATTGAGGGTACTAAACCCTCCTTTTTCCCAGCTCCTTTCCTGCTTTGAAACCATACTTGCCTGCCATTCCACAGTCAGCAGTCTGCAAGAACACCCCACACTCTCCCATAAACGCCTGTAAAACTTTAGAAACGCTAGGTATTCTCTCATAAGGTATGTGATTGGTTTCTTGTAGGTTCTCTTCCCATGGGCACATCCAGATTCTTAAAGCCACTCAATTCACCGGACAATCAAATCTTTAAATTCTCAACAGCTCGCTCTACAGATTGTCAATGTTTTACTCAGCTATCTTGAGGTATAATTTCTATACAGTAAAGTTCACCCATTTTATATGTTCCATGAGTTTTGAAGACAAAGGAGCAGCATGAGCAAATCATAATATTTTACGTGAATTTCAGAGTAAATTAATAGATATAGGCAAAGCAGCCTTGGATTCTAATCCTGGTTCAGCTGCCTGTATGACCTTGAACAAATTTCCTAATTTTCTGCCTCAACTTCCTCATCCTTATGATGGGAATAATAATTGTACCCACCTCCTCTAGAGAGTAAATGCCCAGGGTTTCAAAACAGCTAGTACTCAATAAAGGCTAACAATGGCTTCTTTTGTTAATGTTGCTGTCATTATGATTCTAGTAGAAAAGAAATCCTGGGATCTAAACAAGAATAGAAAATGAATTGACTGGAATGTAAGTGGGGTAGAAGCAAGTCCCTCCTGGGTGATTTGCTGCTGTGCCAGGGGCACACAAAGCTGGAGAATAATGATGGCCTCTATTTCTGGAGTACTTATTTTTTTACTTAAAGATTTTGGAAGAAATTCTTTTCCTATTAAAACAGTTATACATACACTAGAATTGAATGCAACGTTTTTTTGTTTTTTTTTTAAATAAATTTATTTATTTTTGGCTGCATTGGGTCTTCGTTGCTGTGCGTGGGCTTTCTCTAGTTGCAGCGAGTGGGAGGGCTGCTCTTCGCTGAGGTGTGCTGGCTTCTCATTGCGGTGGCTTCTCTTGTTGCGGAGCACGGGCTCTAGGCGTGCGGGCTCAGTAGTTGCGGCTCGCGGGCTCTAGAGCTCAGGCTCAGTAGTTGTGGTGCACGGGCCTAGTTGCTCCGAGACATGTGGGATCTTCCCAGACCAGGGTTCGAACCCGTGTCCCCTGCATTAGCAGGTGGATTCCTAACCACTGCGCCAACAGGGAAGACCCCTTGCATGCATTTTTAATGAAAACAAGAATCTTTGAGACTTGGAAGGGGAGGGGGGAGGACTGCCTGGAGACAGCATTTGCTTAGTTCTGCTGCCCCTTCTCCTCCTTCACTTTGGTGGAAATGTTTCCAAATTCCAGACCATCCACACTAGTAACACTGACCTAAGATTGTTAAAGTACCTCCTATTTTGATATACTGTGAATGCTACCCAATGTTCCTATTTTAGGTAAAAAATATGTTGGAATAGGGAAGAAAGGTATTAGAGCAGAAGCTTGGGAAGATCAAAGTCACCAGGAAGATAAGAGCGTAACTGAATTCTAGTTTTGATTCTGTAACTAATCAGCTAGTTTGTTATGTCTTCCCACCCATTGTTCCCACCTACCTAGAATAAATATATGCTGTTGAATGATCTTGGGAAAGACACCTAGTCTTTATTAGTCTCAGTTTCCTAACCCATCAAATTGGAGCAGCAGATCTCAAACTTCAGTGTGTTTCGGAATTAAATAGAATGCTTATTTAAAATGAAGATTCCTTGGCTCCAAATCTATAAATTCAGATTCGGTAGAAAAAATACGCTGGGATCCAGCAATCCACATTGATTTGAGAAACTTGGGCTGTTAAGGGGCAGAAATCCAACTCAAAAAGGAAAGTTTGTTTCATTGCTTATTCTCCCTGCTACATACATATTCTCACACATACTCACATAAATTGGAAAATATAGTGTAAGGACTGCTTTAGGCATAATTAAATCTAGCTGCTCAAATAATGTCACCAACTCTCTCTTGGTCCTCTTTTCTTCTGTTTTCACTTTATCCTCAGGCTGGTTGTCCCTTTACTAGAGTAAGCTACTCCCTCCAGGCTTCCATTCTTCTGACATAGAAACCCCAGCACAAAGAGTGTTCCTCTTTCTCAAAGTTTCCAGAAATTACACCTGGTTGTGACTGGATCAAATTGCATCCTGTACCCAGACCTGCACTGATCACCCTGGTCAGGGGCTGCAGTTCTTTAACTCACCAACCTTAGGTCACATGCCCACCTTGGATTTGAGAGTGTAGCCACACTACCCAAATCATGTAGTCTGGGAGTTCTCCAAGATACACTGGGGATAACTTCCCAGAAATAGGGAAAGTGGATGCTTATTGGCCAAAACTGTAGATTTCCATCCACTACTGTACATTTCCTAGAAGTACTTAGATGAGAATGAACCAACTGCTCTGTTACAAATGGATGACCGGTGTACCAAGATATTGAGGCCTTCAACCTTTCAGGTGACCCAACAGGGCCTGGGAAGGGCTTAGGATGGACAGAGTCCCTGAGCCAGTTGCCTCAACCATTTACCCCAGCGTTTTTGGCCAATATTAAGCACTTTCTATGTGCACCATGAAGATGATTTATATGCAGCTCACCTGTGACTTGCACATTGCGAATCAATGGATTTTGAGAATCATTCACACTTTGCGGTCATCTCAAACACAATAATATTGTTATTCTAAGATCTTCCTGAGATAACTTGGAAGTTGGCTTACGCAAATGAAAGGACAATAAAAGCTCCCCTTACTGTGCAAAAAAGTAGGACAGACAAACAAGCAGGGCCAACAGTTATAACCTACTTTGAATTGGTTTTCAGTTTGGTTTTATTTAATATTCTTGGGCAAATGTAGTCTGTTCCATATAATGGATACAGTCCTAGTCTGGATCTCACTTAATGTCTGGAACACAAATGGATGCACATTATACAGACAGTGTAAAGGGTTAAGCTGGCAACAGCATAGAACAGAAACCTGAGTTAACTATTGGTCATCAGTTATGTTTTAGGTGCATTATGTGCAAGTTCCTGGAAAAAGTGACTTCTAATAAATGGACTGTCAGCCCATTCTTTTGTTAAGTGAAGAGGCTACTATGTTTTCTAAAACTCATTAATAAGATTAGCAAAATAAAATGTCTACCTCTTCATTTTACTATTAAGTCATTAGTTTAGTTTCAGATGGCCTCTCCATGCCCTCCCTCCCCATTTTCATCTCCTCCAAAGCAACCCAATGTGCCAAAGAAAGGATTTTCAACACATGGTGCTAGAATGACTAGACATCCATAGAGAAAACAAACAAACAAAAAGCCCTTGATCCCTCCCTCACATCATACACAACAATTCATTGGCAACAGATTATAGCTATAAATGTAGAAGCTAAAGCCCTAAAGCTTGTAGAGCTTTATGTTTTAAAACATAAGTTGGAGACAGACAAAGGTTTCTTAGAGAAGCCAAAAAAATCAATAATCACAAAAGAAAAAAATAGATAAATTACATGTTAAAATAAAAAATTTCTCCTTATCTAAAGGAAAGAGGGGGAGGAATGAAGCCTGGGAATCCATGATCAAACAATCATTGCCATCAGGAGGATTTCCTCTCTTGTGCATTAGTTCAAGTTGTTTTGACTTGTAAGTGATAGAAGCTGACTCTGAGCTTAAGCAAAAGAGGAAAAGCAGACAGGGGCTTTTCATGAAATCCAAAGTCAGGGGTGCAATGCGGCCTCCCAGAACAGAAGTCCTGAAGTGCTAGAGGGAACCCAGTCAATCTTTTTTCTCCATATCTCTTCTTTGGCTTTCTTCCTTGTGACTGTCCAGCTGCTCCTCTCCTCAGTTATGTAGCAGAACATGGTTGCAGGTTGTTCTCAAGCCATGGATATTCCAATGGAGCCATCCAGAGACAGGGCCATCCTTTTGTCTTTCACAATTCTCAAGGAAGAGTCTGATCAGTCCACTTGGGTCCATGACCACCCTTAATCCAATAACCTGACCAGAGGAAGGACAATGTTTAAAGAACACAGAAGTTCCTTTCATCTTTGAGAATGTAGGGTGAAAAGAAATTGCATTCTAGTTGATATTCACTCCACGTTTCCTCTTTATTAGACAAGAGACAGAGTTGATGAAAATTTTGTACTTGGTCAGTTTTTAATGGCTACAAGTTTTGATGTATTGATGTACTATCTCTTTGGTTATGTAACCTCAGCATCTCTGCATTTCTGCAAGTTGACTGATATATATTAAGGACCATAAACAAAATTAGTCCATTTTTTAAATGGGCAAATTTATTTGTGAATTATTAGCCAAGATCTATCCAAATGCAAACATGCCTTGTTCTAGTCTGAATATACAATAAAATTAATTTAAATAACTTTAATCAGCTTCAAAAACAGCAAATTTCAAGACAATTAGGTTAACTTTAAGAACTCATATTTATTGAGTTAACAGATGGTAAATTAAAAAACAATGAAGTTAATTTTTAAATCATTCATTGAATTAGAAAAACAGACATTTAACAAAACTGTTTTTAAGCTGGGTTTTTTCTTTCATCCCAATATGCATATTTTAAGATTCCAATTTGGGGGACTTCTGCAAAGACACTGAATGAGCTGCAATATATGAATACACTCTTCCACCGAATTACTTTTTTAAAGGCTTTAAAACCATCTGTAGAAGAATTTTATGCATCAACACTAAAAATATGAGAAATAAGCATATTCCAGATATTGGAAGGAATGAAGGGTCTACTTTGTCACATTCATACTGTAACGTGTTTCTGTGGCCTTCAGTGTTGCTGGCCCTGACATACCTTGGGAGTTTCCTATGCTATAGCAGAGTAAAAGTTACTCCTGGGCAGAATTGCATTTCTGCATTTTAATGGTCAAACATAAGACTTCCCTTTGATGGCTTCTTGGGCCTTGTGCACCAATGACTTGAAATATATAAGCATCACAAAATGTTCTCCTTTGTTCCTTTTTTGTTCTCTCCTTTGCTTTCTTGGTAAGTGCTAGAAGCTGGCTCCGTAAGCTTATAAGAAAAGGGGAATTTCATGGAAGTATATTGAAGGCATGGGAGCTTTACCTCTGTAGATGGAATTGGAGATAACACCACTGATAAATTAAGATATATCGTTTGCATTTTACTGGCTATTGTTAATTTTAACATGATGGCCTATCTAGAACTAGAGTTATACATGTGGAAGCAAAATTATTCCATAAAAATGATTGGAATAGATTTGTTTGAATGGCTGGCTGCTCAGTCGGTGTTGTAGTCCTTTCCTTACCTTGGATAGTTGCAAACTGTAATATAATTTATTTCATGGTCCTAAGAACTCCTTGTCTAAAATGTGGTCTTACTTTATATTGTAAGTCTAATATTACTTGGTCAGTAATGTTGAGAACTATATTTATTGATTTTGAAATAAAAATTTATTAGTTGTAATTTGAGTTAAAAACAGATTTAAAAGCACACTTATTAAAATTACTGTAGTAAACATTATTTTATTACTGTGCATTTCAAACTGTTTAGGCCCTAGCCCCTTTTCTCCTTGAAACAATTGTTTTTTTATAATAACCTTTTGATAATATGAGGTGTCTTAGGAATGCAATTATAACAGTATAGCAGGACAGACTGTTTTGTTTTTAATTTAACAAGAACAGGTAAAAATAAGAATAGATTGTGACTAAATAAAAAATTCAGTAAGTGAAATTTCTGTTTTGCAGAAGTAGAAATGAGGGATACAGAAGATAAACCTCATAACTAGTCTAACTATCCAAAGAAAATGAATAAAAGTTAAAAGGATAAGAGGAAAATAGGCAAGTTATGGAGCTCTAGCTTAGATTGTAAGCTCCTTGAGCACAATAAACATCTTACTGTAATCCTACCCCAACAGAGTGCTTAACACACAGTATATACTATTAGTGTTAGATAAATATTTCTTGAATTTATGAATAAAATAATGAAAATCATTCATTTATTTATGAATAAAATAAAATTTATGAGTCAAATGATCCACCCGAAAATAGAGCAGGTGGATCAGAAGTAAAAATCAAAGTTGTACCAGAAGAAGACTTTCTACATGTAAAAGCCACAGTGACACTGTAAGGTTTCTTTTGGGCAAAACTAAGGAATAGAGATAAATGTCTGGTCATAGGCTGGTAAATTTTTAAATTTCTAAGACAAACAAAATTCCTGCAAGTATCTAGGGAAACATATATGTGCTCTTGTAGATTGCCTTCATATTTCTAATATAGAACAAGAACTTTTTTAAGACCATAGTTCAATTTCTACACAATTTTAAGAGAAACAAGTTTGATTCTGCAAGTTTTATGCCTACCCAATTATTGGCTTATATGTATAAACAACAGAAGAACATTTTTAAATCTGCAAGGTGTCAGATTATTTTCTGTAAAAATTGCAAAGAGATAGCTTCCAGATCACTAAGAGGTGAGACAGTACAAAAATTCAAGAATAGGAAATTTCAGGGAAAAAGATTAGTGCTAATTTAGCATAGAAGGTAAAGACAAAGTAATAAATGAATAAAGTATAGTGAACATTGAAGTGAATTAAGAATTGATGCTGATGGCTAGATTTTTTTTTTTTTTACTAAAGAAACAATGTTTTCAATAAAATAATCCTGAAAAGGAGGTTTTAAAATTTTTAATAAAGAGTCTGTAACTTACAATCACAATGTGAAAAGAGAACATGGAGAAAACTAAAAAAGCATTAGAAGTTTTGCTTTTCTTTTTAAATCATTAGGTAAGAATGCACTTAAAGTTAATTGTGAACAATTTAATATAGGTACGAGTTGAATGGGAAACAGAATATCTGTTTTATAAATAATCGTGGAAGATAAAAGTAAACAAAACATAGTCCATGCAAAAGACAAGATGGAAAGGAAACAACGAGGAATTATTGAAAAAAAGAAAGTATAAAGTCCAATTACGTGAGGTTAGTAGCACTATTCTTCCATTTCTTTTCTTCCATTTCTCACGTTCTCAAATTTTTAATAATATGTGTTCCTTATGTTCCATTATTAATAATATGTGTTCCTTATATTCAAAAATATATACCATTGTTTATATATAAAAATCTGATAGAGTTTATTGTGTAAGAGCCTGGGCTCTGGAGCCAGGCTGCCTGTGTCACCACTTATTAGATGTGAGACCGTGGGCAAGTTGTTGAACTTTTGTTTCTAAGTTTATCCTGTAAAATGATGATAATTATAGTACTTACCTCACTGGGTGCTTAGGAGATTAAATTAAATGTACTTAGATTAAATTAAATGTATTTAGAACACTGTGTGGAACTTAAATATGTAAGTATCATCTAGTACTGTTACTGTTATTTTACAAACAAACCTCATTGTTTTACAGCTCCTTAGTGACCAAACAAAATGACATTTCCCTGTAACTTGTCCTTAGATAGCACACCCATTAGCAACAAGTTTCATTTCTATATATAGGTTGTACTTTGTCCTTACTATGAATTCCCCAATGCAGAGATTTCTAGAAACCTACCTACTATTGCTTGAAGAGGCACTTCTGAATTCTTTCCAAGAAGCACTGACAAAAATCAAACATCTATGTTCTTTATTTTCAAGAAGCTCAGTTTCCGCTTGTGTCATATCTCTGAGGACAGGTACACGAGCGATTGAAACTGCCCATTGAAGCCAATATTACATTAATTTCACCAGCCCTGAATTAGAGAAAATATTTATCTACTTCCCCAATTTTCACCTTCCTCTCTATGCATGACCTTTTCCAGCTCCCTGATCTGACAATAGAAAGCTGTATAAGAAAAGAGACATTTGTTGTGACTTGATTTTTCTGAACTGAACACCCCAGGAGGCCTGAAGATGTGCTTTGAAACTTTATTCCACCTGTCAGATCCAAAAGATCTGAAGATTTGGAAGATTTTGGTAGAATTTTTTCATGACCTGAAACAGTTTCAGTGAAATAAAAACAAACACAAAAACAGAACAAAAAACAAAGCAAAAAACCCAAACAACTCTTAAGGTGCTGAGATTTATTGTTAGCTGTCTTAATAGCTAATGAAATGACAAGACCTTCTAATAACCCCTGCCAATTACACCGACAGGTGTTTACCAGGTAAAATATTGCAGTACCTGTAAGAGGAAAGGATGCAAATTGGTATTTATACATTTGGAAGAACAGTCACCTTTGATGTGCCTATTTGGTTTTCAGGATGTTGCTGGCCTCTGCTCTTCTAAGACTTCAGCTGCAGAACCCACTTGTGAACCCTCCTAGGTGAGTTAGCTGTCTCCTTAATGCCATCTGTCTCTTACCTGCCTCTCTCCAGGCCCTATGACATTCGTTAATAATGTCCTTTGGTTAAACTCCCTAATAATTCTCATCTCTATAAAATGGTAAATGTCTAACAAATTGTTTTAATGTCTGAGTTTTTCATTTTTGCTAAAGTTATTATTCCTTTGGGGGTGATTCATGAAATCATCTCTAGGTTTATCCACCCACCACCCCAACTTTGTTCCAGGATTTGCCCCAAATTTTTACACTCTCTTGTCTACGAGTCATGTTCCATTAGAACACAATACCACTGGTTAAGATTTACTAAGTCAGAAGGCAGCATTTTCACAATTAGTGATGACTGACCACATGAAGAATAAGAAAATAGTAATAGCAACGGTAGTAGTGAAATTCCTTTCCTCTTTTGGAAAAATGGATCAAAGGATTCACCCAACAAATGGTGAATCAAGGACGAGTCAATAATACTGTGAGAGACTATGTTACTAAAAGGTGATCTCAAGATTATTACTATAATTTGAACTAATTTCTTACGTAGATAAATGCTGGACAATTTCTTATTGTTATAGTAAAATTGGAGGTGACTTCATGTGTTCATGTTACCACATGAGGTGAAAAGGAATTGAGTTTGGTCACCTCTCTAACAAGCCATCAGTGTCTGAACTTGGGGAAAATTTCTAAACAATTCTAGGCTTCAGTATGTCCACTTGAAAATAGGAACAATGGTTTTTATCTATTAGGTTATGAGAGCAAAATGTCATAACATAAATCACCTGGCATCCAGCAGTCACTTAATTAATTATGGAGATAATAGACAACTCTGCTTTCATCTTCAAATATATTCTTCATTGATTATCTTATGAATATAACTACTGACTCAGAAAAATCGGTGAAATTTTCATCTCCCCAAACTTCATTCCTTTAGTCATTTCTCAGTGCTTTAATGAGCATCTACTATAAGATAAGAACTGACTGCTTTGGGAGAGCCAAAGGAGAGTAAAATATTAATCCTATTCTAGAGGAGATTGGGGTCTATCTAGAAAGGGAGGTTTTATATATATATTTTTTAATGCCAGTAGAGACACAAAATAAAGTACTATCTTACTTTATGAGAAGGAGAAATTATTTTTTTTAATCGAAGTATACTTGATTCACAATGTTGTGTTAGTTTCTGGTGTACAGCAAAGTGATTCAGTTATACATATACATATATATTCTTTTTCATGTTCTTTTCTATTGTAGGTTATTACAGGGTATTGAATATAGTTCCCTGTGGTATACAGTAGGTCCTAGTTGGTTATCTATTTTAGAGTACTGTGTTTCTGTTAATCCCAACCTCCTAATTTATTCCTCCCCTCCCCATCCCCTTTGGTAACCATAAGTTTGTTTTCTGTCTGTGAGTGTTTTTGTTTTGTAAGTAAGTTCACTTGTATCATTTTTTTTTAGATTCCTCATATAAGCGGTATCATATGATATTTGTTTTTCTCTGTCTGACTTACTTCACTTAGTATGATCATCTCTAGGTCCATCCATGTTGCTGCAAATGGCATTCTTTCATTCCTTTTATGGCTGAGTAATATTCCATTGTGTATACACACAACATCTTCTTTATCCATTCATCTGTCGATGGAAACTTACGTTGCTTCCATCTCTTGGCTATTGTAAATAGTGCTGCTATGAACACAGGGGTGAATGTATGTTTTTGAATTCGAATTTTCTAGAAGGAGAAATTATTTTAACTAGGGTTATCAGGGAAGGCTTTGTGGAGGAAGCAGTGTCAGATTGAGCTTTAAAGAAGGGGTACAGTTTGGACAGTAGGGAGTGAGAGGATACAGTGAGCCAAGACTGAAGTTGTGGAACTGAGTGGAAAAAACGCTGGCCTGGGACTGGGAAGACCTGCGTTGACATTACCTTGGATGAGCCATTTCCCCTTCAATTTCTTCATCTGTGAAATGTGTAAAACGATCTGTGCCCGTTGGTCTTTCAGGGCTCTGGAGAAGATCTAATGGGAGATTGAGTGTGGAAACTCTTTGGAAACCATGAAGCACTCCGTAAAAGGGTAAAATTTCTCTTCTCTTATACCATAAACTTCATGAGGGCACTGGACAGGGTCAGTCGTGTTGGTCTTTAAAAAATGTTTGATGAAAAAGTTTTAAAAATAAAGAAATAAATTTGCAAATGCTAAGAAAGAGGTTTGAAGAAGTTTATCAAAAAATCATATTGTAGGGCTTCCCTGGTGGCGCAGTGGTTGAGAGTCCGCATGCCGATGCAGGGGACGCGGGTTCGTGCCCCGGTCTGGGAAGATCCCACATGCCGCGGAGCGGCTGGGCCCGTGAGCCATGGCCGCTGAGCCTGCGCGTCCAGAGCCTGGGCTCCACAACGGGAGAGGCCACAGCAGTGAGAGGCCTGCGTACCGCAAAAAAAAAAAAAAAAAAAAAAAAAAAAAAATCATATTGTAAACCTTAAGTATTTACAACTTTGTCCAATCATACCTCGATAAAACTGGAAAAAAATGTTTGATGAAATAATGAACCACTGATTGAATGAATGAATCCATGAGTGTTCTGGACTGAATGTGTGTCCATCCCCAAGTTCCTGTTTTGAAATTCCGACCCCCAATGCGGTGCTATTAGGAAGTGGGGCCTTTGGGAAGTAATTAGGTTTAGATGAGGTCGTGAAGGTGGAGCGTCTTAGAAGAAGAGGAAGAGACACAAGGATACAGTGAAAAAGTGGCTGTCGGCAAGCCAAGAAGAGTGCCCTCACCAAGAAACAAACCTACAGGCACCTTGATCTTGGACTTCCAGCCTCTAGGACCGTGAGAAATAAATGTCTATTGTTTAAGGCACCCAGTCTCTGGTATTCTGTTATAGCATCCTGAGGAGACTAAGACAATGAATGAGTGAATACATGAATGAAACAAAACAAAGGCACAGAGTAGGAAAGCATACAGTATGCACAGGGCTGTCTTTGAAAACATGTACTGTAGCTGGGTGTTAGGAAAGCAATCTGTGGCCGGATGGAAGGGGTGCACTAGCCTGGTGGTTCTCAGAGTGTGGTCTGTGAACCAGCAGCATCCGAATCTCCTGGAAACTTGTTAGAAATGCAAATTTCTGGGTCCCCACCCAGGCCAACTGAATCTGAAACTCAGGGGTGAGGCCAGCAATCAGTGCTTTAGCAATCCCTCTAGGTCATTCTGATGCATCCTAAAGTTTTGAGAACCACTGCTTTGTTCTAACATGGGGAGTCTGGAAATGATTCTGCTGGAAATTCAGCATTAATGAAGGTGTTTAGCTGTGGATGGACATAATCAGAGCTGTATTTCTACGATGATGAAGCATGAAGTTGTGCATAAAAGAATTCATGGCTTCAATGTAGAAAGGACAATTGGAAATACTGGAAAACATGTATTTGCCAAGCCTCAGAGTTGAAGATTTTGGTTTTTACTAATTCCAGTTAACATCCACATCATCACCTAAGAAGCAAAGCAGAATATGTACTGCTCCCAGGCACTGGGCAAACCTGCTTGGTCTGCAGAGACTAGGAGGGATGAGAATGTTTATGTGAAAGCACAGGAGTGAACTGTCAAATAGGGGCCCAGCCAATCTCAGAGAGGCCTCTTAGTTCTGACCACCTGTGGGGAAACATTACATGGAACCTTCCAAACCAAGTTTAATGGGCAGCTCTTCCAAAGACTGCGCTAACTAACTACATAGGGTGCAAATGCAGTTCTGTCTTCAGGGCCAGTGGAGACAGGTTTGCCAAGGAGAGGGCATCTCATGGAGGAGAAATGAAGAGCCTCAAGGGAAAACATTTATCGTAAGAGTCAAGAAGCAAAAATCCAAGGGTCGGATGGGGAGGGAGTCGGGGAGAAGCAGAATGAGGGCTCTTCAGAGTGGTTCGGGGGCTGCTGGGATGACCAGTTGTTAGATTTGCCCAGGACTGTGGGGTATCACAGGACACGTGGTGTTCAGGACAGTCCCTGTCAGACCAGGACAGCTGGTCACCCTGTGACAACACTTCCTCACCTGTGTTCAAGACTTAGGGAGAAGACATGGTGAAAGCAGCAAAACCACTGCTCTAAACCTGTTTCTCAAAATAATTGTTTGCAGATTGGTAACAGCAGCATCACCTGGGGGCTTGTTAGAGGTGCAGCTCCTCGGGCCCACCCTAGAGCTGCAGGATCCAACCTGTCCCAGAACAAGAGCCGCAGGGGATTTGCTTGCACATCAGTTTGAGAAAGATGGCCTTAGAAGATCCTGTGAGCCCCATGTGGCGTCCCCCAGAAAGAAAACGTAGCACTGATGGAAAGCAGAGGGAATTTCTTGGCTGTGACATGGCTTATGTCCAGGTCAGCCAGATTCTAAGCCAAAACCATATCTGGGAAGGGACAGAAGCATTGGAGAAGATGAGATGCTAGGGGTACCTGGAATAGAGAGCAGAGAGGGAAAAGGATGGAGAACCCAAAGCAGCCAAGAGGGGCCTCCTGAGCTATTAATAGTGGTTAATTGTAGGGAATGTGAGGAAAGCCAGAAGTCCAGCAGTTGTGTGGCGAGAGCAAAGCTGAAGAAAACACTCTTTTGTTCCTATCGCTGTGACCCTTTTTGATAAAACAGGCTGCAGTGGGCTGGGAAATGACTGATGCTTGGAAATGTGGAAACACAGCCCTATGGGTAAGCTTGTAGAGGAAAATTAAAAATCATCACCCACTAAGAGTAGTTGGCTTTAGCATTTGCGTATCATTCCGATATGCAAAGAAAGTTGAGGTTTCTTCCTTTTTCCTCTACCTGGTCTGATCTTTTTCACGGGCTCCAGCTCTGCATACTAGCAGGGATAATTTGCACTTACTTAATTGTGTTTCATTTTCCTCCAGCTTGAACATAATTCTTTCACTTAAAACATTCTAACCAGTGGTTCTTAAATGCAGACGTGAAGCAGAAACACCTAGAGGGCTTTGTTAAAACACAGATTGCTGGGCCCACCCCCAAGGTTTCTGATTCAGTACATTGGCTCGGGACTTAGAACTTGCATTTCTAAGGGGTTCCAGGTTGGACCAGGTTGCTGGTCCAAGGAACACACGCTGACAACCTCTCATTCAGACTACTCAGCATTTTATTCCCTTCTAAAGATGATGATTTCAAAACCATCCCCTTTGAGATGAATGCTTCTCAAATTGATTGATCTTTCCAATGGATCATGGATCCAATACATGGTCTTCCTATGTAGGACTAGGATGCAGCTCATGCCACAAGCACCTTGCCATTCCAGTTCAATGCACCTGAACTGGTCTATATCTTGTCCAACAAACCCCATCCACTGATCACATGCTAGGATGTCAAGACAATGTTAATTTATGATAAAAGTTTCTGAACATGAGGGCTTCCCTGGTGGCGCAGTGGTTGAGAGTCCACCTGCCGATGCAGGGGACACGGGTTCGTGCCCCGGTCGGGGAAGATCCCACATGCCGCGGAGCGGCTGGGCCCGTGAGCCATGGCCGCTGAGCCTGCGCGTCCGGAGCCTGTGCTCCACAACGGGAGAGGCCACAGCAGTGAGAGGCCTGTGTACCACAAAAAAAAAAAAATTTCTGAACATGAACTCACCTGTATTTATCTCACCTCAGATCAGTAATAGTTAGTTGACTGGCCCTGCCCATGGAGTGGATTTTGAGTAACATTACTTTATTTTATTTTATTTTTTTATAAATTTATTTTATTTTTGGCTACATTGGGTCTTTGTTGCTGCACGCTGTCTTTTCTCTAGTTGTGGCGAGCGGGGGCCACTCTTTGTTGTGGAGCACGTGCTCTAGGTGTGTAGGCTTCAGTAGTTATGGCACGCAGGTTCAGCTGTTGTGGCTGCAGGCTCTAGAGCACGGGCTCAGTAGTTGTGGCACACGGGCTTAGCTGCTCTGCGGCATGTGGGATCTTCCCAGGCCAGGGCTCGAACCCGTGTCCCCTGCATTGCCAGGCGGATTTTTAACCACTGTGCCACCCGGAAAGCCTGAGTAACATGATTTTAGATGACTCAGTCTATCTCAAATTCTCTTCCTCCCTCATCCTTCTCTTTGCCAGGATCCGGAGAAATTTGCTTCCCACACAAAGGCCATGAGGAGACAGGACTGCTTTCTAAGTCCTATACACCTTCTGCGGCCGCCTCTGCATCATTGCTTCTGATCCAGTGGGATGTGGTACTGGACCAAATGCCCAGAATCCCCTAGAAGCAGTGACAAGCGGGAGGGAGCCTGTAAAACAATTTTTAGGAATTTTACACTCTAGCTGTTAAACAGAGCCATTATTATAAATCAAATAATATAAACATACCTTTAAACAAATTATATTAACAGCCAAGGTAATTGATACTCAGAATCATCACTTCCTATTTATTTTACTGCATTTTACTATTATCTATGTTTGTTATAGATGCATGGTAGAAATACTATATAACAGTGAACTACAACATAGTTCTTCCGAATTCTGTTCAGTAATGTTATGTTGATAGTTTCAAATTGGTCAAGGCAGGAGTATTTACACCACGGAAACGAGCAAACTTTATAAATCAGGGCTCCACCCTCCCACACCTCTACCCCAGCCCCCCACCCCCAAGGCCAGTTATTAAACATTTACTAGCACATCACTGCCTAGAGCCTAAATCTGGGAAAGTGGGCCATCAACCCAATGGCCTCTGGTCATACTGTACCTATCAAGATGTTACAAAGCTGCCCTTGCCCTGAAGATTTGCCCAAAGAGTTGTGTGTGGAAGAGATCCTGAAAACTAGACCTCTATTATCATCTTATCTACTTGCCCTGCTTCTGTCTCTTTTCTCTCCCTTCCATCTCTTGGGACCAGAGCAAACTTCTGGCTTTTTATTTTCTCCTTGTCTTATCCTCATACATTAAGGATACCATTCATGGCCTAACATCACCTTTCTGGTATTCCTCCTCAAAACATAAACATTTAGTCTTATCGTGAGAAAACATTAGATAAACTCAGATCGAGGGACAGTCTCTTCAAAACTGTACAGATCATGGAAGACAAGGAAAGACCATGAAATGATCAGAGCTTGGAGGAGACTCATGCACTAGATTCAATGTGATGTCATCGATTGGACCCTGGAAAAGAAAGAAAATTAGTAGAAAAACCGGGGAAATCCAAATAAAGTCTGGATATGGTGCCAATGTCAGTTTCTTAATTTTGATCATTATGGGAAGCTGGGGGAGGGGTACATGAGAACTCTCTGTACCATGCTTGCAGCTCTTCTGTAAATATAAAATTATTTCCAAATAAAACCAATGAAGGGAAAACTTCACAGTCCAGGTCATAGGTGGAATAGAGATCGTTTCTATGCTGTGGAAAAAACTTATGATGTGCATTCACCTGCTTTGTGATATGACAAAAGGGGGAAAGACAGGACTAGTAGAAAATCTTCTCTTAACAAAGCTTGGCTTTCAAATCTCTTTTGCACAGCACAATAAAACATTTTATTTTGGTTGTTGTAGGCTGAACGTTAACTCTTTCC
>NW_006798629.1:3821543-3859578 GCF_000442215.2 Lipotes vexillifer | reverse complement strand
TCTTTCCCTTTTTCTTTACAATCTTGTTGTAACAAAAGTAATCCCCATCACCTGAAAGTGGATTTCGTCAGATGAAAAACGTAAAAAGTAGATTGATGTAAATGCCCAGATGATGCTTTGCTGCTGGTCTCTGAGTAGCAAGAGTCAGGGCCCTTTCTGGGGTATCTCTTCTTCCCTTGGCACAGAAAGCATCAGGAAAATGCTTACTGGCCAGAGGCTTAAGACACATAGGAAATGCATGGTACCTCTGCAAGACCAGAAATAAAACAGGCAAGTTAAACAAAGAAGAGACACATGAATCAAAATATGACATTATTACACACACTGAGTTGGAGTGAAAGATGGACCATCCAGGCATTCACTGGATATTAGTGAAGCTGTTTTTGAAGTTTAATTTGAAGCCCCAAATAAGAGTCATCGTACCTAGCTACAGCCTTTCACTAGAAAGAAAAAATTCAACATTTTCTATTAAGGAGGAACTAAAACTCAAAAGTACTGAGTTGTAAAGTGCCAATTTACACAAATCTCTTCCCTCCTCCAAAAGTTTCTAATGATTATGGTTTCTGGAAAATAAGGTATCATGTTTTCAATGCACACTCAATCTACAAAAAAGCCCTTCAAAAACTTTAAGCTAGAAAGACAGGTAATTTTCTAGTATCACAGAGATAATTCACGCCAGTCACAAGATGTACATTTTTAGAATTTGGAACATTACAAGGAGAGTAAAGCGTTTTGCATGCATATGTTCATGTGCATACCCCCACATCATTAAAAGCTTCCAAGGTGTGACATGCATTTACAGAGTCACTCCCCTAGCATTTCAACTGTGAGGCGTTTTTCTAGAAGATTCGCTCAGTTGGCTGGTAGGCACTTCGGCAATCTCATACGTGACTTACAAACATTGTGATGTACTTGCCAGAAGTAGACCCGACTTTGCTAATCACTTATCAGTTCTTTTACCCACTATGCCTTTAAGAAGCAATGTTGCTTGTCTTACCAATATATATTACCCAGTTTGCAGAAAGTATAAATTAATATTGCAAACAGCAACAGGAGATCCTGGGTGCAGATTCCTGCGTCCTGGTGGGCACAGTGCTATTTAGAACTAATAGCTCTTTCTTGCACTATTGCCACTGCCAAACAGACTGCTTATGTGATCTTTGGCTTTCTTCATGTCTCTTGGGGGAATCAATAGAATGTTTCTATTTTCCTAGATGCCAACTTTGCCTCCTTTATACTTTAAGAATTCAGTATGAGTTTAAGAATACTTCAAGATTACAGTATTGGTTTAAAGGGCTTTTCAGTTTAAAGCAAACTTGTAGAGATTTAGTCACCCACGATTGACTGATGTTAGATGAGTTGAAAAAAAAATGTAGGTTGATTTCATACTCTGCCTTTCAGATCTTTGAAGGGGAAATAAAGTTTTTGAAAACTGTTCAAATTTTTGTAAGTAACTTAAGCTACATTGCTCTTCTGTTTTTAGTTATAGAAATGGGGAAGTGTATATATCAGATACTTTTTTCTTTAAGGACTTATGCGAATTTTTCTCTTAGCATAAACATTAATAATTGGAAATTATTGAATTGTCATCTTAGTGTTGCACATGAAATAAATCTGATATGTGTATTAGCAACAAAGACTTATGTCCCAAACAGGAAAGAATAATTCATGAAACCAAATTTGATGTTCAAGCAGAACTGTGACATTAACAAATTTGTATTTCCCTTTTTCTTGGCCCTGTTGGGCTTTGTGCAGTGTATAAATAACTACAAATAAAGAACTAATGATCACATTTCTACTGGGAAATTTATTTTAAATGTGACAACTATTTCTCAACTGTTTGTGTACATACAACTGCTGGCTGATCCAGATTCTTTTTTGTGAGAAAACCTGGTGAATCTGAAATAAAAATGCAACATATTATCTTTCAGGTAAATATACTAGTAATACCAAAGAAAACTTACTTAAAAACATAATTGTCCTTGACAAGAGATTTACAAATAGGAGCCTAATTAATAAATTTCATTTTTGTTCTTCCTGTTGTTGCCATGCTCCCTTGAACTTCTTTACTTCAGATGACCTTGTATTTTCTTTGCAACTCACACTCAATAATGCGTGTTGTTATGCATTTTTTAATAGCAGGAAGCAAACTATTAAAAAATTAATCAAAGTTGTGGGAAAAAGGGCACTCCCATACTAGAAAAAAGAAAATGTAGCTTTATTTCATCATCTTTTTGGAGACTCAAGAAGGGAGCAAGTTTCCTTTAAAAATATGAGATGATATATTATTTGATAGTTGCCTTAACTACTGCTGATTGAGATAGTAAATTGGCACAACAGGTGGGTAATGGTCTTCAAAACAAAAAAAAAAACCCCAAACCTTAAACTGTGTATATCCATTCACACAGAGAAACTCACTTTTAGAAATTTGTGCTAAGGAAATATGGATGTGTTCACAGTTAAGTATAAGAATGTTCGTTGCGGCATATATTGGGGGAAAATTGGAAGGCCTTATGTCGAAGCATAGAGACTAGTTTAATAAATTATAATACATCCAATCTATAAAATTCCATTCACTATCACAAGGGAAATGGTGTAGAAAATATTTAGTGATGTGATAAATAGGAAACATTAAGTGAAAAAAGTAAGTTACAAAGTAAGTTTTGTAAAATGATCACACACACCATATATATATACACATATGGCATGTTATAAAATGTTAATGGGTCAATTATATCAATAAAGCTAGAAAAAATGTTAATGGTATCTGTTTCTGGGTGTTGGGATTATGAGACTATTTAATTTTGCTTATCTATATTTTCTTAATTTTTTCAGCAATAAGTACTATTTTTAATATGAAAAACAATGATATTTATCTTTTAAAAAATCAATGAATTTTATTAATATGCTCTCATTTGTCCTTTGAAAATTTGATAGCTTTGTATATTAGTAATTCTGTAACAGATACTTGATTTTAAAAATAGAAATAGATCATACAGTTTTTATAAAATAGAACAAGAAAGGGTCATATAAAATACTTGCTTTATTGATAGGTAAACCATACAAATACTGATGAATTATTTCCTGGTGGAAAATAAGAATTGCCCCAGCTCAGGGTTACATTTTCTTGGAATATCATCAAAGCCGTAGGCAATTCAGATAGCTATTCTAACTTTGCATCTCAAGGAGTAGTTTTTAACATTCCTGCATAGATAAGATGGCTCCTGGAAACTTCCCAGTGCTCAACTATTTCTTTGATTACTCAACATAGTGGTTGATTTATTAATGTGTTAAAATGGCATATATTTATTAAATGCTTATTAGGTATTTAGAGATTGTTAACTACTGAACATACCAGAGAGTGTGAGGTCTGGCCTCTGACCTAAAGGAACTACAGTATTTTGGGGGAACAAGTAATATGAAACAAATAGAAAAAAAATTTCTTTAAAGAATATAATCCAAACACCAACTGACTGGAGAGATAAGAGCCATGGTATTTGTATAAAGCAAATGGTAAATATAGGCTGAAAAGGTGCAACTTGCCCTGCTTTGGAAAGATGAGTGGGATTTGGGCTGAGAGAGGAGGGAAAAACATTTCAGTTAGAGGGATGAAGGACTAAAGTCCATTGGCTGGCTGAATTTGTTAGTTGTGGTTATATTTACTGCTGATTCCTCAGAGTTGGGGATTTGGCTCACCCAGGGCAATAAAGCTATCTGTCTGGAAGAGGAAATAGTGAGATAAGGCGACAGGATCAGGTAGGGTGCTCTATGAGGGTGTCTTTTCATGGCTTCTCTGACTCTGAGTGTACTCTCACTTCTCTGATAAAACCTTCTCTACTCAAGCCCTGAATTCTGGGGTTCCCCAAGTTCCTTCCAGCTTCTGTTCTGACTCTCTTCTCTTCCCCTGGATGAAAGTGAAGCATTCTAAACTATCCACTCCTATGATTTAAAACTTCTATCCAGCTCCTTGGAGAAGTGATTGATTCTAGGGCTGGGGCAGGGATGATAAAAGATGAGCCTGGAGAATCTTGTAGTACCCAAGGCTAAGGAAGTTCTAAGGCCGGTGGCATGTTGAAAGGACACAGGCGCCAACCTGAAATTGCTCTCAATGGCCAAAGCCAGAACCATTTCAGTAACAGAATAAAATATTGGATTATGAAACAATGAAATAAATATTCAGAAGTCCATACTGGCATAAATAAATGATTGATTAAGTAAATGGTAGAGAAAAGATAACTCATCCTTACAGAAGAATTCCAAATGATAAGTGTAAAAGGAAAGAAGGAAATAGCAAATCATCCCTAGACCTCTAGAACATTAGTAAAAATTGTTGTAGGCAGGATTCACCTATGTATGCTAAAATGAGTGGGCAAAAGTTTAAGGAGAAAATGTATATTTGCATAGCCTCAAAATATTGCTCCTCAAATATTTATTATTTACAAAGGGAAAAAGAATAACTTTATAGAAACTACAAACACAGTAGATACCACCTTAACCAAGTGATCAATGTTAATGTCACCAGTAATAGGATATGGAACCCTGATATGATGCACTGGAAGGGCGCCCAGCTCTGTGATATCATTCCTATTGGTACACAACCTTAATCTGATCGTAAGAACCCCCAAACAAGCGCACATAGAGGGACATTTTACAAAATACCTGACTAGCACTCATCAATAGTATCAAGGTCATGAAACACAATGATAAACTGAGGGAATGTCCCAGATTGAAGGTGACGAAGGGGAGACAACATCTAGTACAATGTGGATCCTAGATTGGACCTTGGAACAGAAAAAGAAAATTGGTGGAAAACTGTTGAAATCTGAATAAAGTCTGTAATTTAGTTAATGGTACTGTACCAGTGTTAATTTCTTACTTTTGACCATTGTACCATCATTACATAAGATGTTAACATTAGGGGAAGCTGGGTGAAGGGTATATGGCAACTCTGTACTATCTTTGCAGGTCTTCTGTAAATATAACATTATTTCAAAATAAACAATTAAAAAACATACAAATAGAAGAACATGTATATACCCAAGAGAATTCTCAGTCCTGTGTCTCCAGAAGGATCTTATTTTCCTGTTTTAGAACCTTTACACTCTTCCTGTCCACATTTAAAATCTTCATCCTCTTGGTCCTCACATGTTTTTATGTCCTCACCTTAAACACAAAAACCACTGGGTCTTCTGGAGAATTTGTCTGGTGAAGGTGCATGGTAAGGTTCCCTTTGCCCTCCAAGTACAGAAATGTTAGACAAAATAGAATTTTTTAAATGTGTGAAATACATAAATAAACTCAAATGGAAGGGCAATCCACAGTGATGGGGCAGAAAGCAACGATCCATGGATGTATGAGACCCATGGACTTCCATCAGGGGCTGAAGTCGTAATGTCATTCCTGGGACGGGAAATGAAGGTTTAGGCTTATGCCAGGTAAGGAGCTGAAGGGACTAGAAAACTCTAACCACCAGCCTTAGGGAGGTGTCAAGGAAACATGTATTATGCTCAGGGCCATGAATGGGAAAATAATTGCTCATAAGATATCAAACTCAAGCCTGTACTCTTTGCGGTTGTGGGGGTTTAAATTTATATTACTCACATGGTATAGAAACTAAGAAATTAACATAGGAACTCTTATGGAATGGGTAAAACCCTTCTGGGTTTTGCAGGGGTAAATGCAAAACCACTTTGTAGGGACAAATTCATAAATGTCTCTCAGGCAAAAACCCCATTGAATATGCATTTGCTATCAGAAATTATACCCTTCTCAGAGAAACAAAGCATCATAAGCAATAAACAAGAAAATCCACACCCTAAAACCCAGAGAAAATAAAACAATCTAAACTATTCTATAAAGTAAGTATATTTAATTTGTCTAAAGAGAAAAATGAAGGTATAATACTGCACTCAAGAAGAGGTCATTATGAAACTAAGAAAAGAAGTTAAAAAATTGGAATTCTTAAAATAATAAAGAGCTCAAATATCAATATATTACAATCTCAGTGGAAGTGTTCCACAGTAGATTAGACACTATTGAGAATAAGAACTGGATACTAGAAAATAGATCTGAGAAAATTATCCAGAATAAAGATCAAAGAAGTATTGAGAAGAATGATTCCCTCTCTTACTTAAACTTGTATATCATTGGATCTGAGCCACCCAACTAAATACTTAATTGTGTTCTACACCTTGAGCTGGGAAGCTATGGCTGCTAAACACATCCTGCCCACTGCCTGTTTTTGTATGGTCCGCAAGCTAAGAATGGCGTTTATATTTTTAAATGGTTGGAAAAAACAAACCAATAATATTTCATGATGTGGAAAAATTACATGAAAATTCAAAATTTAATGTTCCTTTCAGTGTCCAATAAAGTTTTATTAGAACACAGCCATGCCCATTTGTTGTCTGTAGCTGCTTTTATACTACAGGAGTTTTAGTAGTTGAAACAAAAAACACACATCCCGCAATGACTGAAATATTTACTTTCTGGCCCTTTAGAGATGAAGTTTGCCAATTCCTGTTCTACACTACTTGCTAACTCTGTCATACTTATGAATCTTTCCTCTCAAATTTGCTTGAAAACTCCTTGGAGTCAGGAATATTGTCATATACTTCTTTTGTCTCCCTGACACCTGGTCCATGTAGAACAGTTATGGATTTTCTGTAGCAAATTTTGGTATATCAAGTACAGGATTTCAAGAAATGAGTCAGACTTCAGAATGCAGAATAGATAGAAAGAAAGAGAAGTAATAATAATTTACATGTATTAATTTAGGTTTGAAGGCAGATGCTATTCTATTTCGTGACACTTGTGACTTGGATAAATGCAGTGGTGTGGGATAGGGTGGTGGAGACAGGGACCTGGAATGAGATGCTGCCAGGTGGGTGGTACAGGCCAGGAAGGAGGAGACAGGAGGAGATTTAGTCTGGCAGGCGGAACGTGGTGTACACAGGGCTTAGCCTCACACAACCAAGAAAGCACTGGATAACGGAGACCAAAAACCACTGAGGAATAAAGGGGAAAGAGGACAGAGCCATGAGGCATCCAGAGGCCTATGGGGTGAGCAGGTAAGGCCCAGCCTGAGATTAGGAAATAGAGACATTAGCCCAGCTGGGGCTGAGAGAAAGAGACCAGAGAATCAGACATTCAAACTATGGTGCAGGTTTGAATGGGTCTCATGGGTACAAGGGTCTCATGGTTAAGCTCTTGACTGAACTAGGTATAGAGAGATTTAAATGCCAAATCCTAGAATATTAAGTTGGATGTTAAATTCTTTCTACCTAAAATCAGATTTGTTTTTAGAGACTAAGGTGGCTAAGGCAACATAAGAATACCACAGACCCCAAAATATGGTAGCACCTGCCTTCACACCTACATGATTGCAAATAAGCTACAGGGGAGTTGCCATGTAAATGTGGCAAGTCACGCTAGGGAAGGCAAGACCTCGGACACAGAGTCCACCACCAGTGGCAATGGAAGGAAAGAGCTGACTGTGGGAGATATTCAAAATAAAAAATTGATTTGGCACATCCTTCCAAGAGATCAGGAAGAGACTTGACATAGATGAAAATACACGGCAAGATGGCAGTCATACACCATCAGCAGATGCCATCAGTGCTCTGCTCACATCCCCTTGACATTCATCTCCACGTGCAGAAGGCTCCTTACTGTGAGCACCTGCACCTCCCTGCAAAAAGCAAAAAGCTTTGTTCTGGTTGTAAGTAAGCTCAGTCGTGCGCACAGCTGTCAACAGCCCCAGAAACAGCCGTTAGCCAATGATGCCCCATGAAGAGGATAAATGCCCCAGCCTCTTTGCCCCTTGTGTAGAATAACTCTGGGGCATGCTGTCCAATACAGCAGCCACTAGCCACATGTGGCTACTGAGCATTCAGAGTGTGGCCAGTGTGAGAGAGGGACTGAATTTTCAATTTTATTTGATTTTCATTAAGTTAAAGTAAAATATGATAACTCTCCAGTTATTGGAAGACCTTTATATTTGGAAAAACTTGGCTACAAAAATTTACTTTCCAACTGTAAATTTTACAAACTCTAAATACACGTCAGGATGAAACTTTAGTGTCCAAATCCAGTAGTCCTATAAGTGTAAAATTGATTTCAAAGATGTAAAAAATTTAATATCTCAATCATTTTTAAATGTTGAAATCTAATATTTTGGATTTAATAGGTAGAATAAATGATTAAAATTAATTTTATCTTTTTATTTTTACTTTTTATTTATTTATTTTTTAAATAAATGTATTTATTTATTCATTTTTTTATTTTGGGTTGTTTTGGGTCTTTGTTGCTGAGCATGGGCTTTCTCTGGTTGCGGCGAGTGGGGGCTACTCTTCATTGCAGTGCATGGGCTTCCCATTGCGGTGGCTTCTGTTGTTGTGGAGCACGGGCTCTAGGCACGTGGGCTACAGTAGTTGTGGCACATGGGTTCAGTAGTTGTGGCTCATGGGCTTAGCTGCTCCATGGCATGTGGGATCTTCCTGGACCAGGGCTCGAACCCATGTCCCCTGCACTGGCAGGTGGGTTCTTAACCACTGAGCCACCAGGGAAGTCCTTATTTTTACTTTTTAAAATGTGGCTACTGGAAAATTTAAAACCGTCAGTTTGGCATGTTTCACACATCTACTGGGCAGTGCTGATACACTGCCTCCCTGGGTGCCCCAGTGCGACTGAACTCCTGGTGCCCACTGTGGTAACTGGCTTGATAACACACTTTTTACTGACTTCCTTTCCTTCTCATTTTCCTGCTTCCCTGCTAATTTTCCTGGGATTACCTCCTAGGTTGCCCTAGAATCCTTGTCTCAGGGCCTGTTTCTTGAGAATCCAAACTGACAAACAGCATTAAAAACAGGAAAGAATATATAGTTCCCTGTGCTATACAACAGGCCCTTGTTGGTTATCTATTTTATGTATAGTAGTGTGTATATGTTAATTACGACCTCCTAATTTATCCCTCCTCAACATTTTGTAATAATCTGTAGGGGAAAAGAATATAAAAATGTAGATAGATAGATAGATAGATGGAGCAATCAATCTGAATCACTTTGCTGTAAACCTGAAACTAACATGACATAGTAAATCAACTATACTTCAATTAAAAAAAAACAGGAAAGAATTTTAGAGATTAACTATTCTAACCTCTTACATTTATAGATGAAAAAAACGAGGTCAGAGAGGTTAAATGATGTCGCCAAGGCTACTCAAATATTTAGCTGTGAATTCAGAATTTGATTTCAGATCTCACAGTTACAGATCTGTTTATTTTCTCACTGTATTACATTGCCTTTTAGAGATTATTGACAAGACACTGATGAAAGAAATTAAAGATGATACAAACAGATGGAGAGATATACCATGTTCTTGGATTGGAAGAATTAACATTGTGAAAATGACTATACTACGCAAAGCCATCTACAGATTCAATGCAATCCCTATCCAACTACAAATGGCATTTTTCACAGAACTAGAACAAAAAATTTCACAATTTGTATGGAAACACAGAAGACTCCGAATAGCAAAGTGATCTTGAGAAAGAAAAATGGAGCTGGAGGAATCAGGCTCCCTGACTTCAGACTACACTACAAAGCTACAGCAATCAAGACAGTATGGTACTGGCACAAAAACAGAAATATAGATCAATGGAACAGGATAGAAAGCCCAGAGATAAACCCACACACATATGGTCATTTTATTTCTGATAAAGGAGGCAAGTATATACAATGGAGAAAAGACAGCCTCTTCAATAAGTGGTGCTGGGAAAACTGGACAGGTACATGTAAAAGAAGGAAATTAGAACACTCCCTAACACCATACACAAAAATAAACTCAAAATGGATTACAGACCTAAATGTAAGTCCAGACACTATAAAACTCTTAGAGGAAAACATAGGCAGAACACTCTATGGCATAAATCATAGCAAGATCCTTTTTGACCCACCTGCTAGAGAAATGGAAATAAAAACAAAAATACACAGAGGAGACCTGTGCTTTTGCACAGCAAAGGAAACCATAAACAAGATGAAAAGACAACCCTCAGAATGAGAGAAAATATTTGCAAATGAAGCAACTGACATCCAAAATTTACAAGCAGCTCATGCAGCTCAATATCAAAAAAACAAACAACCCAATCCAAAAATGGGCAGAAGACCTAAACAGACATTTCTCCAAGGAAGATCTACCAACAAACACATGATTGCCAACAAACACATGAAAGGATGCTCAACATCATCATTAGAGAAATGCAAATCAAAACTACAATGAGGGGCTTCCCTGGTGGCGCAGTGGTTGAGAGTCCGCCTGCCAATGCAGGGGACACGGGTTTGTGCCCCGGTCTGGGAAGATCCCACGGGCCACAGAGCAGCTGGGCCCATGAGCCATGGCCGCTGAGCCTGCGCGTCCGGAGCCTGTGCTCTCCAATGGGAGAGGCCACAACAGTGAGAGGTGCATGTACCACACACACACACACACACACACACACACACACACACACACACACAAAACTACAATGAGGTATCACCTCACACCAGTCAGAATGGCCATCATCAAAAACTATAAACAATAAATGCTGGAGAGGGTGTGGAGAAAAGGGAACCCTCTTGCACTGTTGGTGGTAATGTAAATTGATACAGCCACTATGGAGAACAGTATGGAGGTTCCTTAAAAAACTAAAAATAGAACTACCATGTGACCCAGCAATCCCACTACTGGACATATACCCTGAGAAAACCATAATTCAAAAAGAATTATGTACCACAATGTTCACTGAAGCACTATTTACAATAGCCAGGACATGGAAGCAACCTAATTGTCCGTCGACAGATGAAAGGATAAAGAAAATGTGGCACATGTATACAATGGAATATTACTCAGCCATAAAAAGAAACGAAATTAAGTTATTTGTAGTGAGGTGGATGGACCTAGAGGCTGTCATACAGAGTGAAGTTAAGTCAGAAAGAGAAAAACAAATACTCTATGCTAACACATACATATGGAATCTAAAAAAAAAAAAAGGTTCTGAAGAACCTAGGGGCAGGACAGGAATAAAGACACAGACGTAGAGAATAGACTTGAGGACACGGGGTGGGGGAAGGGTAAGATGGGACGAAGTGAGAGAGTGGCATGGACATATACACACTACCAAATGTAAAATAGATAGCTAGTGGGAAGCAGCCACATAGCACAGGGAGACCACCCCTAGAGCAGTGGGATAGGGAGGGTGGGAGGGAGACGCAAGAGGGAGGAGATATGGGGATATATGTATACATATAGCTGATTCACTTTGTTATATAGCAGAAACTAACACAACATTGCAAAGCAATTATACTTCAATAAAGATGTTAAAGAATAAATAAAATTGCTTTCTAAGTAATAAAAAAAATATTAACTCACCATTGGTGAGTGATTTTCCTTGCTTGGCTAACATATGAGCCACTTGGAGCTTACTTTGATTGTGGCTTCATTTCCCTTTCTCATTTTTGTGAGGAGATTGTGCTGTGTGGAGATTTGTTGTTTCCAAATTTTCTAGTTCTTCTGACCATTGCTAGCTCACGAATGGGGAATACTGTCACAAATGCTTAGTCTGGTAATGTTGACATTTATTGTATTCTTTTTGCACAGTTATAGTGCCATTGCCTAATAAACACACTATTTGTGTTTGTATTGCCATCTATTTGACAAAAAAATAATCCACTCTCCACTGTACCTTAAAAAAATAAATAAAGATTATTAACAATTGTGGACAAAGTGTTTTCTAGGAGCAATGGAGCATTTAGGGCTCACGGGACGAAATTACATTAAACAATCTATACGCCCTTTAAACCTTCTTGGGCAGGTGGTAGCCTTTCCTTGCTCCTGGTTGGAAACCTGGAGAGGCTTCTTGACACTTCTGGTCCTTCTCATGTAACCACAAATCCTCTGGTTACCTGTAGCCACAATCTCTTCTCAGAAAGAAGAGTATCCAGTCCTGATGTGAATCCAACTGGATTGAAAGTTAACTCTTTCTTGCCCTCTCCTCTTTCTCCAGATGACTAATCGCAGTTTGTGAGGCACCAGGGGCTGGGGCAGAGAGGCAGAAAGAGAAGAGACGCAGGAAACTCACTTAGCTGGTCCCAGTTCAAGATGATGTGGGACCATGTGTATGCCTGGCAGATGTTTACCACTGTCACTTTCTCTGTCAGGCACTTTGGGAGGTTTTCAGTGTTTCCTCTGCTGGGCCTCTCTGACTGAAACCCCCTTGATGTGGTAGCTTTCCTTTGGCAGTATCCCACTCTCCCATCCTCCCACCGCTACCCCTGGTTCTCTGTCAGTCTGCGCAACACACACTCTCTCTGGGGAGAAGTTCGAATTACTCCAGTCTGATCACCTACTTTGGGACTTATGCACCTTATACCTATTGTCAGTAGGCAGTGAAGTTATCTCCCAGACCAGCAATGGCCCTCCCACTCGCCATCCCCAGATCCTTTAGCTTTCCCTTATAGGAGTTCAGCCAAGGTCCTCTGGATCCCCCAACTGCAAAGAATGCATGTCAAGAAACAGCCTAAAGTGTCTTACTGAAGCCCCTCTCATTAGGTTTGGGGTAGTGGGTAGTGGTGGGATGTCTCCCTCCCCGTTGTGAGCTGGACTTCAGAGTTCTCTTCAAAGTTATTCCCCTCAAAATTCTTCTTTCATTTCCCACACCTGACCCCCTTTACAACCTTGAAGTAGGTGAAGGGTTCCAGGAAACATGTAACAAAGTTTCAACACACCTCTTTTGTAAATTTTGTATGGTCTAGCACCTCCTTTGTCAGGTGGCATTACTCTAATGTGGTGACTCATCTAAAAACTACAAACTTAATATTCTGATTGAGCTGATATATTACAAAAAGTTGAGCTGGGAATAAATGAAATTTATGTGGTTAATGTGGACCTTTTATCATTGGAGCTTGGCAATAAAAGAAAGAAATAGGTCCGTGGCCAGGTAAGTAGCATATAAAGCAAAAATTTAAGTTTTAGGGTTTATAATTATTTTGTAAACAGGATATGCAGGCCTTCACATGTTTGAAAAGATCCTGGGTGAAGCTACAGAGAAAAATTGTGTTTATTGTGCTATCTTGTTGTTTTTTCTTTTTTTTTTACTTCAACTGTATGGTTTTTAATGAAATAAGTATTGGATGTCTTGAGAGCTGTGTGATTTCCTTTGATAACTGCTAAGACAACAGAGGTTTCAATTGCTTTTGATCTACTTTGATCTCCCTCAACTACTCTTTTTTCAGTATTGTAGCATTTTTGCAATTTTTATAAGAGAATAAACAATAAAAGTTAACACTGTCGTTATAATTAATTGAAAAACATGGCTGCATCTACACAATAAAATCATTTGCAACCATCATCTTCAACTTTTTCTCCGTAGATTATCATTTTATTTGCATGTCTACAGCACAACTACAGCCAGAGCAAGCAAATATCTTATTTTTCTTCCCAAAAGAAATAATTTTAAAATTTTAGACCATTTCACAGTCTCAAAGTTTAGTGTCAAAGTATTTCAAACAGCATTTCTGTTTGAAAACTCATCACGGTCTCTTATAGGAACAAGAGAATGTTTAGTTACCAAACTCCAAATATACCAAACTCTAAATTTCTTGTTTGAAAATAAATACTTAAAATGCCCAAGCTGGCAATCTTTAATGGGTCCTTTCCAGGATTGTTTAGAAAACAAAATAGCTAGGCTTTGTTTAGATGGATAATTCATCAAGGATTTTCATTAATGATTGTGTACAGTGATTTCAGTGGGAGCACACTCAATTTTGATGCCGTATAGCATAAGTCATGACAGTTTTATGCAATTTTAGCTTTCAGTCAGCATTAGCCTTGTTTTAAAATGAGCAAAGAGGAAAAGAAAGGAGAAGGATGTACTGTTAATAGACTTCCTTCTGTGATCTCTCAGCGAGAGGTCTTGTTAAATAAGGGGCTTGAACTTGAACTTCTTCAATGGCACAAAGTCCAATGCATAGTTTTTAAAGTTATATTTAAATTTTAATAATTTTACTCATTGGAGGCAGTTAAAAGCAGACTCTCAAAACCTAATCCTCAATCTTTTAGTGTAACAGATAGCCAAAGAAAGGAAGCTTAGGACAAAAGTCTGTAAGAGGTATATAAATGTTGTATTGATTCCTGTGTCTCACGCAATCAAAGCTGCTTTAAGGTCATTATCGCTATGGTATTTGAACTTGAAAACACAATTTAACATAGAGTTAGAATGGAAAAATCCTTAATTTCATGATAAATCTAGTTTTAGGGAACTCGTATTAAAAACTAGATGAAAAAATTATATTCTCAGTGCTGGCAAAACGGCATGGAAAGAGACACTGTCCTATGCTGTTGGTGAGCATGTAAATTTTAAAAATTTTTCTGGAAGGCAGTTTGGCCATAGCTATTGAATGCCTCAGAATTTTGCATTAAAACCTTTAAAGCAGCATTTTTACTTTGGGGGATTCATGCTGAGAAAATAGTCATGGATGTTTGCAAAATTATAGCTACAAGATTTTTATGGAAGTATTTTTGATAGAAACAAGAACTGAATAAGCATAAATATTTAAAAACAAGGCTTTAGTTAGCCGTTAAAAATACTAGAGAAATATTTAATGCTATGAAAAGGTGGGAAAAGCTGATTAAAAACAGTACGCACAATACGATTCCATTCCATAAAAAAGGATATTAGCATCAAAAAATATTGGATAGGACTTCCCTGGTGGCGCAGTGGTTAAGAATCTGCCTGCCAATGCAGGGGACGTGGGTTCGATCCCTGGTCCGGGAAGACCCCACATGCCGCAGAGCAACTAAGCCCGCGAGCCACAACTACTGAGCCCACGTGCCACAGCTACTGAAGCCTGCATGCATAGAGCCAGTGCTCCGCAACAAGAGAAGCCACTGCAGTGAGAAGCCCGTGCACTGCAAGGAAGAGTAGCCCCCGCTCGCTGCAACTAGAGAAAGCCTGCGCACAGCAACGAAGACCAAAAGCAGCCCAAAATAAATAAATTTTAAAATAAATAAAGTTAAAATGATACTTTAAAAAAATATTGGATAAAAATAAATAGAAATACGAACAGCAGTGTCTCTATATGATGGACTTATGCAGATGATTTTTTTCCAACGTGGAAATAGCTTTTTTAAAATATTTTTAAAATTAATATGCATACTAGGCATAGAAATATCAAACCATTGGAAAGTAAAAAATAAATAAATAAAAATTTGTGAGAGCTTTTCCTTGCAATAGCATCATTTGGTAGAAACACACACACACACACACACACACACTTCTTGATTTTATTCAACATATTCAACAGTATATCTTGGGGGAGTTTTACTTTTTAGTGTACATATATCTACTTCATTCTTTAAATTGCTGCATAGTATCCCATAATAGAAATATGTAATAATCTTCCTCATCAACTCTTCTCAACTGGACTTTTCTATTCCAACAGCAGGCATAGATTAGATCGTTGACCTATTTCCTCTCCTCTTCACTTCTCCTCTTTTTCAGATTAAATAGTTATTTCATTAGACTCTCTCTCTTTTTTTCTCCCATCTGCAAAACCACAATTCTCAATGCCCTAGGAATTGTGTACATATTTATAAGTAGTATTGCTTTAATGGTTTTCATTTGTATACATCCTTTTCATAGTCAATGTCAGGGTTATTTTACTTGATATGTAGAATGAATTAGGGTACTTTCTTTTGTTTGTTTTTTCCTTTTTCTAAGAGTTCTTATCATATTATCCTGCACTCCTGGGCATATATCCAGAGAAAAACATAATTCAAAAAGATACGTGCACCACAATGTTCATAGCAGCTCTATCTACAGTAGCCAAGATATGGAAGCAAACTAAATGTCCATTGACAGATGAATGGATAAAGAAGATGTGGTATATACACAATGGAATATTATTCAGCTATAAGAAAAGAATGAACTAATGCTATTTGAAGCAACATGGATGGACCTGGAGATTATCATACTAAGTGAAATAAGTCAGACAGAGAAAGACAAATATCATATGATAGCACTTATATGTGGAATCTAATAAAAATGATACAAATGAACTTATTTACTCACAGACATAGAAAACAAACATGGTTACCAAAGGGGATATATATATATATATATAGGGAGAGAGAGAGAGAGAGGGAGGGAAATGATCCGTTCCTTGCAAGTTTGGTAGCAGCATTTTGGCACAAGTCTGTGATAGTGGTAGGGTGGTAAGGTTGATGAGAGGTGTGTATGTAAATCTTTGCTTACCCTTCAGGTTTTCCTATAATTATTGGTCTAGCCCATCCCCCCACCCCCACTTCTTGAGTTAGTTTTGGTAATTTTTATCTTCTTAGAAAACATCTACTCGATCTAGATCAGGGATCCTTTGCTTTTTTTTTTTTTTTAAATGCCTTGAACCCCTTTGGCAGTTGATGAAATCTATGGACCTCTTCTTAGAATAATTTAAAAAACTGTTCTTCCTGGAATTTGACTTTTATTGTGAGTGGAATCACATGACTTTCTGTGTCTTCCTACAAATAAGGTGTGTGGGTTTTTTTTTTCCTGATTATAATGTTCTCACAATGTTATTCTCAATACGCCCAGTATTTTCATGGAATAAACATGCACAAAACCTGCTCCTATAATATACTGTGAGGCTTGTCTTTACTTCATAACAGTGTACAAAACAGGAATTGAAAAGGAATCCAAATAAAGAAACGAACTTTTGCTGCTCCTCAGAACTTGTAACGTGCATGGCCTGTATCACTGCACAATCTGTGACTCCTAATAAGTTACTTTAAATAATGCTTCAGCAGTTATCTCAATCTTGCGATGTGTTTGAACTTGCAAGGCTTATACTGGTAGCTCACCAGTTATCAGTTTTACAAAACACTATCCTGCATTATGGAGAGTTAAACATTCTCATGCCAACTGTCCAGTTTTACAAAACTTTACGAAGTGAGGGGAAAAGCTCACCCTCATTCAACTATTGGTGAACAGAGGTAGATAAGGATATTAGAGAGAGTAAAATGGGTGACAGAGTCACCAAATGGATAACTAGGCACATTTGCCAGGCTGGTGGGCGAGGGTGGTCAGCCCATTTGCAGGGGCATCTGTAGACAGGAACTTGGAGACTATGTGCAATCTACAGCTGATCTAATGACTATGATATTTTCACATACCTTCACCAAATGAAAAGTGATATAGACATTTGTGTGGTTTGTACAGACCACTGTCACAGGTGATGCTAATATCACTATGTTTATTGCCTAGGTTCATAACTGAAGGTCAAGCTAACTTTCAGTTAGAGGTGAGTGGACATAAAGATATAACTTCTTTTATGATCCAAGATTATGGACCCACTGGAATCTAGAATCTAAGGTGTTAGAATCTAGATTTCTAGATTTACCCAAATATTGTTATAAAGGGATATATAATATAATATCCTCTTATTTTATGTTTTTCCATTTGCTCTTTCTAAAATTTTGCTTTGTTATTTTACTTAGGCATTTAGGAATTTCTAGAGCATAAGAATCATATTATTTTCTTAGATGTCTTAGTCACTTGATGATTATTTAAACTAAATCAAGAGTTTAACAGCTGGTTTTTTTTTTTTTTTACTACTTTTTCTTTTATCCTATGCTTTTCTCTTTATGATATACATCACTTTTTTGCTTTGTTTGAGTATTACACTGAGTAATTCTTACAGAAAGAGCTTATGGATCTTAAGCTGTCCGAGTCTTCCTGTGCCTCTGAATGTTTTTCTTTTGCTCTTACACTTGATTGGCAATTTTGCTGGATGTAGAATTCTAGGTTCAAAATAATTTAATCTCAGAACCCAAGAGGAACTTTTTCCATTATAGCATCCAGATTTGCGGACGACACATCTGCATTCTCATTCTAACTCCACTCCTTTGAAGTTGAAGGAAACTCTTTTCATATTTCTGTGATTTCAGTGTTATGATTTTCTCTTTATCTTGAAGCTGAATTTTCACTAAGTTGAGAACGTTCCAGCTTGGCAGTATCAACTCAAACGAAATATTTACATCTTTTTTTTTTTTTTTTCCAGCACAGGGAAATTTTCTGTTTTAATTACTCCAACCCTGCATCTTCTTCATTCCCTGGAATTGGAATCCCTATTAAATGGAAACTGGAACTTCTGAATCTATCCTTTATTTCTCCTGGTAGTTTCCTCACATCTTCCATAGCTTTATCTTTTCAGTGTGCTGTGAGAGAATTGCTCTGCTTGATCTTCTGGGTCACTAATTTGTTCATCAGTTGTGACCATGCTAAAAAATAGATTATCCTAAATAATTGGAAATCATGAAAATTTATAAGAGCCTTTTAAAAAACATGTATTGGTGCACAGATTCCTCAGCCCTATTGGATTCTATTGGTCAATGTTGAAATCATGCTCAACTTCCTGCCTGAGCTCATTTGCTGTTTGCAGTCTTTCTGTGCTTCCAGTGCTGCCATGGACAGATTTCTACCCTCATTTTTTCCCCCTGCGATTTGGAATTGGAAGGAAGTTAAGCGTCTTCATCAACCATCTTGAATCTGGACTCTGTCTTTTGGTGTCTGATATATGTCAGGTTCCATGTTAGTCACTAGATGGATGAAGCAGATGTATGACCACCTCCTACACCAAGCATCTCCCTCTGGGGCACACAGGAAAAGGCAGGATACAGAAGAGAGAGGGGTGGTCTGATCAAGTTGGGGCCACATTATTAAGGCTTTTTTTCTGTATACTTTCTGAAGGGGTTATGACTATATTTTATATGCAGTAGGGAGCTAGCAAGAGATTAAAAGTTTTTAGGGAGGTGGTTTTGTCAATATTATGGAGGATGAAAGGAAAAAGGCAGAATTGGAAAGGGAAAGCCAGTTAGAAGTTGATTGCTGTCATCCAGAAAAATTATTATCACCTGAACTTTTGCACTGACATCAGAGACAGGAAGAGGGGCATGATACAACTGACCCAATACTTTCCCTATATGCATATTCGAAAATGGCATGAGCGCCCATGTAAAGATCTACACCATTAACCACAATGGCCACCTTTTTGTATTTTGTATTGCTTTGTTTCTTTTTTCTTATCCACACTGTGTGCCAGTAAATTTCTATAACTTTACTTAATATGTTGTATGGATTCAGATCACATGTTTCATGTGTAATGGTTGGATCATGTGGCAGCTAGAAAAGGAAGCTGTATTAGGATTGTGTAGGTACTTGAGTATTAGTGGTGTTGGATCACGATCAGTTTCAAATTGTGAACCCAAGTAGCCAGATGGGATACTGAAAGGGTGAGTCATTTCATCCCTAAACTTCAATGTAAATTTTAAAGTTCTTTCCCAAATATGTGCTGGGTAGTTTAAGAACACCATGTTCCCTGGAAGAACTTGACCTAAGGGTCAAGGATGACCCCATTACTATAGTAGTAGAATTTAGAGACAAAGTCACATTTCTCTGACTAGAAAGGTTGGCACTGGGAAAATGTAATAAAAAGTGTAGTAATAAAAGTAATAAAAATACTTGCTGTGCTCATAGTCCTATGTATGGCGAAGCACTGAAGTCATCCTGGCAAAACAGATGTGGAACAGGTGTTGAAATTGAAATGGATGAGTTAGTAGTATAGATACAGTAGATCAGTGATGTGGGTGGATGGGCTCATCAAGGAAATGGGGGCATGACAATATATTATGAAAATGTCTTTCAATTGTTTCTTTCAAATTTTCCCTAATGTACGAAGACACTAACTCAAGAAGATATCTGCAGTCATGTGTTTCTCGCAACATTATTTACAAGAGCCAAGATATGGAAACAGCCTGTGTTCATCAACAGATGAATGATTAAAGAAGTTGTGAACATATAGACAAAGAAATAATATTCAGGCATAAAAAAGAAGGAAATTCTGCCATTCGCAACAGTACGAATGGAACTTGAGTGCATTATGTTAAGTGAAATAAGTCAGAGAAAGACAAACACTGTATGACTTCCCTTGTAGGTGGAATCTAAACAAACAAGTCATAGAAAAGAGATCAGATTTGTGGTTACCAAAAGTGGGAGCTGGCGATGTAATGTACAACACAATGACTATAGTTAACGCTGCTGTATGGTATATTTGAAAGTTGCTAAGAGGGCAAATCCTAAAAGTTCTCATTGTAAGAAAAAAAATTTTTGTGTCTATATGAGATGATGGATAACTAAATTTATTGTGGTCATCATTTCACAATATATGTCAGTCAAATCATTATACTATATACCTTAAACTTATACAATGCTGTGTATCAATTATATCTTAATAAAACGGGAGGAAAAAAGGAAAAAATTTCCTAATGTAATTAAGATATTCTTGTAAAAATGAGTTTTCCCATATGCGTATCTCTAAGTCTATAAACTGTGAGACAAAAACTGTTTCTATAATATAATGTACAGAATTCTCAGGAATATTTGTATTGACAAAAATATATTTTTGATATAAGATTAAGAATTAAGATTAAGAATTGACATAGAAGATTAAGAATTAAGGACTAAGATTAAGAATAAAGTGACATAGGGATTTTGGGGTGAATGTAGGATTCAAAGTATTTGAAGTCTTCTTCATTTTTTTAATTCAAGGAACAGTTTTTCATTTGAAATATGTACATGTTTCCCTTCCCAAGTGTGTTCATCTTCCTACCTGAACAATATTTGTTTGTTAGGATATAAATGCTTCTGCAGTGATAGCTTTATAGTCAAGACAGCAGGTTCAGTCTGATTGCACTGAATAAGGTGATTTGCACTCACTCATTCATGAGATATTAATTTTGGAAGTTATTGGAATAAAACCTATGCATTATATAAGATTGTCACTTTTATCTATTTAAAGTTGTCTGTTTTTATTATTTTCTGATTATTGTCTCACTGTCTAAATATTAAACTACTGCTTCTTTATTAAGTCATTCTTTTAAGGAGCTATGAGCTTCATATGCCAACTTTTAAATTTAATTGATTAAAAGCAAAACTCATTTTCTTAATCACAGATTGTTTGGTGTTGCACAGCTCAACTTGCAGTGGGAAAAAAGAACACAAAACAAATAAGCAATCTGCACTTTTAAAAAGTTTTGAACAGTAAAAACAAATGTAAAATTGTTCCCAAATAAACAATACAACTTAAGTGATAAAGTTCTATTTTTTTGTTTTGTTTTGTTTTTTGTTTTTTGTTTTTTTTGCATTACGCGGGCCTCTCACTGTTGTGGCCTCTCCCGTTGCGGAGCACAGGCTCCGGACGCGCAGGCTCAGCGGCCATGGCTCACGGGCCCAGCTGCTCCGCGGCATGTGGGATCTTCCTGGACCGGGGCACGAACCAACGTCCCCTGCATCGGCAGGTGGACTCTGAACCACTGCGCCTATTTTAAATAAATAAATCAATGGAAGGAAACATTTTATGCCTATCTTTGAAAATCAAGTACTTATTTGTTTTCTACATTTTGGTTAGGAGAATCTGTACACTTATATCAAACAATAAATACTAACCTGTTCCTATTAATAAGAGCAAAGGAAATAGGAACATTGATGTTTGCTCATCTCTGTGCTAGGTGCTAGACAGAACAAACAGAAGGATCAGGAAACTTCATTGCCTTTTGAGTGTGTGTGTGAGTGTGTGTGTGTTGCAGTGTAATGGGGAAAACAAATTCTGATCACACTTTGTAGCAGTTCAAAATAGCAGGTCATAGGTCGTACTACTCTTAGTTAAGTGTCCCTGTAGGTGTTTGCTGCTGTGGGTGTGCAATATGTTATTATGTTTGCTTCTCTTGGTGTAGTTACACATCTTGCAACTAATGACCTCCTGCTTTTTTGTATATGTGCAACTAACACTCAGGCACTAATGTTATGTTTCATTAGGATTTACCAAATGTTAATAATTTCAATTTTTAAAATCCATTTATTATGCAGATTTTTTAACCCTTACTATTTGCTCAGAAATAGATACGAAGAGGACGAGGTTTTCGATCTCATTGAACTCACAGGTTATTGGTGGAGCCAAAAGTATTGGAGACATCAGAGTCACAGGGCAGTGATGGAGGGAAGAGAACATATTGAGACTGTGTAGGAGGGTAAGGGGTTAGGGATGGGGGTGCATTTCAAGGAAAGCCCCCTGGGGAGGTGGAGTTGAGCTAAATCTCTGGCAAAAGCAGGATTTAGTTAAGTGAAGGAGGTACAGGGAAGGCATTTCAGACAGAGGGAAGGAAGACTACAAAGCAAACATGTAAGAGGGAACGTTTGAAACACTTATCCTCGTTAAATACAACGACCTTTCCACTCACGAAAAAATAAGAAAAGTTGAGATGCCACGTGTGGATGATTGATATCCTGTTCCACATCCGAATTATTGCCAAACCCTTAAATACAAAATGTGAACTCATTTGCCATTTTTGAAAGCTGTATGTTTCAACATTTTCCCCTTTTGCCAAAAGTAAACTTCATAGTGAACTAAAGTTGTCCTTAATTTTCCTAAATATACTTCTTAGAAAGAAAATATAGATTTTTCTTGATCAATACATTCACATGAGTAATTTTATACATTTCTTTGGAATTAGCAGTACTCTAATGGGAGAAAAATTCTGCTTTGGTCTGCAGCCATCTTCTGCCGTCAGCTCCAAATTTGAGACCCTCATGCCTTCACATCTGAGACAGAGATGCCAACAGCCTCAGGAGCATCAATGCAGGATGTTCACACACACACACACACACACACACACACACACACACACACACACACACATACACACACACACACATGCACAAATAATGAGCCTCATGCATCTTACTTGGAAACAATGCAAATGGTATGTTTTCTTCAGCAAAGTGTCATATGGGACGTGATGTGGTATTTTTATACTTTAAAAATAACATTTAGATATTTTCACTTGGTATACTCAGCACAGAGCCTGAGAACCCATTCTATTGGGTCCAGATAACTGTTTTTCAAGGTATAATCTTAGACTATCTAGGTCAGAATCACCTGGAATCTTTCAAACAGCAGAAATTTCCTGATTCCACTCAGGATCTATTGAATGTCTGGAGGTGGGCCCAGGGGGCATATATTCAGCAAGCCCCAGGTGATTTCTGATGTCCCCTAGAGTCTGGGTCGATCTTCTCTCCAATCTGGCACAGAGTTAACCATTTAGAGCCAAACATAAGTGAAAACAAGTAGCATATGTTTGACTTGATCCATTGAGCTTAAAAAATTATCTATAGTTCAGAACTCTAGTCTTGCAGCTCATTTTTATAATTTGAAAATTCCATCTAACCATTATGAAAGACACCATGAACACTGTAAATTTTTTGCACATACAATGCTTTCCAAAGTCCAACACTCAATTTTACTAAGCATGGACCTCATAGCATTTATTTCTCCTTGACACATTTCAATTTGTCTTACAGAATTTTTTTTATTCTTTACTGATTTATACCTCTCAATGTTACATTTGCCAACAGATTTTTCTTTTGATATTTTGGTATTTATAACAGGTACTGAAACCTATTTAAATTATTTCTGAGATACATCTCCCTTCGAATGGCATAAACATTATCTTGTCTCACTAAATATCTATTACTTTTTCTCTACTTCTGATTTTAAAAAAATGCTATGATTACTGCTCCTTAATACAGGTTTGCCCATGAGATCTTTATGTCTTTAGACAGTGTATTAATCCCCTTTGCTACCTCTTGGGTCCTCCTGGATTTATAACTGGAACAACTAAGGAGCAGGAGTGATTTTAATGGTTTCTTCCATCTTCTGGTTCTCCATGACTAGGTGAAGAATGAGGGGACTGTGTGTACCTGATAAACATAGGGACATTTTCCACCATCACTGATGCTAGGAAGTCAAACAAACAGCTTCTCAAAATTAAGTGTGATCCCATAGAAAATGCCAGAGCAAAATCTATTCTCAGAATTTCCTCTTTCTGAACTGTTTGTGATAGCCTATCTTCCAGGTTTCCACGGGGAAGTCAAAATCACTATGAGTATCATGATATAAAGAATCTATTATAGGAAGACGTTACACAAATGGGGAGAAGTTGGAGAGAAGTCCAAAAGGACGAGTTGAAAGATCAGATAGAAACCACCAGCCAGCCCCCTTCTGATACACTATACAAGAGGACCAGTGATAACTTACAGGAAAATCTGGAAGCTAAGCACGTCCAGATGCTGAAGTTAAATTACTAAGGAGAGCCAACAGAAAGTCTAGCTTGGGGTAGCTGCCGGTCAGCAGGACCAGCAGTTGGGAAGAAGAGCTGGACCCATGGTGTGGGATGAAGCAAGGACATGGCAGAATCCATTGTCATCTCTGCATCTAACTGTGAAAATCTTCAGGGCATGATGGCTACAGCTTCACCTACACCTTTCAAAAACCTCGTGCGAATTTCTCTTTTGGTCAACTTCCAACTAGAACCATAAGTGGGAGATTCTGGGAAAATCCTTCCAAACTAGCCAAGTTGACAAGTGATCAGTACAGCCCCGCACCACAATCATTCTTTGTTTAAGGCATGTATTTTTATTTGTTCCAGAGCATCAATTTTCACTTCTTTTCACAATAATTGTCATGATTTTGTTTTAACCTACTTTAAAACAAGTAGAAAATGATAGCTTCCCCTCTCCTCCCCTTATGTACTTTGTACATTGTTGATACTGTATAAATGCACTTTTTCCTAATTGAATTGAAAGAAGTTCTGAAAAGTTAGTATCTATTCTACATGTGTGCTCTGGAGAAGCTGTGTTAAGTCTCTGAGGTCACCAGGAACCATGTCTTCATGACTCTAACCGGAAGTCATTCACTTCTCTGGATCTGATCCACCATCTTTCACGTAGGAGTCTCTTGATAGCAGCATACGTTGAGTCCAGGCTAGGCTACCATGTTAGTCCTTGCTGCATGGTAGCCTAGCCTGCATCAGAAACCACCCTGAAACTTAGAGACTTAAAACAAGAATGATTCCTTATTTCCCTTGATTCTAGAATTAGGCTGGTTATTTCCTCTGCTGGTTCCACCCAGGTTCACTTATGAGGCTGAATTAGCTTGAGGATCAGCTGGCCTGCAAGGCCCAAGAGGGCTCCATTCACATGTCAGGCAGTTGGTCCTTGCGGTTGGTTGGAGAACCTTGTTTTTCTTTCACATGGCCTTTCATCTTCCAGGAGGCTAGCCTGGCTTCCTTACATGACGGTTCCGGGGCAGCTCTCTAAGACAGTAAATTGGAAGCTGAAAGACCTAGCTTCAGATGTCACATAATGCCATGTATGCACTTTTTTTTGTCAAAGCTCTTTACAAGGCAAGGCCAGATTCGAAAGGAGGCGAAATACACTTGACCCCTTAGGAGATGCCAACTGTTGTGGCCATGTTTTTCAATGTACAATACCAAATGAAATTGTGAAATTATCTTATGTTAGTTTCTTTAGTAAGACCAGCCACCCCGCCACTCTGGGCCACACATGCCCTACATTGTTATTCTTATATCAGTGGTTCTCAGCTGGGATGATTTTGTCCCTATTTTTCCCAAGGGGCATTTGGCAATGTCTGGAAACATTTTTGATTCTCACAAGTGATGGTGTGGTTGCTATTAGAATCTAGTGGATAGAGGCCAGGAATGTTGCTAAACGTCCTATAATTCACAGGAAAGCCCATGACAACAAAAACTTATCGGGTCCAAAATATCAGTTGTGCTGAGGTTGATTAACTCTGCCTTATAAGGAATATAATGCTAGCAAGCTTGCAGAGTAGAACTTAGATCAAGAATAATACCTAAAGGTATATGTTTTACACGGCCTGAAATGATTTAAGATTTTGAAGGGATCATAAATTTCCTTTCAGATGTAGAGGGACTTTTAGCATTCTGCCTTTCTAACATTCATTATTTATGAACAAACCATTTTAGATAGAATATGAACCACTCAGACCCTTCTTTAAGATTCAAGCTGAAAACAATACTTAGACTTTTAAGACTTCGCCTATTTTTTTTTTTAAATTTTCAACTCTCCTTCTAGCTTCTAACCCAAACTTCAAGGGATGTGCACGCATGTGTGCCCATACACACACACACACACACACACACAATGTTTTAGCTGTTTCTGTCAGAAATCTTTTAAGGACATTCCCACATTGTTTTAAAGGCTGAGAAGTGTGTATTAATTGGTTAAAGCCCTTGTCTCATTAACTGAGGAATAATAATTTACACAAAACTCTATGATCTTTCAAGCTGTATCTCTAGATAGAGGCTGATAGGAGTTACACAACCTACCATGGATTCTCCATCACAGTGCCCTTGGGGAGGTAGAAATTTTCAAGGTTTCCCCTCCAGAACAAAGGAGGGTACAATTTAAAACAAAATGGGATAAACTGGTAATGACACAAAGCAAGTTAGAATTGCATACAACAATAAATTAGACTTCCTTTGGGTAGAGGAAATAAACGTGCTGAAAGAGAGGACTGTGGACAGCTTCTCTGCTCAGTTTTTTCATAAGAATTTAAAAATCAAAAAGGGATAGAACTCAGTTATACACTGTAGCTCTGATCCATATTCCAATTCCAATTCTTGAGATACTCTTGGCTTGGATGGTGCCCAAATTGGCTTAGTCACCTTTCTCACCCAAACACACCCCATCTGCTCTCTCCTGAAGGTGTGTGATCACAGGTAGCTTACCTTATCAAGAAGGATGTATTGCCATCCCTTTCAAGTGAGAGAGGCTGTGTGTAATCGTGCTGGCTCCAAAGCATTGTAGATGGGGTAGGTATTTGAATGCATTAATAGACATTTACTACATCAGCTCAGGCCTGAGGACTCTTCTTATTTTATTGTTTTGATTTTAATGACATATTTAATAATGGCTTATAAAATGAGCAACTTTTCTTTTGTAATATCAACAAGTATATGAGTAAATGTCAAATTTGAATGACATGTACTTGTTATACATTTTTCATCCTTATTTTACTTGCTTTGATATTTTGTCTCATGTTTTTAAACTTTTTGTTGAACAAAATTTTTGAAGACCATCCTTCCACTCCTTTTAATCATTTATACTGTAGCATTTTTGTTGTTTGTTGTTTCTGACAACCCAAAGTATCAATAGCTCTATGATCCTTAGATAAGCAACTGGGTGAATGACCTCAGAATTTGGTCTGCATCATACATTGCTTTCATTCTACTTTTTTTTTTCCACAAATTAAACATATTGTCCCACCATGTCAAGTTCATTTTGATTTGCAAGCCTGTATTTGGGGATGATGATGTGACAGGTAAAGGACTCTAATTGAGAGAGAAAGAGAGAGTGAGAGAAAGAGGAAATTCGAGAATTCATTGAGATGAACAAAGTAGTTCCCCCAGTCTATGGATGAGACCAAATTCACAGCTATAATTAAGATCACTTTAGTTGCCTCAACAATAGATTAATTCCCCTTTTCAGCTAAAGGATCAATGTCATGCATAGAAAACAAACTTATGGTTATGAAAGGGGAAGGTTATGAAAGGGAGGGATATATTAGAAGTTTGGGATTAGCAGATACACATACATAAAATAGATAAACAACGAGGGCCTACTGTATAGCACAGGGAACTATATTCGGTATCTTGTAATAACCTACAATGGAAAAGAATATATATGTATATGTATAACTGAACCACTTTGCTGTACATCAGAAACTAACACAACATTGTAAATCAACTATACTTCAATAAAACAATAAAGAAATAAAAAAATAAAGGGTTGATATCATGAAAGCAATATTTTACTGGAGAGATATTGCTGAAATCTGTTTGCTTAATAAAGCAATTATTGATAACTTGCAATTGTTTATTGCTGCCCAAATTATCAACTTGTTAGCAAAAGCATTCTTGTGTCTCAACAGTGATGTGTATTTCTATTTCAGGGAACACTGACATATAATATTTCTTCCATAGAGATATATCAGGAAACCATAACCCTTAAACTATGAAATGTCATATTCGCACAAGCTGGAGAGGTATTATGGAAATACTAAACACATTGTTTGAGGTTTCTGCTTCCAAAGTCTTGGCCTTTGACCTTCAATCGATATCTCACTTCAAAATAACAGTAATGGATGATGGAAACTGATGTCTTTCACTTGTGGTGTTCCAGAAACAAAATCTTAGAGATTTTAACATATAGGTATCCTCCAAGGTGCAAGTAACTGAACCCGTTTTGAAGTGCTCTCAGAATGCAAATGTTTTATTTGCAGCCACAGCAGAAATACGTAGGCATCTTAGACCATCATCAGCCTGGAAGTAGTTGTTCTGTTTGTTATTTTCTTGCTGAGGCTTTTCCTTTTCCACACTCAAGAGTGGGTAACAGCAGCTTTTGATGACATAGGTCCATATCTTGAGTTCTCGAAATTGTAAAACGCTAGTTTTGAAGTATTCCTGCGCCTAATTCCAAAAGGTCTAACTACACTCACTTAAATGACTCACAAGGACGGCTGTACCATTCAAACCGCTTTAAGGCATTTCTTCCTTTAGAGAGTAGCAATAAGAATAGTACGAGATTAAGACTCTTCTCCGATGCCATGATAATATCACCTAATACTTATAGAGCGTGATACCTTTTCAAAGTATACTTAAATGTATTACAGAAAGCAGCAGTATAGTGTACTGGTCAAAAACCTAGGCTTTGGAGTCAAGGCGATATACTTTTAGCAATGTAAATGCCCCGTTTCTTTACCTGTAAAATATAAATAATGGTACCTAAGTTATAGCATTATTATAAAGATTAGGTGTATATAAATAGCTTAGTCTTGTGGCTGTGCCCTAGTTAGCATCACGTAGCTGGTAGCTATTATTGGTACTACCTTAATGCAGGTGTCTTTTTTCACCACTTATGTTTCATGTATTTAGGTCTTAAAATAGTCATTATAGATTTATTGCCATAGCACAGAATTTTTAAAAAATCTACATCAGAACTGAGGTCCCTAAAAAATGTGCTCCACACCCCAGCAAGGGAGCACAAAGGAACCAGACAGGCATTAGAATCTTCTATGACCAAATAAACCGCATGGATCATGGATTCCGACTGAAATCTCCTAAATCATAACTTCAAACAGAGTCAACGCCGGCTAAAAACATCAAGGTTATCAATTTCAAGCCAGAGTCGAAACCGTGGCTAGTGCTGACACAGTACCAAATAGTACCAAAGTAAATTGACTAGGCTTCCTGCCTCTGCTCTCCACGCCATCAGGAAAACCTTCTTTACATGTTTTTCTGAGGTGCTAATTCACTAAACAAACAGCACACATTACCCCAGGAACCAAATCCTTCAGGAGACTCCCAAGTTGCCCATATTCCTTTGGAAAGTTTGGGGGCCCGAGAAAGCCCAACAACTGTTTCAGAGCCTGGCGCCTGGGGTGCCAAAGAATTATGCATGAAGAAAACCCTGCTGGGAAAATGTTAGATGCTAAACTAAGCATCTTAAAGAAGAGATGCGAAAGGATGTAAATGCTTTAAACCACCCAAAAAATTCAACTTAGAAACAGATAGTCACAAGAAGAATCTGAATTAAAATATAAAAATGACATTCAGGTGTAGCAGATGAATTCAGTAATTCTGAGATGGAATACTATTCTGATAGGCTGCATTTTAGAGAAGTCCGAAATGTCAGAATTGGAATTTAGATCTATACACTAGGGGGATCCTTTACATAACAGGCTCTCCTTGAGCATTTAAAAAATATGACAGATCTAAGGAATGATATATCTTTAATAGGAATATATCTTTAATAGGAATGCATCAAATTTGTTAAAAAATCAAAGCCAGTGTTGCCCTGAGAGAGGGAGAGAGCTGAGGAGCCTTGAATGTGCATCCTCAGCCTATTTAACAATTGGAAGGACAAAGAATGGAATAACTGGAATGAATTTGCCTTTACCTTGATGTCATTCTAGAATTTTGAACCATTTTCTTTTTGTCCTCTCCCAATCCTGACCACCAGTACTTACTTTTCTTTTTAGCTTTTCATTGAGAAAACTTGAGAAAGAAGTGGTTTGAACTCAAGAGAGTGGTTTGAAGGTTGTAAGTATGTCCACCCAATGTGTTTAAGAGGATTCTGCCATTTTGCTATTTCCATCTTCTCCTTCCTTCCCTACGTTTATTACTATGGCATCAGGTCTGGTGTTAAAGTGTATGTGTTTTAGATGGCTCTATTCCATTGGAGAATAATGCTTCTGAGGTGGCATTTCAGGTGAGGTCATATTATTTAAGGGGTTCTGCTAATTATCTGGGTGTGTTTTGCTTGAATGGGGATAAATATATTTACTCCAAGGATTTTCTGGCAAAACTATAATTTTCACTTAAGGTTTTCTTTTCTCAGACTCTCACACACCTTCTTTCTCCACATCCATATACACACACAGACATACACACGGCCACACACACACACACACACACACAATTTATAATTCTGGGATGTCATTTTTTAGGGTCTTCTGAATCCTTTAACTCTTCCCTCTTTAAAAAAAAAAATTCTGTTTTTCCTTCTTTTCCCAGGACCTGTGTGAACCCCACCCAGAGTGTCCCTCTACTCAATCCTCTTGTTTACTGCTCTAGTCATGAAATGTAATTTAATTTATTCAGTAAGTTTCTTTTTCTTCCCCCTGAGAATCACAAAAAGGAAAAGTCGTGAAAATTGCTCTTATTGGTCAGAATTTCCACATATGTTAAAGTGCTGATCAGGAAAGGGAAAAAAAACCCAATAAATGGGAACTGAATGATTTATGCAAATTAGTTTGAAATCTGGAACAGAAATAAGATCATTGGAATATATTCAGGGATTTTTTTTTTCCTGAAAAGAACTGGTTCTTGAGGTCATCATCTGGAACAGAGAGTGCATTATTATTTTAAAATAATTATGAATATGATTTGAGTAAGCCTCTACTTCTAGAAAATTCCTTTCAGAATTACTGTAAATATTGAACATGAATATTTCATGAATCGTGGGGATGAGCAAGTTTCACACAACTCAGTTACAAGTGCCCCAGTGAACAAATTTTATTTCAAGGAGGACATACCCTATAGGAGTTAAAATTATGGTATGCTGGGAATTCCAAGATGTCACTAGAATCTGAAAACACTATTGTAATGCAGTAATGATGCCATGTGCATTTTCTGGGTCTATTTTTTTGACAAGGAATCTGAGTTTTCGGGCAAGCAGGATGCACATCAGAGTACACAAGAGGCATGTCTTGGAGACTTCCGCCTGAGAGCACACGCACAGCTTCCTGTTTTGGTCTGATAGCTTCCCCTGGGCTTTCATAGATGCAAAATTACCCATACAGAGATGGGTTGCCCATGCAAAAGAGTAGGTGTCTTATTTTTGGAAAGCTTTGTTTCACATTACCCGTGTCATTTCATTCTACTAAAACTTATTTCCTCTTATATTTTACACTAACCCTTGAAATGTCATTTCATCTGCCTGTGGGAAACACTTTTTTCCATCTCTTAGACTTAGTCTTCTAAACCGATCTGTTTTATTTCTTCTCTCTTGGCACTGCTCTAATATTACTGTGTCACTTGCTTACAATATTGACAGCCAGCTAAAATGACTTAAGACAGACTTTGTTAAATCATTTGGTCAACCATTTAAGAATATTTGTGAGCCTATTCCATCTCCACATGTATATATACCCTGGGGGTAAAAGGATGCCTCAAATATTCATTCTGCTTTCAAGTGGCTTACAGTTCAGGTTGGGAGTTATACTTACATAAACTGTAGTACAAAATGCAAAATGACTGGCTCTTCGAAAAGTAAAGATGAAGTGTTATGATAAATGTTCTCATGTACTTTTTAGCCATTGCATATCTTCTTTTGTGAAGTGCCTGTCAGTCTTTTGCCCATAATTTCCCATTGAGTTTTTTAAAAATTTGAGTTGAAAGAGTTGTTTTTATAGTCTGGGTATAAGTCCTTTGTATGTATATATTTATTCCAGAATATGGCTTGTTTATCCATTTTCTTAAGGTTTTAATTTTGATGAAGTCGTATATATATGTGTGTATATATATACACTTTTTTCTTTTAAAGTTAGTGCTTCTGGGTTCCTGTCAAAGGAATTTTTGCCTACTTTAAAGTCATGAAGATATATTCCTGATAATCCTGTGTTTTCTTTAATCTCCAGGTCCACATTTTACATCATTAAGGAAATGTCATCAGGGAAATGCAGATTAAAGCCAATGAGTTATCACCACACACTCACTGGATGACTAAACTTAAAAAGACTGACAATACTAAGTGTTGACAAAGAAGTAGAACAACTAGAATCATCATATACTGCTTGTCAGAATATAAAATGATAAAATGACTTTGGAAATCAGTATGACAGTTTCTCTTATAGGTAAAAATACACCTAACCTATGGGTTAGCTCATATAATTTTAGGTTTTACTCTCAAAGAAATGAACACATATGTCAACAAAAAGACTTGTATAAGAATGTTCATAGCAGCCTTAAACATAATAGCCAATCATTCAAATGTCCATCAATAAAAGAGTGGATAAAAAACATTGATTTATCCATGCCATGGCATATTACTCACAATAAAAAAAACACAAAAATACTGATATACATGAATAATATAGATAATTCTCAAACAACTGAGCTAAAGAAAACTTCCACAAAAGAGTACATACCTTATGATTTTATTTGTATGAAGTTCTAGAACAGACAAAACTCATTTATGATGAAATGAATTAAAGCAATGTTTACTCTCTGGAATAAGGAAGGAAGAAATTTTGGGTGATGATAGAAATGTATTTTGAAAGGAGTATGAGTTGACACAAGTGTATATATTTGTCCACACAGTGAATGTACATTTAAGACTTGTGCATTTAATTATATGTAAATAACACTTCCATAAAAACAAAGAAAAAAAGTCCTAAGGGGCTGAATTTAGCAACTGATTGGTTAGAAATATGGCACATGGGTTTGAGTGCATTTTGTACTCAGAGGGCTCTGGATTCAAATAATAGTTCTGAAATTTATTAGCTGTGAAAGTTTGGTTGAGTCACAAAATTCCCCTGAACTTCAGTTTTCCCTCCGCAGAATTGCAGTAATAACCTCTTTCAAGAGATGTTGTGAGAATATTGTGAGCTTATTACAAGAGCTGACATAATGTGTTAAGAAATTAATGTCTCTCAAATAATTCTCCTCCTCCTTTTATCCCCTTTTATTCTTCTTGTTTTCAGTGAGCAGAGTGTTCAACATGATTGCGAGGTTTTGAGTTTTGATGTTAAGATGATAAATTGTTAACAACACTAAGATCATACGTGGGAGACAATATGATGAGTTCTCTTTTGAACCTAATGAATTTGAGTAGCAATGTTCTGAATGCAGTTACCAACAATGGGTCTGGAATTTGGGAGAGAAATCAGAAAAGAAGCTTTGGATCTGAGCTATGGTAAGGTGATAAATCAGATTTCCAAGGGGGCTGGGGGAAAAAGCTGTGATATGTAGTTTGCTGATTTCCATGTTGTAAATACTCCCATCATGGCCAGTTTCAAGTTACCAAACCAGTTTGCAAAATTTCTGAATACTTACCATTCAGCTCTCTCCAGCTGGTGCCTGCTGGCTCCACTACACTCCTAGCTCTGAGTCATTGGCTGAGGCAGAGAATGAGAGAGACACAAATCTTTCCTCACTTTGCACCAGGTCCTCTTGCCTACAGGGTACAATGAATTTAAGTTCTTTTGCTATGAATCCCCATTTCTGAGTGTCTGTCCACGCTTCTCACCTTTCTCTGCTGTGAAATGGAAAACTTGACCATCTCACGTCCACTTCCTTAAAGAGGGCCTCAGGGGCACCGTGGCTTATCCATCCTCTTGTTGCCATGATACAGTTTCTTAATCCTTTGATGATACAGAGGCTGCTCTGTGCAGGGAGGGGGTCCTCATCCTGGGAGGGGGTCAAGCAGAACCTCATGCCATGAGAAGAACTTGTTCCCCCACTTTCTGGTGCGTCTTCCAGCGCTGGGCTCCTGCTTCACTTAGATTATGTTTTACTCCTTGCTGGATTGGAAAGGGGCATTTCAAACTGAGTTCATCATCTGCTCCTCCCCAGCCCACCCGCATCCAGTGCATAAGTCTGTGTTTGCATGAACTGCAGGTGTAGACAGTTCACGATTATCTTTCCATGGGTTGCTGGGATGTCGACAAACCATGGGATGAGGTTCATTCTACATTTAATATCATTGAGCGATCTGCAGCAATAAGGACACTTTGTCACAAGTCCACAGGGACAATTCTTAACCCACAGACCAACTAACAGGCTCTGTTAAATGTACATTTCCAGAAATTCTCTGTCCTAAAAACAATCAATATGTAAAGAGCTTTTCACTCAGACATTTTTCCAACATTATTATAACAAAATAAAATTAAAATAACATATATGCCCACATTTCCAGAGTAAAATACTGAACATACCCATTTAAAATAACATTATGTAGTCTTTAAAATTATTTATGAAAAAAATTTTTTGCTCATGAAACATATTTACATTTTACTGGAATATTATATTTGCCATTTTAACTCTGTTAACAATGTGGAAAGAGAAATCCATGGAAATAAGTTTCTCAGACTATTAACAGTGATTTTCTTTCGGGGGGAGGATAAGCTTATGGGTGGCTTCTTTTTTCTTCATTGTGCACTTATGAGCTTTTCCAAATCTTCTGCACAACAAGTCAAAAATGTCTTTAATAAATTCTCAGGGGTCCAGAAACAGTACTTATATTCCAATATTTTGGTTTATCCACTCCAGTTTTTTAAAATTAAAAGTCCATTTGAAGTCTATAGTGAAATTATTTCTAAAACATAAGACATAGGTCTTATGTCATGAAACTGGGGTCCTTCAGTCTTGCTCTATACTTAGTGGTGTTACTTCTCTGGTTATTTCCTTCTACACCACACTTCAAGAAATGAGGGCACTTCGTAAAATAAAAACCCAAGCTTTTCTCACTGCAGAATACTTTACCTATAATTTGTAGGTAATTCAAATTTTTAAAATTCTTTTAAAAATATATGTGTTTTAATATATTCTTGAGTTGTATTTTCCCAGCATTTGATTATGAAAAGTTTCAAACATATAGAAAAGTTGAAAGACTATTACAGTAAACACTCATAGATCTATAGTTAGATTCTATAATTAAAATTCTAATATACTTGCTATATTAAATTATGGATGATAAGTAGATATGTCACATTATCTATTTATTCATCCATCAGTCCATCTTAGTTTTTGATACATTTTAAAGTAAGTAGCAGACATCAGGATATTTCACTTCTGAATGTAACATCATGCAGATCTTTAACTAGAATTTAATATCTTTTAGACTTCTTTGTCTTTCAGGGTAAAATTTATATGCAATGGAATATATAAATCTTAAGTGATACTAATGAGCTTGACAACTGCATATATCTGTGCCACTCAAGCACCTATCAAGATATAGACCATCATCATCATCCAGGAGGGTCCCTCATGCTCCTTCCCAGTAATAACTGCACTAACTCTCCCAGAGCCAACCATTGTTCTGATTTGAACACCTAACAATTGCTTTTCCAAGTCTAGAACTTCATATAAATGGTATCAGAGATCTTGTAGTCTTTGTGTCTGGCTAATTTTACTCAGCATAATGTTTTTGAGATTCGACTATGTTGTGTTTCTTGTACAAGCATTTTTGTGGACCTCTGTCTTTATTTCTTTGGGATAAATACCTAGGGATAGAATTTCCGAGTTATAGAGTAGGTGTATATTGAGTTTTATAAGAAACGGTTCAACCTTTTTCCAAAGATGTTGTACCATCTAATACTTCCACCTTCAGTTTATGAGAGTCTCATTTGCCCCTTATTCTTGGCAACACTTGGCATTGTCAGCATTGTCAGTTCTTTTTTTAAAAAAATTTTTAGTCCTTCTCATGGGTGTGTTGTAGCTAAATTATATTTTTAAAGAGTGCAAATACTTGGTCAGTTTCCTTACTGTCCAAGTGGGAAAAAAAGGCAAGAGCCAAGTTTTGCTCCAAGAGATCTGGCCTTACTGAGTCGACAGCACATTGAAATTGGCAAAACCCCAGCATTTTCTAAGAACTGATTTTTCTCCCACAGAGAACTCTCTTTTCTCAACATTGGAATGGTTTTTACCGTAGGCTCCCTTTCTGATGATTCCCGACGTGACTCTTCGTCCCTTCTTCCTGAATCTTCCTCCTATTGCTTCTGCCATATCCCGCTCTCCTTGGACCACTTGTAGGGATTACAAAGTTGCTTCTTATATTCCAGGTGTCTCTGTTAGGTAGCTTGTCACACACTTCTTTAGGATGTAGGCATTTGTGTTCATGTCTCATCTCTCTTCTTAATTGCTGACATTTTGAAGAAAGGACACTATTTAATACTTAGCACAGTGCTTTTCCCTCCAAGGTGCTCACTGAACATTTATTGAATGTGTGAATGTGTGACTGAATGAGAGGTGATGGAATAGTTGTGAGCACAGACCCTGGGGCCAGACTCTACCACCTACCCGCTGTGTGATGTCAAGATGGTTACTTATGCTCTCTGAGCCTCAGTTCCCATCTGAAAAATGATGATAATAAGAGTACCTACCTTACTGAACACCAAGTGGGGATTCATAAATTAATTTTTAAAAAGTGCTTAGATGAATGCCTAAAACAAAATAAATAAATACAAATAAAATGAACCCAAATCTTCTTTGGCTCTTATATACAACGTCAGAGAAAAAACTGCTTTCTAAATCTATATTCACCCTGTGATATGAAAAAATCACATAAAAAACCCTACAACCCAACACAAAAAACTGCAATAATTCAACCCCAAACTACCTCCTTCAAGTACTTTAGGTCTGTTATTCCATAATATGGTGAACAAGTCTATTTATCTGTGGAGATTTAGTAACCTTTGATCATATGCCTTTCATCCTCCAGATATTCAGACTGAGCACATCTGGAGCATTTTCCTCCCTTATTTTGGGTCTTAGACTGTCTTTCTTGAAGTGCCCTTATCAGATCTGCAATATATGAGGTGTAAACTCTATTTCCCCCATCTTTTAAATAGAAAGACAATTAAGTCCTAACAGCCTTAGATATTATTCAGCTTATCTTACGTTTGCTTGCTTTATATGAGAAAGGCATGCATCTTTAACAAGGAAGGAAACAGGAAGCACTGACATTACTTACTGGCAGTATTTGCCATCTATAAGACCTACACGTTCTGAAGGGTCCTGTTGTACATTCTTTAAAGAAGATTTTGGAATTTCCTACTCAAAGGATTTGAAAAGGAAGATGTGCAAGGGTCCTGAAAGCAACTTCCGGAAGAGGGAAAGACCAAATTATATTCCAGGATCTTCAGTATCAATGACAGTATGGGTCTTTTTTCCTCCACTGACTGGATTCCATAACAAAACCCCTTATTTTCTGGAGTCAGGATGTGTCTGTTTGTCTCCATATGACATTGAAGAAACATGCTCATAAAATCAAAGGAGAGCATTGGCCATTGTGACCTGTGAACATGTTTCTCTGCTTTTCTTTGGATGAAAGATTTCACATTTCGTGATTAATGTGGTGAAAAATACTGAATTGGAAAGCACAAATACGTCTCTCCATATCGATTCATCCTCCGTTTGTAATGCCAATACAAGAGAGATCGTAATGGTCACCTTGGCTGTTACCTTGTGACTTACAACATGCCTTGCATTTTAAATGGAGTCTGGATTGGGGTGTCTGGAGCAGGGAGGGGAAATCCACAGGGTGCAGAATAAAGGCTAGAGGTGTCCACTTGATACTAAAGGAATGCTTTTGTAAGCCAAAAAAAGAAACGGTGTTGGGTAAAAATGAGTGTGGTTTTCCCCTGCTTGGGCATCTGCTTGCTTTCACAATGGCTGCAGTGTTTTTCTTTACCTGGTAGGTGGCCTCTCCATGTATTGACGTGGCACTGCGTGAAAATGTGCCTCCTTATGTCGGAAGAAAATCTGCTTTCCCGTCTTTCCACCGCTC